>NC_059159.1:74103702-74412507 GCF_019923935.1 Bubalus bubalis
CTCTGTCCAGAGCTCACTATTCCAGACAATCGTCAAGTCCAGAACTTAGAATTCAGTCCTTTTCTGAAAGAACAAATGCTCGGAAGAAAAATAATCACAGTGAAAGGAAGTACTACTACTATGAAAGGCATAGATCAAGGAGCCTATCTAGTAGTAGATCAAAGACTGCATCTACAGGGCCTGACCGGGTGAGAAATGAAAAGCCTGGTGGGAAACGAAAATACAAAACACGGCATTTGGAGGGTACTAATGATGTTGCTCAACCATCTCATGAATTTGCTTCTAAAGTAAAGGAAGGTCATTATTCAAAATCTTCATCAAAATTGGATGGAGGCTACAAAAATGAGAGTGATAGCTTTTCAGATAGCCGGTCATCAGACAGAGAGACAAAGCACAAGAGGAGAAAAAGGAGGGCCCGCAGCCTGAGTGTAGAGATAGTTTATGAAGGGAAAGCTACCGAAACAACCAGACACCATAAAAAGAAAAAGAAGAAACATAAGAGGAAGCATAAGAGACACCATGGTGATAATGCTTCACATTCCCCAGTTGTGATTACCATTGACAGTGACAGTGATAAAGACTGTGAAGTAAAGGAGGATATAGAATGTGACCCTAGTGGTCCTCAAGGCCCTCTCCAAAGTGAAGTTTTGGCTCCGTTTGAATCTAAAGATGTAGTTACAATAGAAGATGAATTTGGTGTCCTGAGCAAGGAGTGTGATATTACCATACTTAATAACAACTTGAATAATGCCAATAAAACTGTGGATAATATATCACCCCAGGCAGCTTCAATTGAACAAACTCTTGATGTAAGAGAAGAGAGCACCTTGGCCTCTGATTTGGAGAACCAACCCAGTACTGTCTCTTTTCAGACTGAGCCATCAAGGACATCATCATTAATGTCAGTGTCTCTTGGTAGAGACCATAATGTGTCTTAAAACTGCCAAAGCATCTCTTTGAGAATTCTGATGGTATAAAAAGAAGAAAAAAGATTAGTGTCATCTATTGCAATCTGTTTAGAGATGACACTTGGTGAAAACTCTTTTCCCCCTTAAAAATATTTTGTGATTTTTTTTTTTTTTTGGTGTTAAAAAAAAAATTTGTAAACATCATTATTTGTTCAAAAAGTATGTATGTTCCACCCTCAGAGATATGCACTTTTAAGTGAAGAAAATGATATTGCTAGCAGTTTATTTAAAACTTGGGATCCTTTTTAAATAAAAAATAAAAATTTTAGAAGTTATTTCGTAAAGCCATATGGTATTGACATATTTTTAAAGTAGCCAATGAGTATTTTTGAATTTCTTTTTGAGAGTTATTCTGGAAATGTGTTATAAGCTAGAAGAATCCCTTTGGACAGTCTTTATTTTTCTTCTTAAAAATTTGTATGATTCAAAACCATTTCTTCAGGTTAAATTGAGGCATTTTAATCTGCACAGCTTATCTTGACATCTGCCAAAAGAAAAATTTAAATATTTCCTTTATATACTTGTTTATCTGGACTGCCAGTAAAGCAAATGTGTATTCAACAAAATAAAAAAATAAAACAGTAACACTTTAAAACAATCCATAAATTTTTTTTATGCAGTATTTTTTTAAATCATTTTAGTGGAGCTAAAATCTTGTAAATAGTTAAGGCTATCCTTGTGTTATAAATACTGAATTTCACAGTTTTAATGTGAACTGCATTTAACCTCAAACAGTTTTAATGATTAGTTTTTTAATCTGATTATGAAGAGTATCTTTTTTGTTTTCTGTCTTCAGCAAAGTGCAGTTACAGCTTATTAAAAACAAAACCCTTGCCTGACTTCTTTTACTTAAATAGTTCTTTTATACAAAAGAGGGCTGTGTTTGTGTTCTTCTGTTTCAGAGGTGATAAAAACTGCTCGATATTGGTAGCCTGATTGATGTAAGATTGATTGCCAATGAACAGTGGAACTTGGATTAGGTTCTAAATTTAGGTGTCACTTTGCCTGGCTGCGATGTTAGTTCATTGTTCAACAGAAATTAGAATGCCTGCTGTGTGGCAGGTTCTGTTTTAGGTTTTTAGAGATTCGGTGACAGAACAAAGCAGGTATGTTCCCTGTCCTCATGGGACATTTATGTATATATATTTATAAACATTACAGACTATAAGTTCTCTCGAGAGAAAGTATAATTTTCTATAAGAGCATACAGTGGGGGCCTAATCTTAGGTGGAAGTGATGGTTGAGACAAGTAGCTATTAAGCAGGAGCAGAGTTGTTAGTAAAGGAGATGTACAGAAATCCAGGGGTGAAAAGGAGTCTGGTATATTCCAGGAACTAAAGGCAGGTTTCGTTACGGGACAAGAGTGTGGGACCAAGCTTTGTAGGCTGTGTTTAGCCTACGGGCAGTAGGAAACTGGTTTAAAGTGACGAAAATCTAAAGTTGATACTGACAATTTTGGTAAGCTCAGACATTGAGAAGTTTTGGGATGATTATAGTTAATCAAGAAATATACTTTGAAATTATGAAGTGACTAGTTTTTCTGAAGTATGTAAGAGTGCTTAAAAAGGTAAGAGTGCTGTTTTATTGCACATTCTGCTTTTGCATAGTATTTTAATGAAAAAGCTCAAAGCACTAGTGAAAAGCCATCTTCATACATGGCTCCATTACATCATTCTAGGTGTTCCGGCCCCAAATTTCCAAGTTTTTGATTCTTTTTTCTCCTTCAGCCTTCTCATCCAATCAGTAAATCCTGGTTATTAGATATTTTTCTAATATTTCTAATGTGTCTGTACCATCATCCAGTCTAGACAGCCATGATCTCTTCACTTGTGCTACCATAATGGGTCTGCCTGCATCCACTATTTGCCTCCATCCATTCTTGATATAGCTTTCAAAAGACCTTTACAAACATTTTTTATCCTTTCATTCTACTTAAAATCCTTCAGTAGCTTCCTGTTATTCTTAGGATATTTATTAAAAGGAAACGAAAGTCCAAAATAATATGAATTACAAACATCTGCTTAATTAGAGACTCTAGTCCATCTTCAGCTTTTCTCTCTCTTCATTTGTGCCTGGGCCTCACTGACATGCTTTGGGTCTGTGTGCATGGTGCTCCCCACTAACTCACAGCCTTCATGCATAGCATCTTTCTTCTACTGGAAACTAACTGTAGCTAAACTAGGTTAGTGTTAGTGTGCCCTTCCACTCCATTCCTGTCAATCATTTGCTCTTTTAACAACCCTGGATTCCTTTAGAGCATGCATCACTGCTTGCAACTGGTTACTAATGTCCTCTTTCTCACCGCTTCCCTTGTGGCTCAGCTCGTAAAGAAGCCACCTGCAGTGCAGGAGACCTGGGTTCGATACCTGGGTTGGGAAAATCCTTGGAGAGGGGAAAGACTACCCATTCCAGTATTGTGGCTTGGAGAATTCCGCGGACCGTATAGTCCATGGGGTTGTCGAGAGTCAGACGCGACTGAGTGACTTGGACTTTTTTTCTCTCTCACCAATCTGAAAGTTGTTTGGCAACTGTGTGTGTTCTGCTGTATTCCTTCTCTTTCACATAAGATACGCTTAAAACCCTTACTGGGTGGAGGTATAGGTGCTAGAGATTTTAAAAATTGCCTGAGGCCTGCTTTCATGAAGCTACATAATAAACTTTCAACCAAACATTACATTCACTTAGCTTATTCATCCAAATCTATTGTCAACGAGTCATTTTCTTTTACCTCAGGATTTTAGTTTTTGTGACTTATTTGTGTAAAGGACATGCAGGCATTTGTGTTTGTACTTATCCTCTGATAAACAGGAAAACTTACTGCTGTTTACTCTAAATACTTAAATTCAGCCTTAGCTCTTGGGGAAGGTAATCCAAGGGCTTTCCTAATCTTTCTAGTCTGTAATAACAAAGGGTGGTGTGTACAAAGGGGCAAGGGTTTATACAAGGCCATTTGATTGCCTCTGCTTATTGGGAATTATTCTTCCATCATGGAGAATAATTTCAGTCCCCTCTAGCATAGGCTGTGGACACTTGAGCTAGCTGGTAATGTGTCTGTGAACTTGGAAAGTTTTTTCAGAAGGTGCTTTTGGGTGCTGGAAACCACCACCACCCATTGTCCCTACCAGTGATGTCAGGGGTTGAGAAATGGGAGGGGTTCTTCATGGAAAACATTTCATCAGTATTCAGAGCGTGGATCCATTTCTAACATTAAGCTCAATAGACCTTTGTACTACTGAAATGGTGACTGATTAATTACTATGATAATATAGAGACCAGAATTTGTATAGGTCTGTCTGGTGATTGGTGCCTTTAGGAAAACCCACTTGGGCATCTGAATCATAATCATTATGTAACCTACCCTCAAATGGTTCAGAAAAAAAACATAGTTGGAGAGGAATAATGATAAATTGTGGCAAAATTTAAAAATTGGTGAACGAGGGTAAAATACAGGAATTCTCTGTACTTTTTTTTGGTAATTTTTATGTAAGGATGAAGTAATTTCAAAACAAAAGTGCCTCCAGGCCTTCAGGGTTGCCTGCATATGAGAATATATTAGTTACCAGCCTTGAATATTTTCCAAAAGGGGGCAAAAATGATAAAGGAAACGTGTTTATTAAAGCCATTTTCTCTTCAGGAAAATAGAAGTCATTAGACTGTTTATAAGGCTACACCTGTTGAAGATGAGGGTCTTGCCTGAGATACACAGTTAACTACTCTTGGTTCTGTGCTCAGAAGCAAGCTTGTCAGGGTATAAAACCAAGGGAAAGTTTGCTTAATTTTTAAAATTTTGAATGGGAGGGAGACAAGATTTTGGGGAAGGAGCTCCTAGAAGGAAATGGCAACCCACTCAGTATTCTTGCGTGGAAAATTCCATGGACACAGGAGCCTGGCAGTTTACAGTCCATGGGGTCGCAGAGTCAAGACACAACTGGGCATGTGCACACATGCTCCTGGAATAGGAAAAGTTGAGAGTAAAGGGGAGGGACAGCTGGTGAAGCAAAATGGAGAGGGGTGGTTGCAGAGCACAGGTACATGAACTAGCAGCAGCAGAAGGAAGTAAAAATGCAGAGTCGTTGGTGGGTAGATGGTTATGATGAAGTAGTTCATTATCTAAAGCCTCTCTTCTCCATGAAGTAGGAAGCAGTGCCATCCTCTGAGAAAGATGGATGGTCAATAGGATTGGGCTTCAGGAGAGGAGTGGAAAAACGCTTTTTAAGGCGTGTGAAGGGATTAGCCACGAATTGCTGGCGAATGTTGAGGCCTCATGGTGATAATGGAATGTCTGTGGGGCCCTGAAACTTGTGGTTTTGCTCTGGTAGCATTCAACAGAATGGAAGTAGAAGCAGAAATTAAAGTTGGACATGGAGTATGCATTCAGTGTTTATACAGCAAATGAACAAATGGATTTATCTACGGTTAAAGTATCGTTGAATGTAAGTAGCAAAAGAAAGGGTGGGCTAGGGAGTTGAGTGAGATAGTGTAGTTAAATTGGTGTATTCTGGCATCTGGGCTGGGTAGGGAAGGAAGTGAAGCTATGAGATGACCGTTAGAGAACAGTGATTGTCAAGGGATGCATTTTCCAGTGAGGTTCAAGTATGTGTATGTGGGGGTATGCCTTTTTCAGAAGACTGAAAAATGTTTTAGAGAACGCCTAATTCTAGCCATGATTGAAAGTAACCAACGTGACTGGAGGTGAAGGTGATTGGATTTGAGGACAGTGATCTGTGAGGCTATTGTCTACATGGAAGAACACTCTGGGTGATGCTGGGATATAACCGGATGGAGAAGAAAATGATAGTTGTGTCACGGGTATTAATTACATCTTGTCCTTTAAACTACACTCATTGCTGCTGCAGCAGCTGACTCTTGTACCGGAGGTAACCAAACCTTGGGAGATGATTAATTTCCTCATTTTGAGTTTTCAGTCAATAACTGAATCTTTTAGGTGTTGGGAAACAGTAAGTGAGTGGTATCAGATCAGATCAGATCAGTCGCTCAGTCTTGTCCGACTCTTTGCAACCCCATGAATCACAGCATGCCAGGCCTCCCTGTCCATCACCAACTCCCGGAGTTCACTCAGACTCATGTCCATCGAGTTGGTGAAGCCATCCAGCCATCTCATCCTCTGTCGTCCCCCTCTCTTGCCCCCAATCCCTCCCAGCATCAGAGTCTTTTCCAATGAGTCAACTCTTTGAATGAGGTGGCCAAAGTACTGGAGTTTCAGCTTTAGCATCATTCCTTCCAAAGAAATGCCAGGGCTGATCTTCAGAATGGACTGGTTGGATCTCCTTGCAGTCCAAGGGACTCTCAAGAGTCTTCTCCAACACCACAGTTCAAAAGCATCAATTCTTCGGCGCTCAGCCTTCTTCACAGTCCAACTCTCACATCCATACATGACCACAGGAAAAACCATAGCCTTGACTAGACAGACCTTTGTTGGCAAAGTAATGTCTCTGCTTTTGAATATGCTATCTAGGTTGGTCATAACTTTCCTTCCAAGGAGTAAACGTCTTTTAATTTCATGGCTGCAGTCACCATCTGTAGTGATTTTGGAGCCCAGAAAAATACAGTCTGACACTGTTTCCACTGTTTCCCCATCTATTTCCCATGAAGTGATGGGACCAGATGCCATGATCTTCGTTTTCTGAATGTTGAGCTTTAAGCCAACTTTTTCACTCTCCACTTTCACTTTCATCAAGAGGCTTTTGAGTTCCTCTTCACTTTCTGCCATAAGGGTGGTGTCATCTGCATATCTGATGTTATTGATATTTCTCCCAGCAATCTTGATTCCAGCTTGTGTTTCTTCCAGTCCAGCGTTTCTCATGATGTACTCTGCATATAAGTTAAATAAACAGGGTGACAATATACAGCCTTGACGAACTCCTTTTCCTATTTGGAACCAGTCTGTTGTTCCATGTCCAGTTCTAACTGTTGCTTCCTGACCTGCATATAGGTTTCTCAAGAGGCAGATCAGGTGTTCTGGTATTCCCATCTCTTTCAGAATTTTCCACAGTTTATTGTGATCCACACAGTCAAAGTCTTTGGCATAGTCAATAAAACAGACACAGATGTTTTTCTGGAACTCTCTTGCTTTTTTGATGATCCAGCGGATGTTGGCCATTTGATCTCTGGTTCCTCTGCCTTTTCTAAAACCAGCTTGAACATCTGGAAGTTCACGGTTCAAATATTGCTGAAGCCTGGCTTGGAGAATTTTGAGCATTACTTTACTAGCGTGTGAGATGAGTGCAATTGTGCGGTAGTTTGAGCATTCTTTGGCATTGCCTTTCTTTGGGATTGGAATGAAAACTGACCTATTCCAGTCCTGTGGCCACTGCTGAGTTTTCCAAATTTGCTGGCATATTGAGTGCAGCACTTTCACAGCATCATCTTTCAGGATTGGAATAGCTCCACTGGAATTCCATCACCTCCAGTAGCTTTGTTCGTAGTGATGCTTTCTAAGGCCCACTTGACTTCACATTCCAGGATGTCTGGCTCTAGGTCAGTGATCACATCATCGTGATTATCTGGGTCGTGAAGATCTTTTTTGTACAGTTCTTCTGTGTATTCTTGCCATCTCTTCTTAATATCTTCTGCTTCTGTTAGGTCCATACCATTTCTGTCCTTTATCGAGCTCATCTTTGCATGAAATGTTCCTTTGGTATCTCTGATTTTTGTAAATACTGAGAAAAGTGACTTGGAATCTTTGCTATCAACCTGCGATAGCACTCATCTTTGCACTCAGTGAAGTAAGTCCTCTTTCTCTCGGCCTCTGTTCTCAGACTTTCACATGCATCAGAATCACTGGGAGAGTTTGTTAAAACATAGATTGCTGGGCTCCACCCGCACAGTTTATGATTCAGAAGGTCTGGGATGCCAAGAAATGTGTTTTTCTCACAAGTCTCTGGGTGGTTCCGCTGCTACCGGCCTGCACACCAGTTTGAGAACCACTAGTTGAGGCTCATCCCTCCCTGTGTGCTCTGGGTTTCACTTCCGTTCACTTTAATAACAACTTTGATTTTGCAGTTCTCCTCTGTTTCCCTTATCTCTGACTTTGCTATCTAGACTGAGGTCTGTGGCCCACCACGTCAGCATCACCTGGGAGCTTGTTAGGAATGCAGAGTCTCAGGTACACTGGATTAGAATCTGTACTTTCGTCAGGATGATTCGTGCACACATTGATGTTTGAGAAGCACCACCTGTGGGTTGTCCTCGTCAGCAAGTGAGTGAGCCTGTTCTTGATCTCCTCCAAGCTCGCCTCTCTTCCAGCGTCCATGTTAGCAGATGGCACCCCTACTCTTGCAGCTGCTCGGGAAACCAACAGGCATTCTCCTTGACTCCACGTATCCTTCATCCAGTCCGTCAGCAAATTGTCGTGGGGTTTTAAGGTTACACATCCAGCAACTTCAGCACTGCTACTGCTTTGACCCTAGTTCAAGATTCCATTCTCTCTCACTGGGACCAGTGCTGTCGCTTCTTAGGCCGCTGCTCCCACCTCCCCCTTGCAGTTTGTTTTCTGTTCTCCCACTCAAAATCCTGCATTACTTACCTAGTGTACTTAGGATCAAAATCGTCCTTGTCGTCTGTCAGGCTTTATATGAACTGCCTTGGCCACCTCTCTCTCCCCTCTCTTTCCCCAGTCCATCCCACTCCCACAGCCCTGCTTACCTTTTTTTTTTTTTCCTGCAGACTCAGTTTACTACCGCCTTCCAGACTTTGCAGTTTCTCTTCCTTTTGAGTAGAATGCTCTTCACCCAGTTGGCATGTTCTCACTTGATATGAATCTTGATCATACGAATATGATCAATTCATATAGCATAAGCAGCCCCCATTTACTCTTTATTCCCTTATTCTGCTTTATTCTCCTCACTGCTCTTACCTGACATCTAGTTGCTTGTCCGCCTCCCACACTAGAATGTCGTAAAGTCTAAACGTACCTTCTCCATTTTAGTCACGGTGCAACCATTTTCAGTCATTCAGACCAGATACCTGAACGGTAGGCTGGATTCTTTTCCCTCTTCTTTTCTGCTATTGACGCAATCCTGTCTCTAAAATATATCTCTTCTTCTACTTTCCACTGCCACTGTCCTTATCTAAGCCTTCATATATCTTACTTGAGTCATCTCCCAACTGAACTACTAGTTCTGCATAGGAACCAGACAGTTCTTTTAAAAATGTTATCAGATTAAGTTGTTTTGCTTAAAACCTTGCGGTGTGTTACCACTGCCCTTCATTCCTTGCGTTACAAGGCCCTGCTTGCCTTTTTAGCAGCACTGCCTACTATTTACCACTTGTTCTTGAAGTTCCAGCTACCAGTGTTTTTTACTTTTTCTTGTTGACCTGTTTCTGTTTTCTGTCCCCCTGCATGAAATCCACTGTCCCCGCTTTTTGTGAATAGTGATTCCTTCTCATTCTTAAAGATCCAGCTGAATGAAATGTGGCCTATTCAGAAAAAGATACCCTTACCATTGTATTAAAAGTTTTTTCCCAATGTCCATTATTTTCTGACTCATGACTTTACTTGCTTTCTTTGCATTATTTCACATTGGTCAATTTCTTATTTATGCTTTTCCACCTGAGGGAAACTTTTTTCACTTATCTCCACATACCCAGTTCTTTTCACAATACCCCTGATATAGTAAATACTCTGCAAATGTTCTGGTTAAAATTAATGCCCAGGTGAGCTAGCAGTTCTGCCGAATCCAAATCCTTTCTTCTCATCGTTCTGTGATGCTTTCCTTCTTCCGCTTCCTCTCTGACCTCTCAAATGACTCTGTCTATGGAACTTCAGTTCTTTCAGATTCTACACTGTAATTGTTGATGTTTAATTAATTCATTGTTATTCAAAGCTCTGTAGCATAAAAGGAGGCATGACTTTCTTTTTTTAAGGAATTTTAGATCTGATTTTTCTTCCTCAGTTAAAAATTTAAACCCAATTAGTGGCAGAATAGCTTGTATTAGAAAACAGTGATAAAAATGGACAAAATATAAAGAACAAGTACTTGAAGGCATTGAAAAAAAAAAGCAGGAACTAGAGGGAAGTAGAATACTGAAAGACAGGAACTGTACTGCATGAGAACTGCATTTATTTGGCTTTTCTTCTGAGGGTTCTCACTAGTCCTTCTTCAGTTTGAACACAAGCAGAGAGTCACTGAATTCAATGACAAGCAGTCATTGAATTAGAAGCTGAACCCTGGGGCTTCAGTGATGATACTGAGGGGGAAATTTCTGAAAGGAAACAGAGGGACCCCTAGAATTTGTATATAACGTTCACTCAAATCCTTCCATGGAGGGGAGAATCCAAGGGCCCAGGTAAGCAACGGCTGGAAGGCTGGAAAAGCTCAACAAGGTAGCTGGAAAGGGAAGGCAGAATTTGGAGTCTGAGTTTCACCAACTTGGAAAGGCAGTGGAAACATGTAGGGCTTTTCACTGAAACCCCTCAGTACCACACCTGAACAGAAAAGACTGTATCCCCAAATAAGGGAATCACCTTGCATAAAGGCAAACCTTTAACAGATGTGTGAAACCCACCAGAACTATGAAACAAGGCCTCTATGATTTCAAAATTAAGAGCTGGTAAGTTAGTATATTAGACAAAAAGCAACACTCCCCAAAGTAAAATAACAGAATCCAGAGATTCTACGGCATATCTGTGATGTCCAGTGTGAAATAAAAGATTATTAAACGTGTGAGGGAATCCATAGTCAAGAGAAAAAAGTTACAAAACCATAGTGGGGCACCTCCCTGTGGTCCAGTTGTTAAGACTCGGTGCTTCCGATGCAGGTGTGCAGGTTTGACCCCTGGCCAAGGAACTAAGATCCCACATGCTGTGTAGCATAGCCAAAAAAGTAAAGAGAAAGAAAAAACCCAACCACATACTGTGAGATAATCCACATGGTGGAATTAGCAAAGATTCTAAAGATATAATTAGAAATATATACATGAACTTAAAAGACAGCCATAGTGATGAACATAGAGTTTCTCAGCTGAGAAACTGAAAGAAGAAAAAAGCAGTGGAAATCTTAGAACTCTTCAAAACAATATTAAAAATGATAAATTCATTGGAAGCCTAAACAACATATTGGAGGAACCAGAAGAAATGACATCAGATGGGAAAAAACCATTATCTACAAATGGGAATGAATAACACTAGAAATTGTAAATGGGAAAATAAGAAAATAATTTTCTCATTTTATTTAAAAGACAACTGACTTTTTACAATAAAGCTTATAGCATTGTATTATGTGGTTTATAATGCATAAAAAAGTAAAAATTAGGACAATAAAATGATGGGCTGGGATGGATGGTTGCAAGGATCTTATATTTTTACTTGATATGGTATAGTATTAATTATAAGTAGACTGATCAGTTAAAGATGCACATTGTAATCAATAGAGCAACCACTATATATGGTTGCTCATACATATATATATACACACACACAAACACACAGGGACAAAACTAAAAAGAAAACAATTCATAGCTAACAAAATCAGGTGCAACAAACAGCAAAATTGCAGTTTTAAACCAATAAAGTGACTAAATATAAATAGATTTAATGTTCCAATTAAAAGGCAGAGATTGTCAGACTGGATAAAAAAGGAGCACCTAACTATAAACTGTATACTAAAGGTACACTGTACATATTAACGGAGAAGGTGAAAATAATAGGATGGAAAATGATATACCACGCAAACAGTAAGCATAAGAAAGCTGTTACAGGTTCTGTAATAACACATGAAGTAGACTTTGATATAACAAGTATCAATATAGACAAAAAGACATTTCATAAAGACATAATTTATTAGGAAAACAGCAATTCTAAATGTGTATGCATCTAATAACAGAGCTACAGAAGTTATGAAGTAAAAATTGATGGAACAAAAGGGAGACATGGACAAACCAGCAGTCATACCTGCAGACTTTACCCCCTCAGTGCCTGATGCAACAAGTAAGCAGAGCTATGAATAGTAAGGGTATAGGAGACTGGAACCACGCTTGTAAACCAGCCTGACATAATTGAAATTTATCAAATCTTCTACTCAAGAGCTATAGCATACACATTCTTCTTAAGTATATCTGAAAGGTATATCAAGATAGTCTATATGCTGGGTCATGAAGCAAATTCCAATAAATTCCAAAAGATTGAAATCGTACAACATATGCTTTTGGATCACAACCGTTTAAAATTGGAAGTCAATAACATCAAGCTATTTGGGAAATTCCCAATATTTGAAAAATAAACAGCATACTTCTAGTTAACTCATAGGTTAAAGAAGAAATCACAGGCATATTAGAAGCTGTTTCAAATGGAATGATGTTGAAAATAAAATCTATCAAACTGATGGGATTTTAAAACTTCTCAGCTGAGGAAAGGAAAATTTATAGCCTTAAATATCTTTTATTAGGAAAGAAAAATGTATAAAATTGTGATTTAAACTTCTAATTTATCAAACTAGTAAAAGAAGAGCAAATTAAACCCAGTGGATGTAGGAGAAAATAATGATTAGAGCAGAAATCAATGAAACAGAAAATAGAATAACAATGAAGCTATCAAAGCCAAAGTTAGTTTTTGAAAAAACAGAGTTGGTAAATTCCTGGCAAGGCTGATTTTTTTAATTGATGTATATTTGATTTGCAATGGGTTAATTTCTGCTATACAGCAAAGTGATTCAGTTATACATATATATATTCTTTTTCACATTCCTTTCCATTATCGTTTATTACAGGATATTGAATATAGTTCCCAGTGCTATACAGTAGGACCTTGTTTATTCATCATATGTATAATAGTTTGCATCTGCTGCTCCCAAACTCTCAGTTCATCGCTCCGCCACCCCGCTCCTTCTTGGCAACCACAAGTCTTTATTCTCTATGTCTGTGAATCTGTTTCTGTTTTGCAGATAAGTCATTAGTGTCATATTTTAGATTCTACAAGACTGATTTTTCTAAGGTAAAAAGATAATGAAGAATTTCATGAATAGCTTTATACCAACAAATTTAATGATTTAGAGGAAATGGCCAAATTCCTTAATAAGCACAACTTAACCAAAACTGATTTGACGTCAGGTAAAAAATTAGGGCTTCCCAGGTGGCTCAGTGGTAAAGAATCCGCCTGCCAGTGCAGGAGATGAGTGTTCAATCCCTGGGTCTGGAAGATCCCATGGAGAAGAAAATGGCAACCCGCTATAGTATTCTTGCCTGGAAAATCCCATAGACAGAAGAGCCTGGTGGACTTCTGTCCATGGGGTCACAAAAGAGTCAGACACAGCTTAACAACTAAACAACAACAACAACAACAACAACAACAAATTAGAATGGCCTTATATCCAGTAAAGAAACTGAACTGTTATGAAGAATCTTCATGTATCAGTCTAGAGGGGTGGGAGATGGGAGAGAGGTTCAAAAGGGAGGGAATATATGTGTACCTATTCATGTTGAGGTTTAACAGAAAACAACAAAATTCTGTAAAGCAATTATCCTTCAATGAAAATAAATTAATAATAAAAGAATCTTCAAACAAAACTCCAATCCCAAGTGCCTTCACTGGTGTATTCTGTTAAATATTTAAGGAAGGAACAATACCTGTCTTACACAAACTTTTGTTTTATAAGGTCAGCATAAGCCTAAAATTACAAGAAAATGTATGACCATAGATACAAATATATGACCATAGATACAAAATATTAGCAAACTGAATCCAAAAATATATTTTTAAAAGGGTGCTACTTCATGATCAAATGTGATTTATCCTGAGAGTTCTAGGTTGATTTAATATTAAAAAATCAATAAATGAAATTCAGCATATTAACAATATATGATCACCTCAATAGATATTAAAAAGTTGAGAAATTTGACACCTATTCATGATTAAAAAATAACTCTGAGCAAAGCAGAAATGAAGAAAACATGATAAAGGGCCTCTAGGAAAAACCAATAGCCAACCTGTTTACTGAGTCCAAGCTTGTACCACTCTCTGTATGACTGGCCAATAAATTCAGAGACAAGTTGCTGGGGCAGGGAATAATGACTTTGTTTGGAAAGCCAACAGACCAAGAAGATGGTGGACTAGTGTCCTAAGGAACCATCTTTCAAATGTTAAAACCAAGCCTTCTTTTATATTATGACTTCCCTGGTGGTGCAGATGGTAAAGCATCTGCCTACACTGCAGGAGACCCAGGTTCGATCCCTGGGTCAGGAAGATCCCCTGGAGAAGGAAATGGCAACCCACTCCAGTACTCTTGCCTGGGAAATCCTATGGACAGAGGAGCATGGTAGGCTAGAGTCCATGGGGTCACAAAGAGTCGGACACAACTGAGTGACTTCACTTCTTTTATATTAAAAGGGCTGGTGTGGCTGGTTGTTGCAAACTTCTTGGCATTGGAATCCTTTGTTCTTACTGCTGTTGACCTAGGTCTGGCATAATGTTCCTACAAACCTCCGACAAGACAAATATTATGCTCTGCTTTCAAATTTTTCTCTCTCCATGAATGGAAAGGTGTTACACCTCTAAAGATCGGAGTCTTGAGAATGGACTATCCTGTATATTTCAGGCTCCAGGCAGCATTCTCTTGAGTTTGAGGAGCCCTTGGTGCAGTCAGTGTGACTAAGCACAGGCAACAGACCACACAAGTTAGAGCTAAAGGAATGGATTCAGTATGGAATCAGGTTTGTTATTCTCTGTTACAGAGTTTGTAATTAAAGTGAACATTATTTCCCTGCTGAGATTAGTAATAAGGTAAGGGTATCAACTCACCAGTTTTATTCGGCTTTCTTCTGAAGCCATGCCCCTGCTGCTGCTAAGTCACATCAGTTGTGTCCGACTCTGTGTGACCCCATAGACAGCAGCCCACCAGGCTCCCCCATCTCTGGGATTCTCCAGGCAAGAACACTGGAGTGGGTTGCCATTTCCTTCTCCAATGCATGAAAGTGAAAAGTGAAAGTGAAAAGTGAAAGTGAAAAGTATAAGTGAAGTCACTCAGTCGTGTCCAACTCTTAGCAATCCCATGGACTGCAGCCTACCAGGCTCCTCCGCCCATGGGATTTTCCAGGCAAGAATACTGGAGTGGGGTGCCATTGCCTTAGGAGGTGCCATTTGGGAAAGAAGCAAAATAAAAGGCATAAAGATTGGAAAAGAAATAAAACCCTGTATTCCCAAATGGCATACTGTTTACATACAAAATTTTAAGGACTCTACAGAACAGTAACTCTCTAGAGCTAATAAGTGAATTAGTGAATTGCATAATACAAGTGAATTAGTAAATTCTATATACCAGCAACAAAAAATTTGAAAATGACACATGAAAAACAATTCAATTTACAGAAGCATCAAAGAATGTAATAGTTAAGAATAAACTTAATAGATATTTAGAAGATCTGTACTTGTAAAACTATAAAATAATGCTGAGGGCAATTAAAGACCCAGATAAATGAAAACTTATGTTCATGGATTTGAAGGCTCAATACTGCTAAAAATGTCATTTCTCCTCAAGTTCGTCTGTAGGTTTGATGTAGTTCTGATCAAAATCCCCATATGCTTTTTTAAAAATAGGAATTGGCAAACAATATTTCATGAAAGTCATTCAGAGGTGTCTGACTCTTTGCGACCCTACGGACTGCAGCCCGCGAGGCTCCTCTCTCCATGAGATTCTCCAGGCAAGAAAATTTCATAGCAAAATCCAAAGATCCCAGAACAGTCAATGTACTTTTTTTTTCTTTTGTATTTTTAAATTTATTTGGCTGTATCAGGCCTCAGTTGCAGCACACAGGATCTTTAGTTGCAGCATGTGGGATCTAGCTCCCCACAAGGGATCACACCAAGGCCCTCTGCACTGGGAGCAAGAGTTTTAGCCAATGGACCACCAGGTAAATCCCAATACAGTCTTTACAAAGAGACATAAAGCAGTATCAACAGATAGATAAGTGGAACAGAATAAAGTTAGAATTAGTGCACAGTCAGTTGATTTTTTTGACAAAGGTGCCAAGCCTATTCAAAGGGAAAAGTTTTTGAGGAAATAGTTTGTGTGAATCAAGTACAAGTATGGAAAAAGTGAAAGCTTGACCTCTACCTCCTCCCACAACGAAATTAATTTGAGACGCCCATAACCTAAAGGTAAAAGCTGAAAACACAAAGACCCTAAAAGAAAACACAGATTATCTTTAGTAGGCAAAGATTCACCAAAGAGGACACAAAAGGCAGTAAACAACGACAAAACTGGTAAATTAGGTTTCACCAAAATACATTGATGCTCAAAAGACACCTTAAAGAGAATGATGTAAGTCACGGACTGGGAGAGGATATTTGGACTACATATATTTGACAACAGCGCAGTATTTCATACCAGGCAAAAGCCCAAACCAAACCAAACAAGCGAACAACAAAGTGACCAGCGTGTGTATTTCCTGGGCTTGCAGCACCTGCAGCTCTCTCAGCTCCAGGTGGGAAGGCCCCACGGGATGGCCACTTTGGAAAACAGGTGACAGTGTCCTGTGAAGTTAAGACACTAGACCACAGGACCCAGACAACCTGGGCAAAGTGGTTACACCCGCATACATTTCCCCAAACTCAGAGAAGTATAAATTAACATCTATGCATTTTACCGTATCTAAACTTTACGGCTCTAAAAGCCAAACAGAAAGTAAGATGAAGTGAACACCAAAGAGCAACTCGCAGGGGTCCCCTTGGGTCCCTCGGGATCCGCGAGCTGGCGAGGAAACGAAACCGAAACGGCGCAAGTTGATTACGGAGCCTGGGGGGCCCCCCGCCCCCAGTTTCAGTTTCTATTTTCCCTCCGCAGCCCGGCTTCCCCTGCAGCTCCGCCTCCGCGCTGGGCGCTCACCTCGGCAAATTTCTCGCGCCTCACGGCTGTATTTAGGCAGAGCGGAGCCGAGCTCTGCGGAGCCGAGCAGAGCGCAGGAGAAGCAGGGGGTCGCGGGGAGCGGAGCCGCAGGCATGACGGCAGAGCAGCGGCGGAATTTGCACGCCTTCTGCGGCTATGTCAGGAAGATCCTGGACCCTACCTACATCCTGAGCTACATGACCCCCTGGTTTAGGGACGGTGAGTGGTTGCCGCCTGCCCCTTGGTGCAAGAAAACAGTTCAGGATTTCTTTCTTATTCCACCCCTCAACCCCCATCCCGGTCTTGCAATCAATACAGTTAACGCCGGGTTTGTGGCGAGATCTTTGCAATATTTTAGACTGGGGATTGTCAAGAGTTTGAGAAGCCCTTGGAAGCCCACATGGGGAAACTGAGTCCTAGCGAAGTGAAATGACTTGCTTAGAGCTGCACATTTGTTTAGACTTAAAGCTGGGGAAACATGTCGCTGTCCGTTTCATTTATTTCTACTAATACTTGTGTCCGTCTACTGTGTTGGTCTTTGCGCTGACATCAGAGATTCAGAATAAGATACATGCCCTTCCTTAAAATACTTTGAAGTCCAAGGGGTTGGTGGAGACAGGTGAGGACCGAAGTACACAAATGATAAGAAAGTGCTGTACTCCGGAGGAAGTTGAGACTCACTCTGCCAGATCTGGATCTTATCAGCAAATGACTGGAAACTTTTATAAATTTTATTTTTATTTTATATTGGTATAGTTGATTTACAGTGTTGCATTGGTTTCATGTACAGCAAAATGATTCAGTTATACCTATACCATTCTTTTTCAGATTCTTTTCTCATATAGGTTATCACAGAATATTGAGCAGAGTTCTAGGTGCTATACAGTAGGTGTCCATAGATTACCTGTTTTGTATATAGTAGTGTGTGTATGTTAATCCAAGACTCTTAATTTATCTCTCTCCCCCACCTTTCCCCTTTGGTAACCATAAGTTTGTTTTCACCGTCTGTGAGTCTATTTCTGTTTTGTAAGTAAGTGCATTTGTATCATTTTTAAGATTCCACATATAAGGGATATGATATGATATCTGTCTTTCTCTGAGTTCACTTGGTATGATAATCTCTAGGTGCATCCATGTTGCTGCAAATGGCATCGTGTCATTCTTTTGTATGGCTGAGTAATTCTCCATTGTATGTATGTACCATATCTTTTTTATGCATTCCTCTGTCACTGGACATCTAGGTTGCTGCCATGTCTTGGCTACTGTAAGTGGTGCTGCAGTACATACTGGGGTGCATGTATCTTTTCAAATTATGAGAGGAGCAAGACTCACTGGAAGGAATGGCTTTAGGCTTCAATTCAGGTGTTTCCCCACAGCGTATGAGTCCCATGATGATGGATAATGGCCATTTTACAGATCTGTATTGAGGTACTTTGTGCCAGAGGTGAGCAGAGCCTTGGGGAGAAGAGAAGGGAGGGGGTGCCTGGAAAGAGTTGAGATGAAAGAAGGAGTGTGCTCCAAACGCCTACATAACTTTCCTGATGTGAGGTAGTTTTTTGAAACTGTATTAAAGCAGACAGGTAACTTGCATGCTAATTGCTGTGTACAGCCAAAGCACAGCTTTGTGCTGTGGAGTGAGGAGTGAAAGAATGCCACCAACACGAAGGACTCCCACTTTGTAGCTATGCTCAGACAAAAGTAACAAAATAACATCCTAATGACTGTAGAGTAGTTGGGGCCCTTGAAGAATGTAAGCCATGTAAGCAAGACATCTGTCTCTTCTAGAAATCCTCCAAAGAGTGAAACACTAACAATGATGTGAATCCCATTCTTTCATGTACTGTGTATTGATTTAATAACCAGCAACTTAGCAGTTAAGGTGTGTGTCAGGCATTAGGCAAGCACTGGCTAGCATTAACACACATTACTACACATATTAGTTAATAGGAAGCATCCTTTTAGGAAATGAAGGATCGATAGGAATGGTTCTGCCCTGAGATTAGAGTGCATGTGTGAAGTCAGGTAACTGAACATAATAAAGTGTGATGAGTACGTTGATGGAAAACCATAGTGTGCTTATGGGAGTGCATGGGTGGGAGTGTTTTTTAATATATATTAACTTTAATTTATAGTTATAATACAGCACAATAAAAATACCAAAAGTTTCTGTGGAGTATGTATCTCCCTGAATAAACCTTAAAAAAAAAAAAAAAGACAATAAACTCCTCATAAAATAAAAAAAAGCCAAAAGGTAAGTTCAAAAAGTGAGCTTGAGGGCTTCTCTGGTAGCTCAGTGGTAAAGAATTGCCTGCCAGTGCAGGAGAAGTGGACTCAGTCCCTGATCCGGGAAGATCCCACGTGCTGCGGAGCAACTAAGCCCGTGCGCCGCGACTGTTGAGCCCGCGCTTTAGGGCCCCAGAGCCACGACTGCGGAGCCACCTGCCGTGACTGCTGAGGCCTGCATGCCCAGAGTGTGCCCCACAACCAAAGAAGCCACTGCAATAAGCCTCCACACAACTAGAGAGTGGCCTCAGCTCTCTGCAACTAGAGAGCCGCCCACGTGGCAATGAGGACCAGTACAGCCAGAAATAATTTTTTAAAAGCAAGCTTAAAAATACTGTGTATAATATTATCTTATTTCAATATTTATCAATACCGTAGAGGTCTTATTTCAAGTCCAGCCCCATAGGCAGCTGTTCTCATATAGTTGGTTGACATCTTTCTTGTTCATTTCTTTGTATTTTATCACATAAACTCTTTGCTTTCCCAGCCCACTTTTTCTGTTTCTGTTACACTGATTAAATTCTCTATCCCTCCCCTGCCTTGTTTTCTCAGCTCTTTTGGTTAAATCCTAACCCCAGGCTTCAGAATGTGACCTTAAGACCCAGCAATCTTGTGCCTAGCAGTATATGTACTTAAGAGAAATGAATATATATGGCCACACAAAAACTTGTACATGAATGCTTATAACATTACTGTTCATGAACGACAAAATGTATAAACCTAAATGCCCATTAACTGATGAATAGATAGATAAAACTGGTATATCCATACAATGGAATATTATTCAGCAAGGAAAAGGATTAAATATGATACATGATTACAACATGGATGAACTTGAAAACATTATGCTAAGTGAAAGAACCCAGCCATGAGGACCACCTACTCTATGATCCCCTTCATATGAAATATCCAAAATAGGCAAATCCATAGTTTACCATGGGGGAAATGGGGAATGACTGCTAACGGGTATAAGATTTCTTTCTACAGTAATAAAAAGGCAGTAAAATTATATAGTGGTAATGGATTTACAGCTCTAAAAGCTGTAAATTTTATACTTTAAAAGGGTTTGTTTTATTGTTGCAGAGACCTTGGCAGAAAAGGGAGGCGTTCCTTCCTGTCTTCTTACATTCATTCAGCATACCTTTGTTAAGTGTACATTGAGTACTAGGTCTTCTAAACTCTGAGAATACAGAGGTTAACCTGCCAGACAATTGGAATTACTCCTGAGAATTTACATCCCACTGGCAATAGGACTTTCCTGGTGGCTCAGATGGTAGAGCGTCTGCTTACAATGCAGGAGATCTGGGTTCAATCCCTGGGTAGGGAAGATCCTCTGGAGAAGGCAATGGCAACCCACTCCAGTACTCTTGCCTGGAAAATCCCTTGGATGGAGGAGCGTGGTAGGCTACAGTCCATGGGGTCACAAAGAGTTGGACACGACTGAGCAACTGATTTCACTTTGCTTCGACAGTGGGGAAAATTATCAAATGTCAGGTCATACGAAGGTAACTGTTTGGTTATCAGCCCAGACATGGAGTTACTGTGCAAAATCAGTAAGACCACCAGCTGGTTGGTGGATAGTTGTCTGTTACCTGGCCTCACTGTGTTTTCTTTAGCTCCTGCTTTTTCTTTTCTACCATATTTCCTACGGGCATGAAATAAATAGCCTGTCAGATATTTCTCCAGCAAACACAGACTTTTTCAGGATCAGCAGAGAACTGCAATCTGGAATCTGCAATCATGGCAGCCCCATGCAGGTCCCTGCAGGGCAAAGGAAGAACACTTTTATAGAGGAGAAAAGGAGTCTGGGAGGGGCTGGAGTAAACAGTCATTGGCTTTTCCTTGGCTCAGTCCTTGCCAGGAAAGAAGTCTGACTTCTTCCTCTTGGGCTCTGCTATGGGCACAGGGCATGAGAGCGCCCCCTTCTGGTCTCCTGACTCTATTGTGATTTCTGTTTACTAATTTTTTTTTACATGTCTGAGCAAAAGCCTCGGAGAAGGCAATGGCACCCCACTCCAGTACTCTTGCCTGGAAAATCCCATGGACGGAGGAGCCTGGTGGGCTGCAGTCCATGGGGTCGCTAAGAGTCGGACACGACTGAGCGACTTCACTTTCACTTTTCACTTTCATGCATTGGAGAAGGAAATGGCAACCCACTCCAGTGTTCTTGCCTGAAGAACCCCAGGGACGGGGGAGCCTGGTGGGCTGCCGTCTATGAGGTCGCACAGAGTTGGACACGACTGAAGCGACTTAACAGCAGCAGCAGCAAAAGTCTGGAAATAGGACCATGAAAGGACCTCTGTTTATTCTAACTCTGGTTGCTGTTCAGTTCAGTTCAGTCACTCAGTCGTGTGTGACAGTTTGCAACCCCATGGACTGCAGCATGTCAGGCCACCCTGTCCAACACCAACTCCCGGAGCTTACTCAAACTCATGTCCATCGAGTTGGTGATGCCATCCAACCATCCCATTCTCTGTCGTCCCCTTCTCCTCCTGCCTTCAATCTTTCCCAGCATCAGGGTCTTTTCAAATGAGTCAGTTTTTCGAATCAGGTGGCCAAAGTATTGGAGTTTCAGCTTCAGCATCAGTCCTTACAATGAATATTCAGTACTGATTTCCTTTAGGATTGACTGGTTGGATCTCCTTGCAGTCCAAGGGACTCTCAAGAGTCTTCTCCAACACCACAGTTCAAAGCATGAATTCTTTGGTGCTCAGCCTTCTTTATAGTCCAACTCATACATTCATACATGACTACTGGAAAAACCATAGCTTTGTCTAGACGGACCTTTGTTGGCAAAGTAATGTCTCTGCTTTTTAATATGCTGTCTAGGTTGGTCATAACTTTTCTTCCATGAAGCAAGTGTCTTTTAATTTCACAGCTGCAATCACCATCTGCAGTGATTTTGGAGCCCCCCAAAATAAAGTCTGTCACTGTTTATCCATCTATTTCCCATGAAATGATGGGACCAGATGCCATGATCTTCATTTTCTGAATGGTGAGCTTTAAGCCAACTTTTTCACTCTCCACTTTCACTTTCACCAAGAGGCTTTTTAGTTCCTCTTCACCTTCTGCCATAAGGGTGGTGTCATCTGCATATCTGAAGTTATTGATATTTCTCCCGGCAATCTTGATTCCAGCTTGTGCTTCATCCAGCCCAGCATTTCTCATGATGTTCTCTGCATATAAGTTAAATAAGCAGTGTGACAATACGCAGCCTTCACATACTCCTTTTCCTATTTGGAACCAGTCTGTTGTTCCACGTCCAGTTCTAACTGTTGCTTCCTGACCTGCATACAGACGTCTCAAGAGGCAGATCAGGTGGTCTGGTATTCCCATCTCTTTCAGAATTTTCCACAGTTTGTTGTGATCCACATAGTCAAAGGCCTTGGCATAATCCATAAAGCAGAAGTAAATGTTTTTCTGGAACTCCCTTGCTTTTTCAATGTTCCAACGGATGTTGGCAATTTGATCTCTTGTTCCTTTGTCTTTTCTAAATCCAGCTTGAACATCTGGAAGTTCACGGTTCACATACTGTTGAAGCCTGGCTTGGAGAATTTTGAGCATTACTTTACTAGTGTGTATGAGTGCAATTTTGCGGTAGTTTGAGCATTCTTTGGCATTGCCTTTCTTAGGGATTGGAATGAAAACTGACCTTTTCCAGTCCTGTGACCACTGCTGGGTTTTCCAAATTTCTGGTTGCTGTGTCCACTGTAATTGTCACTGATGACAGGAGTGGTCCTGTCCTCACACCCTTTTAGTCCTGCGATTAATTCAGACTTTTGAACAAGAAACTTTCAAATGTTAGAAGAAGCCATGGTTTTTCTACCTAACCTGGTGCTACCATGAGTTCTCACTTGTTAAGGGGAGACTCTTGCAGACATCTTTAAGAGACTCCTTTTCTTAAGGGCTGCCCTCCAACGTGTGTCCAGACTTCCACAACAGACTAGGAGAAGTTTCCAGAGAGGCTGGGGGTAGGGTTGGGGGGTAGTGAAGAATGGGTATGATTGACCAAGACGGAGAACTTGCTGCCTTCCTGCAGGTCCTTCCATTGCTGTGAATCCCCAGCCCTGTTTGAGAAGATCTGACAACCCTTCCAATGATTAGTGGTTTTACTTCCAGTGATTAGCAGTTCTGCAGTTTGATGAGTCCCTCTTGCCTCTGTTTGTAGATGTGGTGCAGCATATTCAGGCCGAGAAAAACAACAAGGGGCCCATGGAGGCTGCCTCACTTTTCCTCCAGGTCCTATTGGAGCTCCAGGAGGAAGGCTGGTTCCGCGGCTTTTTGGATGCCCTTCAACAAGCAGGTTAGTTCATTCTTTTTACTCACAAATCAGAGTTATTACTTGATTGTTTAAGGATTCTGTAAAGGTGAAATTCTATTAATTTATAAGTATCCACATTTAGTTTATGTCTCTTAATCTGAGGCAATGTAAAGAATATTTTCAGGCAGATGCTATAACTGCATACTTGAAATTTCCAAAGGAATCTACAGAAAGGTTATTACAACTAATGGAACAGTTTAGCATGTTTATTGGATAGAAGATCAGTATACAAAAATTAGTTGTATTTCCACCCACTGGGAAAAATGGCAAATGTAATCCAAAATAAAATACCATTTCTAATAGTAAAAAAAGTTATATTTAGCAATAAATCTAGCCAAAGGTGTGTGGAGTCTGAATAGAGAAAATGACAAAAGGTTTTTGAAAAAATATAAAGAAATTCTAGGGAATTCCTTGGTGGTCGAATGGTTAGAACTCTGTTCTTTCACTGTCATGGCCTGGATTCAATCCCTGGTTGGGGAACTGAGATCCTGCAAGCTGTGTGGCAAAACCAAAAAAAAAAAAGTCCTAGCTAAGTGGAGACATATACCTATGCACGTGGAGAGGAAGACCATAGAAGTGTCAGTTCTCCCTACACTGAGCTATACATTCAATACAATTCTAAATAAAAATCCTGCATGCTTCTTTATGAACTTGACAAGCAGATTCTAAACTGTATGTTGAAGAATTATGACCCAAGAATAGTCAGTATACTTCTAAGGAAGAATTCAGTAGGTTGGGGGTTCCTTTTTAAGATATCAAGATCTATTAAAAGTCACAGGCATTGATACAGTGTGATGCTGGTCCTGGTATTGAACAACTGACCGATGAGATACAATGGAGAGCCTTTAGTCAGACTCGTATATTTATGGAACTCTGATGTACTGGAGATCAGTGGGAAAAGAAGATTATTCAGAAAGGAGGGACTTTTTGATACATTGCAGTGGGCATTTAAAATGGGATAATGTTAAAAACCAGGCAAACCCTAACTTTCATATCCATGTGGATACAAATAAACTTGTCTTCCTTACCTCATTCCATGTACATACATACACTTGCACACACACAATAAGTCAAAAGAATTCAAGACTTAATTCATAATAGCAAAAGCTCAACTATTTTAGACCAGTATATAGAAGGGCATTTTTCTGACCTTAGGGTATGACAGGATTTATGAGATAAGACATTAAAACATTAACCTAGATTGATAAATTTGAGGATATTAAAAGTATATGTTTATCAAAAAACACTATACAGAAAGTGAAAAAACAAGTGACACACTGGGGGAGGATATTTTCAAACTACATTATCACCAAAGAATTAGTATCCATGATATATTTAAAAGGCTTAAAATCAATTAAAAAAAAAAGAAAATATTTACAAGGCAAAAGATGTGAACTGAGTCTTCAAAGAATAAGAAGCATAAAAGGTTAATACACATGAGGAAAGACTCTCAGCCCAATTAGCAATCAGGAAGTTGTACATTAGGAACATAATAGCAAAATCTAGGAAGTCCAAGAGTGGGAAGGCTCAAAGAGGATTTTTAATAATGGGAAATCTGAAGGATGACAATAGGGAGTGTAAATGCTACAACTGTTTTGAAAAACAATCGGCATAAGCTCGTATAGTTACAACTCTCCTTCTATCTAGCAGTTTCAGTATTAAGTATATGCCCAGAGAAATTCTTAACACATATATTCCAGAATGTACATACAAAGAATGTTCATACTGTAATCAGTTGGTAATGCCAAAAACAAGCAAGCAAAGAAACAAAACTAGAAGCAACACCAGTATCCTTCAGAAATAGAATGGATAAATGCATTTTGTGATGTTCACACAAGAGTCGATTATCCTGCAGTGGAGATGTGTGAACATAGCTACAGATGACAGCATAGGCGAAACTTAGAAATGCAATATTAAACTTTCTAAAAAGTCAGAGAAAATTGCATTTAGTGAAGAATAAAATTAAAACATTTCAAACAAGCTTAAATTAAACATGTATTCTTTAGAGAATTGAGCATATGCCACACAACTATTCCAAGAAATCAAGAGTGATAAATCAAATACAGGATAGTGCTATCTTTGCAGGAAGATAGAAGAGCAAGAGAGAGGAGACACACACCCACAAAGGTACTGGAATATTCCAGGTATTAAGTCATATGTGCTAATATGGTCTTTATAGCCCAGTGAAAAGAGTGTGGGCCTGATAGTCAGACAAGCCTGGTGGTTCTCTGAAGAGAAACTTAGAGCCAAGCATTCCTGGATAATTCTAGTTGGAAATAATTTTTTCACTCAAATTTCCCATTGTACTTACTATTCTTTCCTTGGAATAATGTAGGCAGTAAGGCCCTGAGGGGCAGGAATTAACATTTATATTTCTTTTTGCCCTTTTTACTACTTTGCACTGAGAAGATACTTAGCATGATGGTTTGACTCAATTGAAAGGCAGATCAGAGATTGTGGGTGAAGTCCATGGGGTACCTTGGAAGGAAGAGGTCTTACTAAGACCAAATATAAGACCTCAAATTTATTCTCAGTGAAAGTGTTAGTCACTCAGTCGTGTCCAACTCTTTGTGACCCATGGACTGTAGCCCGTCAGGCTCCTCTGTCCATGGGATTTTCCAGGCAAGAATACTGGAGTGGGTAGCCATTCCCTTCTCCAGGGGATCTTTCTGACCCAGGGATTGAACCCAAGTCTCTTACATCGCCTTCATTGGCAGACAGGTTCTTGCCACTAGTTCCACCTTAAATGTGGGGTGCCTAAAATGAATATTGAATTTTCTTTTTGAAAGATCATAAATAATGGAAGTGATTTACAGTTGTTTTCAATTCTCTCACAATACATTCAAATGTGATTTCTAAATCTTAATCTCAACATATTTTTTTAGTTGGTGTCCTAAGAGCCCCATTTTCCCCCTACTCTTCAGGTTATTCTGGACTTTATGAAGCCATTGAAAGTTGGGATTTCCAAAAAATTGAAAAATTGGAGGAGTATAGATTACTTTTAAAGCGTTTACAACCAGAATTTAAAACCACAATCAATCCAGAAGATATCCTTCCTGAAATATCTGGATGTTTAATTAATCAAGAATGTGAAGAAATTATTCAGGTATTTTAATTAATATTAAATATTGAATTTGGGGGAAGAATTTGACCATGAGGAATGTCTTCTGTTTTCTATGTTATTTTAGAACTGAACAAGATCATTAAAGTCTACTAAAGTCCTCAAATCTAAGGCATAATTACCTAGAAGGATACTTTTATTTGTCATCTGAGTAATCAATTTGTGTCACAGATTTTTTTCAGGTTTGCCCTATTTTCAGCTAAAATTACTTTACTACTTTTGTGAATAATGTTTTATACAAATTTAAATAAAATCAAACAGTTTAGCAAATAAAAAGAAAAAAGGTTATGGACTCCAGTGGTTAAGTATTCAGTCTCTGGACACAAATCAATTTTGTTAATCCAAGCTCATCCACTTACTAGTGGTGTGATCTTGGGCACATTTAGTTTCTCTAAGTCTCTGTTTCCTGTATGAAATGGGAATACTAATGGTACCTTATTAGTAAGGTATTTTTATAGGCTTTGAATGAGATAATATATGTAAAGTGCTTATAAATCTCTGGCACATAATAGTAATTGCTCAATGAATTTTAATTATCATGATTAATAATAAGAACCATGTAAGTCTCACTATCCAGAAAAAACTATTTGTTAATATTTTGTTATATCCTTCCGAATATGCCTATGCCAGTATACCCATATTTTGAATAGGTGTGAAGTAGTTTGTTATCCTGATATAGCTGATGTTAATATAATAACATCTCAGAGGAGGTAAGAACACATGGCTTGACCTGGTGATATCATGTGTAAGAGGACAAGGATAAAGGGAAGTGTATCTTAAAAGATCAAGTTGCACTGGGGCAAGAACGGTCATGAAAGAGACCTAGTGAACCAGAATATACAGTGATTTTAAATTTGATAGTATTTGAATTGACGTTTCTTCAGTAAAAACTCATAAAATGAAAACTTTTGAAACACTTGATCAGTCCACTACAATTGTCTTCCTTAGATAAGTTCCAACAAGGGGCTGATGGCAGGTGCAGAGAAAATGGTTGAATGCCTTCTCAGATCAGACAAGGAGAACTGGCCCAAAACTTTGAAACTTGCATTGGAGAAAGAAGAGAGCAAGTTCAGCGAACTGTGGATGGTAGAGAAAGGTAGGATACTTGGAAGGGTGTGAGGGTCTGAAAATAGGCCCTTCTTCATAGTTCTGCTTAGAGCTTCTTGCGTTCCTACCTGCTTTTCACACTGTCAGAAGCATTTTCCCTTCAAATACTCTTGTCTATATCTCTAGTGAGAGGCCAGCGTGAAGTTGAGTTCTGGGAGGTAGGTGGTTTTTTTGTCTACAGAATTAGTTGGGTTGTATATATCCCCTGAAAATGGATCAGGACAAACCCTTTCATCCAGAATTAGCCTATCTGCCCAGAGTATTTGGGGGAAAGGCAGAGTCTGAGCTCACTCTCCAGGTTTAGATGATGAGAGAAATAGCTTGAAAATTCTAGAGTTAAAGGTTCAAACTCCACAACTCACTGCCTTTTCAGAATAGAATCATCTTAGACACTATCTGGTGGTTCTCTTGTCTAGAATCCATCTGGAACCAAACTAGAACAAGATTGAAAGGAAGAATCTGTTTTGATTAAGTGGCTGAGCTATCCCTTGGCTTCCTGAAGCTAATAACATCTTCTCAGAGCATTATTTTAAGAGCTCAGTTTGATAAACCATCTGAGTGTCTGGTCTTAGCCTTTCAGAGTCTTCTTTAAGATCATAAATTGTTTCAGAAATTATCTGTCTAAATACACATCTGGTGTCTTGGGTTGGGTCAGGAATGGAAGACAAGAGTGTTTTTGCTAATAGGTGTGCTAATTTGGTGTGATTGTGGATCACCTAGGGATCTCGTTAAAATGAAGCTTCTGATTCAGTTGGGGCTCAAGAGTTTGCATTTCCAACAAGCTCCTAAAGAAGTTGCTGGTCCGTGTTCCACACTTTGAATAATAAAGTCCTAAATGACACTGGAGTTCAAACTTCAAATCAAGATTTCAAATTCAAAAAGATTTCATTTAGTTGTTTTAAAAGGTAGAGGGAATGGTTATGAGAAATCATAATGGAAGTTTAAAATTTTATGACCTCTTTGTAGGGCTTTCACCATTAAGATCATAATCAGATAAAGATTATGAGATGTGTTTTGTTTTCATAAAGGTGCAGAAAATGTTCAAATGAAAGATCTTGAGGATGATGAAATGAAAACTTTGGACGTACACATTGTCTACAAAGAAGAACCAGAAAACCAGAATCTTAGCCAGAATTCCTGTTCTTCTTCAGGTACTCAGCATTGTTCGTTCTTCTCTGTAATGATGCTCTTGAGGTATTTCGAGTAGGGTCGTGTCTTGCAGTGCCAAAAGTCATAGCCTAATGGAAAGGTTTTTAAGGAAAAATCAGAATGAAAAGAGAATATATGTTAAAACAGATATTTTCCCTACAACCAGAAATACCATTCTCTCCCTTCCATGGCACTTGCCAGCTTCTTCCTTTTCTTTTTCCTTCTTTTTTTTTTTTTTTTGGTCTTCTTTTATCACTAAGGATGTGCATGTCTACATTGAAAATGCAAATAGAGTCCTCCCAGAAGCTCAGTGCCTGTGACATCTGAAATGAGCCCTGCTTTCTAAAGAAATGCTTCTGCTCTTTGTGAGTCACTTGTTCAGTTTCCTCTCAAGATCCCAGGGCTGCATGTATGTTGATAAGTGTGTGCACTGTACAAATGTGTGGGCCTGAGAGCTTGAGCTGGGGCTGAGAGCCAGCCTGCGTTGTTTGCCAACGCAGTGCAGTGAGGGGCTATATCCTCCAAAAGGGAGTCCTTTCTCTAATTCACACAAAGGCACTATGAGTTAACTGCATCCCTATAAGGCCTACTTTATGTTTCTAGAAGCATATTTTCACGAGGAGACCAGAAAGCAGCATAATAAATTAAGCCAAGAGTTATTTATAAAAGGGCATCAGAGAAAAAAATAGGATCAATAAAGAAGTGTTGGAAGAAGGATGTGATTTGGGGTTAAGAACATAAGGTGAGAATTGATGGACTGCTTCTGCAATAAAATGATACATATTTTTGTCACTCCAGAATAAAATCAGTGAGTGTCAATTGTTTTAAGTTTTCTGACAGGTAAAGGTCCTTAGCGAACTCACTTAACCATTTAGAAATTTCCATTTACTTTAAAATAGGTAGGTTCGACTCAACAGATGATTTCCAAGGTCTTTCTAGCTCTTAACATTCTGTACACTTATCTGTTAGTGAGATACCTCTGATTATTTTTTTAAAACTTTTGATTCTGTTAAGAGAGAATACCATGTGAGAGCTTGCAGAATTATAAAGCACCGTTGCTTGTCAGTAAGAGATTATTTTGGAGTTTGGTATTCAGTTTGGTGTTTTTCAAAGACCTTAGAGGGATTTGTTGTTTTGTCTCATGCAGCATTTCCTTCAACCGGTGGCAATCTGTTTTGCCCTGGATTAGGTTTAATTTCTCCTGATTAGGCTTCCATGATTGTTTCAGAAAGAAATCTTTGTGGTTTTTTTTTTTTTTTTTCCTTTTTTCCTTCCTGCCATTGGTACTTTGTTATTGAGGGAGAATTCTGTATTTCAAATCAGTTTAGAAGCTGGAATGTTTAATTAGAGACAAGAATTCTAAACTTTCTTAAATGAGGTCTTTCTTGCTAGAGTCAAATTTCTTGTCCTTTGGAGGAAGTGTTGACTTGATTCCTCAGAGTGGTCACTGTTTGCTAACTTAGTTTCTGTTGTATTACAGAAGTGCCTCCTACTTATAGCCCATTGAAACCAAGAAATTACCAACTAGAGCTCGCTTTACCTGCTCAGAAGGGAAAGAATACAATAATATGTGCTCCTACTGGTAAGCGGATGCAATTACTGAAATAGTTTATTTCTCTGTTTGCTTCCTTTTTTCCACTTTATTGAACACTGGGACCAAGTAGCAAGTTTCAATTGTTTCATTGTTCCATTGATCTTTTGAAAAAACCATTATTCATATGGTTTCGTAGTGTTTTCAGGGACACGAGCAAGGAGAGAGAATGCTTTCTTTTAGCTTCCTGCAGTCCCTTGCTGTGTGCAAGTGCCTAGGAAGTAGCTTGGTTTTTGAGTCAGAGTGTGAGTTCTACAGTTGTTAACCCACCCTCATCATCCGTTTACTTTTAGCTCTGTGGTTTTAGAGGAGCCCTCAGTAATGACCTTTCTCCAGAAGCATTTTAGTATACTATTAGTTACGTGTTGTCTTTCTCTTTATATGTTAAAAGGTTGTGGAAAAACCTTTGTTTCCCTACTTATATGCGAACATCATCTTAAGAGATTTCCACAAGGACGAAAGGGGAAAGTTGTCCTTTTTGCTGTTCAAGTCCCACTGTACGAACAGCAGAAATCTGTGTTCTCAGAATATTTTGAAAGATTTGGGTAGGTATAAGTCGGTCCAGCTTTTTTTTCTCTAGGTCATGTAACCAATGTGTTTTGTGCTTTGTTTTGCTTTTAGAAAACCATGATTCAAAAAACTTATGGTAGATTAAGCTTTTTTATTATTTAGATATAACTCCTTCATGAATACACCTGAAATCCTAAACTCCTTTGATTAGCTCTTGTAGAGTGAGTAAATGACTTAAGGTAAATTTTATATTTAAATGGAACATTTAACTTGTTTAATGATTTTTTAATTTATTTAATATTACTCTTTTCTATGTTCTTTCATGGTGGCTTGAAAGAATTATGGTTGGCCCTCTGTATCCTCAGGTGCCACATAGAATATATTCTATCAATACTAGCAATTCTCCCTAGATTATGTTTATGATCACTTACTATATGTCAGAGACAGTAAAGAATCCACTGACAATGCAGGAGATCCCAGTTTGATCCCTTGGTCGAGAAGATCCCCTGGAGAAGGGAATGGCTACCCACTCCAGTGTTCTTGCCTGGAGAATCCCATGGACAGAGGAGCCTGGCGGGCTACAGTCCATGGGTAGCAGAGTCTGACACGACTAACACTTTCACTTTTTTCACTTTACTATGTGTCAGGCTTTGCTCCAAGCACTTACCTTTTCTCCAAATCCATTCCTTTTGGACTTAGGGAGAATTTAATTGACGTTCTGATCTTTGTGGTTCCTTATTCACATCATGGTTGCTAATGGGAAATTTCTGTCATCTTCCAGGTACAAAGTTTCAGGCATTTCTGGAGCGACAGCTGACAGTATCTCTGTGGAACAGATTGTTGAGAACAATGACATCATCATTTTAACACCACAGATTCTTGTGAACAGCCTTAAAGATGGGACTATTCCATCACTCTCCATCTTTACTTTGATGATATTTGATGAATGTCACAACACCAATAAACACCATCCATATAATATGATCATGTTTCATTATCTAGATCAGAAACTGGGAGGATCTTCAGACTCACTGCCCCAGGTATGTCCAAAGTCAGATGGATTTCTTCCTAAATCGTATTTACTTACCCTTGTGGCCATATTGAGGATGTCCTTCTTAGATCCTTGCATACTGTACAACTCATTAGGTTAGTTTTGATTGATTCATTCATTTATTCACTTAACAAATATGTATTAGGTACCTCCATGTGTCATGCCCTGTGCTAGGCACTGGGGCACAAATATAAAAAGATAGTCCTTGCCTTCAAGCAGCTTGAGTTTTGTGGGGAGCCACATATGTGAGAATTATGTCATAATTTATGGTAATACGTGATGGAGTTGTACAGCAAAGAAATGAAAGTGATCTTAAATGTGCTATGAAAGTAAAGTGAGACCTAATAGAAGTTAGGATAGGTAAAAACTAACAAGAGTTTATAAGGAAAATAGCTGGATGGTTTGCAGTAAAGGCCACTGTGTGTCTAGAGGCACAGGGGCATGAGAGTGCACAGGGGCTTGAGAAGCTTAAAGGTTTGTTTGTTTTTTTTTTTTGGCTGTGCTGTATGGCTTATGGGGACCTTAGTTCCCCAACCAGGGATTGAACCTGGGCCACAGCAGTGGATGTGCTGAGTCCTAACCACTGGACTGCCAGGGAATCGCCAAGAATCATGAAGTTCTTAATATTGCCTGAGTGCAGAGTATGAAGCTGTGGATAGCCACCAGTGGGGCAGGATGGGAGAGAGGGAATGATTGGCAGAACAAGATGCCAGGAGAGACGAGCGGGTATGGGCTGCGTAGGTGCATTAGTACCGGAGAGCGGACGAGGCATTGTTTTTGGTGTCATCAGAGGGGAAGGGCTGAGAGGAGTCAAGACAAAGAATAGTTTATAGGTGGGGGCAGGAAGGGTATGGAATCCCTGGCATTTTCTCTTGAATGAAGGAGAGAGAGATGGTTCACTGAGAATAATCAAGATGAGAATGGAGGTGGGAGCTCAGGGTGCATGGAGAAAATTTGAAATGGGAGACACAACCGAGAGGAACACAGATGAATGGCCTGGTATTATTGAGGCCAAATGAGGTTGGAAACCATGCCTCTGGTTTACCAGTCTCACCTCTGTGTTCTCTAGGCTTAACAATTAACCATTTAGGAAGCACAGGTTAGAAGAAATCCAGTATGGTGCCCAAAATTCAGACAGAATTTAGTAGAAATCACATTTCTTACAGTTTTTTCTTCTAGAATAAAATTGATAGTTAACTAGATTCCTTGTTTATTTGAATGATTCAGTCATTCAGTCATTCAATATTTGAGTGACTTTTAGAGGAAGAAATAAATATTTATTAGAAGACCATTAAACTAAATTCTTTACAAATGTCATCTTATTGAAGTCACCCAGCTACCATTGTTTTTTAAATTGAAGTTATCACTTTTTTAAAATTGAAGCTACCATTTAAAAAAAATTGAAGCATATTTGATTTACAGTATTAATTTCTGTTGTATTAATTTTTGCTGTACAGCAAAGCAATTCAATTGCTTTCATATTCTTTTCCATTATGGTTTATCACAGGATATGGAATATAGTTCCCTGTGTATACAGTAGGACATTGCTGTTTATCCATCCTATATATAATAGTTTGCATCTGCTAATCCCAAACTCCCAGTCCATCCCTCCCCCACCACTCTCTCCCTTGGCAATCACAAACAAGTCTGTTCTCTGTCACACAACTTCCAGTTTAAATGGCTAAAGTCACCCAACTTTACAGAGAGATAAAGATTTTTGTCCAAGACACCCAGCCAGTGTGACATGGCTGAGATTGAAATGGAAGCATGTCTGATTTTAGTCCTTGCCCTTTTCAGCGTATTGTTCTATGCGTCACGGGGAAACAAGGATAAAGATGAGAGCAGTCCTGCCTGGAAAGGGTTTCTTCTCTGGGCTTCTGTGCTGATTCGTGTTCAGCTGCAGAGCAGTGATTCCCGCATTTACTCAGTGCTTCACCTAATGGGGACCTTTCCATTTTTGATGTCATAGAGAATGTCAGAAAAAAAAAAAAATTCTTGTTCTTTATCTGAAGTTAGTTTAAAAAATAAAAACCCTACTTTATCAGGAAAAAGTTACATGAGGGATTGTGGAAACATCTCGCTATGTCCCAGACATCTGATGATTTGGAATGCTCCTCACAGGTCATTGGGCTGACTGCCTCAGTTGGTGTTGGAGATGCCAAAAACACAGCCGAAGCCACAGAATATATCTGCAAGCTGTGTGCTTCTCTCGACACATCAGTGGTAGCAACAGTCAGAGACAACTTGGAGGAGCTGGAGGAGGTTGTTTACAAGCCCCAGAAGTGTAAGTGGGACCCAGTCACAAGCCCTTTGGGACTTTGTTACCCTCTGCTATTCTTAGTTCAGGGTCATGTAGATGAACACTGAATTCTTACCCTTTCTCTGTTTAGAGGAAAATATTTATCTGCAAACTTGGAAAATAATCATATTTCCTGCTTCTCTCCCCAGTGAAGCTCAGGAGTGGCCTGTAGAAAGCAGTCATTCTTACTCTTCATTTCCATAAACCTTAACAAAGGTACCGGCAGTGAGAGAGGTGCTGAGAACACCTTAGCACCCACGTGGCTTGGTCCTTCCTGCCTTCTGTGCCTGAGGACGATACTGAGTTCCTATCCATTATTTGAATTTGTATCTGGAATTTTGGTTGAAGTGAAAGTATCTGAACTCATCCTGTCCTTCCTCAAAAGATCAGAATATGATTTGATTACTAAGATTGACTAACAAAGATTGATATTTCTTGAATATCAATGCTATACTAACCCAGCAAGAGAGAGAGGGTACAGAAGACAAGTACGACTTCACCCCTTGCTCTCTAAATAGCACACAACCAAATGACTACAAGGCAGAACAAACACACCAAAGACGGTCAGGGCGCTGGCTGTAAGGAATTTAGACAAGGCACTCAACCTACAACTTTTGATGTCGTATACAAATTTCTTTGGGCTTCCTCAATGGCTCAGCAGTTAAAAAAAAAAAAAATCTGCCTGCCAATGCAGGAGACACAGAAGATGCAAGTTCGATCCCCGGGTCAGGAAGATCCCCTGGAGAAGGAAATGGCAACCCACTCCAGTATTCTTGCCTGAAAAATCCCATGAGCAGAGGAGCCTGGTGGGCTACAGTCCAAAAGAGTTGCAAAGAGTTGGGTAGGCACAACTTTCTTTCTCATCTGGTCTCTCCCACACGTTGAGCTTCATCTCAGCTTCATCTCCCACAAACCCAACCAAGTTGCATTTCTCTGGGCTCCTGGGATGGAGGAGTCATGTGTGTTCTCCCTCTAAGCTTTGTCCATCCCAGCCTTTGCACATGACTGTGCTCACTCCTCCTCGCCTCTTCCCCTGTTTATCCCCTGACATTGCCGCCCCAGGAAGAATGAGAGAAGCCTCCCTGTGCTCCATGGCACTTTGCACATACTGTCACAGCTCTCTGTCTGGTCATCTGGCTTGTGTATCTTTCTCTGCTAAGAAGATAGCCTTCTCTGGAGCGCAGAGCATGTTCTTTTCAGCTATCACCAGAACCCAGCATGTTCTGTGGATACTGCAAAAATGAGTATTTGGAGCATTGTGAACAACCCTGGGGGTTAGGTGGGAAGGGAGAAGATCAAAGAACAGAGACAGGGCTTAAAATACGGTATTTGCAGAAACAAGATGGGTATCAGCCTAGTCAGAGCAGGAGCTCTGTGTTGAGTTAACAGGAAAGCCGGAGTAAGAAGTTGAATTAGGGAAAGGAAATGGCAACCCACTCCAGGATCCTTGCCTGGCATATCCCATGAACAGAGGAGCCTGGAGGGCTACAGTCCATGGGGTCATGAATGAGTTGGACATGACTTTGTGATGAAAAAGCAGCTGCGGGGCATTTTTGAGGGAAGAAAACAGTCCCAGGAAAGTTGAGGCGCTCGCCAAAGGCCCCAGAGCTTTTGATGCAGAGTCTAAAGTGTGGCTGAGGACTCCCAGCTCCCAGGCCTCTTGATTCTGACCTCTTTCACCAGATACACACGTGGAAAACTAGAATCTAAAATGTGCCTGAGGGCTTCTCTGGTGGCTCAGTGGTAAAGAGTCCACCTGCCAATGCAGGAGACACGGGTCCAATCCCTGGTCCGGGAAGATCCCACATGCCATGAAGCAGCTAAGCCCATGTGCCACAACTACTAAGCCCGAGTTCTAGAGCCTGGGAGCCGCAACTACTGAGCCCACTGCTGAAGTCCACATGCCCTCGCGCCTGTGCCCCTCAACAAAAGCAGTCACCACAATCGGAAGCCCACGAACTCCAACTAGAGGGTAGCCTTTGCTCGCCACAACTAGAGAGAAGCCCATGCAGCAATGAAGACCCAGCACAGCCAAAAATAAATAAATAAAATTATTTAAAAAAAAGTTGAATTAGACTTGGACCATGGAAAATGTTAGAATGAGTGCATTAAACACTAGGGAGTGGCTGAAGGTGTCTTGAGTATTTGTCTCATCTTTCAGATGACCTGCCTGTGAGCTTGGGGCCTAGGGTTTTACAGAGGAAGAGACAAAGGCAGAGAAAGGTTTGGAGATACCTGCTTTGAACTATGATGTGTTCTTCCTGAGAAATACTAACTTTCCTTTGATGGCTCTAGTTTTCAGGAAAGTGGAATCACGGACTACAGACAGATTTAAACACATCATATCTCAGCTGATGGCAGAGACAGAGGCTCTAGCAAAGAGTATCTTTGAAGAACTTGGGACTGTAACTCTTGGTGAGAATAACCTCGTTTTGTCTTCTCTCCATCTGGGAACGGCCATTTGTTGTTCACTGGGGTCTTTTTGCACTTTTCTTAGTCCAAACAATGTCAAGACCATACCCAGAGTTTGACTTTCTTGTTTGTTATTCAGGAGGCTTATAAGTCCTCCTTTATTTTCTCTTGCTTTTTTTTTTTTTCCTTTTTAAATCCAAAGTAAATCCACCTAGACACACACAGCTGAAAAATACCATATTTAATTCAATTCATTGCTTTTTTGACCTTCCAAATTTAGCTTTTCATTGTATGAATGAAACCACCATTGCCCTGAAGTCTTGGATTCAAACCTACAGGTGACCTTTGATTCTTTATTCTTTTGAGGCTCTCTTGAAGTTGCCAAGTTCTCTTCTCCTTTTTTAAATCAAGTAATTAATTCATCGGGTATTGTGCCAGGTACTATGCTAGGTAAAGGAAGCACCAAGATTAAAGACAGTCTTGCCTTCAAGGAACTCACCATCAAACAATGAGAATCAGATGCGAATAGTTGCCCTGTGGCAAGGCAGGGTTACACACTGCTATCATGGGCGCACAGGGGAGCTTAGGCCAGGACTGGGCTGTAGGGAGGACTTCCTGGGGGAGGTAATATGTGCGACAGATCTTGAAGTCAGCCAGGTTAAGAAGGAGAGGTGATCAAGTGTGGTCAAAGAGACAGCAGTTGCAGAGGGAAGAGAGAGGACAGTGAATTTTAGAATCTGCAGGATTTCATGCTAATTCTAACAGGTGACTAGTAGAAAGGAGAGTGGGGCTGGGGGAGAGGCCGGGGGCAGACAGTGAAGGTATCCTGTAGGCCATGCTGAGTTTGAATTTTATCCTAGCAGTGGGACTTCCCCGGTGGTCCAGTGGCTCAAAATGCCGGGGGCCTGGCTTCCATCTGCAGTCAGGGAACTCGATTCCCACGTGCCACAACTCAGAGCCAGCGCTGCCAAATAAATAAATAAATATCCTGAAAGCAAATGGGAAGCAATGCGCGATTTTGAACTGCTAAGTTCTGTGATGAGAAATGACGAGAGCCAAACTGAGGCAGTGGAGATGGGCTAGTGAAGGGAGCTGGCTCGTGCAAACAGAAGCCTTCGGATTTAAGAGCTCACTGGGTTTGGGTGGGAGTGAGCGAGTGAGCGAGCGCGGGGCTTCTCTCTTGGCACCTGTGTGTGCACCGGCAGGTGTTACTCGTTCTAGAGCAAGGAGCAGCCTGGGCAGGCACGAGTGTAGAGTTTCGGAGATGTTGAATTCTCGTCCCCAGGGTAACTTCTGTGTCTCAACTTCTCTCACGCTTAATCTCTCTTCTTTCTTTCACAGCTTGATTTCTAACAACTTAGTCTAACAGCTGCTTTGCCCGCCTCTACCCTCTTTCCCGTCGAACCCCCCATTACCCAGCTCGTCTTCCTGGGATTACCTGTTTTATCTTGCCAGTGTCCTGCTGGCAATCCTCGTTCTCCCAGGCAGAGCTCTCACGGCCGGCCGGCCGCTCACCCGGCCATGCGCGCCCTGCTCGCACAATCTGGTTCTGCTTCTCTTGCCAGCTTTCTGCTCCTTGCCTATTAGCAGTTCTCTTGAACGAATTCATTCTCTTGTTCATTCAGTGCTGGGCTAAGTGCTCGGTGGTGGGAACACAGCGTGGACCCTCAGACACAAGCCCTGCCCTCACGGCATTTTCGGTTTGGCTACCGGCAGTGCCAAAGGTGGGTGAGTGATAGTAGCGAGGCAACATGGGGCGGGGGAGTGGTGGGAGTAAGGGGAGTGAGGGGTATTTCAGGCAGAGGAGACAGGCGCAGAGAGAGTCTGGGGACTTTCACTGATCCTGAGAACTGTAGGAAGGAAAGTTGCTAGAGAGGAGAGTCGGAAGCCAGACCACAGAGCCCCCTGAGGGCCAGACTAGGAGTTTGACTGGAGAAACCCACTAAACACTGTATTTTTTAAAGCATTTATTATTGTTATTTTTAACATTTATTTATTTGGCTGTGCTGGGTCTTCGTTGAGGCGTGTGGGATCTAGTTCCCTGATCAAGGATCAAACCCAGGCCCCCTTCGTTGGGAGTGCAGAGCCTTAGCTACTGGACCACCAAGGAAGTCCCTCAAGACTTAAAAAAAAAATACATGTATTTATTTATTTGGCTGCACCGAGTCTTAGTTGTATCACGAAGTTTGTTACATCATTTGGGACTCTGGTTCTCTAACCAGGGGTCAAACCTGCACCCTCTGCTTTGAAACGTGAAGTCTTAAGCCCTGGACTGCCAGGGAAGTCCCTCCCTAAAGGCTTTTAATCAGTGGATTAGCATTGTCTCTCATCTGCAATTTTGGAAATTCCCTCCGGTTATTGAATGGAGACTGGACTGGAGGGAAGGAGGAAGGAGGTAAGGAGACCAGGTAGGAGGAGATCATGGTATTATCCAGAAGCGTTAGGATGTGGTCAGGGTTTGGAGGTGGAGAAGGGTGGGGAGACATGGTTTTCTACCTTCTTATTCTTCTTGTCTCTTATACCCTCCGCCATCTCTTCATCTGTTCAGACACTGTCAGCTGCTCACTGCCAGATGGCCTAGCTCATTTTTCCACCTACCTAAGTTCAGTAAATACATGTTGATTGCTCTAGTTTATTGATAGCCCCCTTGTTTGTAGATGGGGCCACTGCTACTTGTCTGGGTAACCGCCTTTGTTCCTCTGATTAAAGATGAATGGGTGAGGGGACTTCCCTGGTGGTCCAGTGGTTAAGAATCTCCCTTCCAATGCAGGGGACCAAGATTCAAACCCTGGTCAGGGAGCTAAAATCCCACATGCCGTGGGGCAGCTAACCCCGTGCACCCCAGCTAGAGAAGCCCACATGCAACCGCTAGAAAAGCCCCTGTGTGCTGCAGCAAAGACCCAGCGCAGGCAAAAAAAAAAAGGTGGGGGGCAGTTAGGTTTTATTCCATGGCCTTTGTTTGGCCTCTGGGCTGTTTGGTTGTCAGCTCAGAGAATCAGTAGAGCTTGGGTATGGGACACATCTGGGTTTGAAATCCTTGCTCCCTCTGTATACTAGCTGTGTGACTTGGTGTGATGATTTCACTTCTCCGAGCTTCCATTTCCTCATCTATAAAGTGTATCTACGTCATGGCGTTGTGAAATGAAATTATAAATACAAGACATGTTGATTCTTGGTACGTAGTCGGTATTCAGTAAGAATTGTGTTTGTACGTAGACACTGCTGAAAACTGTCTCAAGAGAAATACTCTGTGTGTACAAAGAGTAAGGAATCAAAATTAGAAGGCGAGACATGCTTAGGGCCTTAAATGACTAGCCAGATGAAACAATGGAAAACTGTTTTTGTTTTTTTTTCCAGAAAACTTATCTCAAATTCAAAATAGGCATTTTGGGACACAGAAATATGAACAGTGGATTATCGCAGTTCAGAAAGCGTGCATGGTGTTTCAGATGCCAGACAAAGAGGAAGAAAGCAGGATTTGTAAAGCCCTGTTTTTGTACACGTCACATTTGCGGGTATGTGGCTTCTTTGGAAAAGGATATTTCCATCATAACACCTACTGGGAGCTGTGCTGTGGCAGCTGAGAGAGCATCATTTAGGAACTTTCCCGGTGGTTCTTATGAAGCAAATGCCAAAAGCTATCCTGTTCAACATCTGTCTTTGCTCTCTGAAACCTAGCCCTAGAGGCCGGGGGACAGAAATAAAGGCCGTGGGTCTGTGCTGTACCTCAGTATCCCCATATTTGACCTTGGGGGTGGGGAATATTACTGTAGATACATGACCAGGGACAGCCATCTTTAAGTCTTTAAAGTTCAGTAGGTGGGTCGTGTTGCCATAGCCTGAAGCATGTTTTCCTACCTTTGGTCAAACCACATGCTAAGAAGTCCAGAGTCTGTAGTCGTTGCTGGTTAACCAAGAGCTTAAGCAACAGTTACCACCATCACCTCTGCTTATCGTGCCATTGAAAACATTTAAAATACATTCAATCCATATGAATTTGTAGAATTTTAATGGACTTAACTGAATATCTGGTGTAAGGGGTCAGCGCCATCATTCTGAACAGGTGCCATTCAGTGATGGTTTTGGATGTACAAAGAGGTTAAGTTGAATGTCTAAATGATGAAGCAGGTTGATGTGGAAGTTGCTTTACTTTCATTTTTGTGATTTAATCTTTGACATTTGTTTTTCATGTAATTTTCTTTCTCTTCCAAGGATTCTAGGATCCAAAGTGATCTGAATTAATGACTAATTCTAGCTAATTGAGGTGTTTTCTTGTTTTTTTTCTTCTTTTTACAGTATGGTTCTAAGGTTTTATTACAGTACTGTTAGAGATGATTCATCTTTAAAAACTAAGTTGGAATAGACTTGAGATGTTTATTATTAAAGTTAATTCTGTGTTAAGTACAGTGAAATGAACTTAAGTACAGCAGTTGTATTAGACATTAGAAACATACTGAAACTTTCCATTTTCAACAGAAATACAATGATGCCCTCATTATCAATGAGGATGCACGGATGAAAGATGCTCTGAATTACTTGAAAAACTTCTTCAAAAATGTCCGGGCAGCAGGATTTGATGCAATTGAGCAAGATCTCACTCAGAGATTTGAAGGTGGGTGGTGTTTCCAGGGGGAGGAAGCCAGTGGAGCCTGGAGACTCCAGGGGCAGCGTACACATATGGTGTCACACGTAACAACACCTGGTGATGCTCAGGGACTTGTCCTAGGCTTAAGAAGATAGGATATGTGGCAGGACTGTGAAACTTCAGGGAAATCTGCACTTAGGAAAAGAATCTGCTGCTTACACTATTTGCTGTTTCGAAGAAGGAAAAAATAGTAGGATTTGCAAAAGATACGTCCCATAGAAATAGTCAATTGATAGGAACATTTTTTGGTTTAACTTTTAGTAATTTTATAAAGATTTAAAAAATATAAAAAAAGTTTTAATGATATTAAGACTGTGATTTGAGCTAACTCTGCAAGATAGAGAAGGACAGGGAAGCCTGGCATGCTGCAGTTCACGGGGAGCAAAGAGTTGGACACGACTTGGCGACCAAACAAGATTGTAATTATGTACTTCTATATAAAGAAGAAAACCGATATGGCTCTTGATGCCACTGTGTCCATATTAAGAAAAATATAGGAAAATATTAAGTGAAAAGTAAGTCTTTCTTCTTCCTCTCTCAAATGCCTTTTCCCAAATAATAATTTTTTTGGTCTATACCAAAGTATTAACTATACATATGCTAAATACTGAACAACTAGCTCTCTGGGGGAGGGAAATTTATGCATTTGTTAGTGTATTCAGTGTATGCATTGCATTGGTGGTTATTTATCATAAAATTCTGGTCAGAGATTGAGAGATGAAATGTTTGAACTATAGCTAAAGGTTGCAGTGTGTTCTAAATTATTAGAATTTATAAACCTTTTGTGGGCTCCCAGGTGGCACTAGTGGTAAAGAACCTGCCTGCCAATGCAGGAGATGCAAGACAGGTAGGTTTGACCTCTGGGTCAGGTAGATCCTCTGGAGGAGGGCACGGCAACCCACTCCAGTATTCTTGCCTGGAGAATATCATGGACAGAGGAGGCTGGCAGGCTATCGTCCATAGTATAGCAAAGAGTTGGATATGACTGAAGCGACTTAGCACACGCACATAAACCTTTTGTAAAATATTCCCCTTTTTGCAGAAAAGCTGTTGGAACTAGAAGGTATTTCTATGGATCCCAGCAATGAGAACGCTAAACTCAAAGATCTCTGCTTCATCTTGCAAGAGGAATACCACTTAAACCCAGAGACCAGAACCATCCTCTTTGTGAAAACCCGAGCACTGGTGGATGTAAGCTTCTTCCTCTGTGTGGATACAAGTTGGCCCAGTACCATTTTAATTAAAAGAGTGTCCGTTCTTCACTTCTTTGCAATTAAGCATCCCTATATAGGGTCTGTGTGGGTCTGTTTCTGGGCTCTTTATTCTATTCTGATTTTCTGTTTGTTTATCCTTACATTAGTACCTCACTGTCTCAGTCACTCTGGTTTATAATGCCTTGATACCCTCACAGCAAACATTTTACAAATTTTTATTCTTTCCATCAATTAAAAAATTTTTAGCTGTGTCTGTGGGCACCTAGTGGTACCTCACTAAGGTTTTAATTTGTATTTCACTAATGACTAATATGATTTATCATTTTTTTCATATGCTCATTAGCCATTCATGTATCTCCTTTGATGAAGTATCTGTTTACATCTTTTGCCCATTTTAAAATGGGGTTTAACTGGGTTATTTATTATTGTTGAGTTTTTAAGTTATTGTTGTTAGTTTTTTGAGAGTTCTTTTTTCTGACAAAAATGTCCTCTATCAGAAATGTGATTTGCAAACATTTTCTTCAGGATCTTTTCATTCTCTTAACTGTATCTCTTACTGAAAGTTTTAACCTTTGACAAGTCCATTTTATCTTTTTTTTTTTTTCTTTTTGTGGATTGTGCTTTTGATTTTGTGTCTAAGAAACCTTTGCCTACCCAAGAGCACAGATTTTTTCCCATGTTATCTTCTAGAAGTTTTATAGATTTAGATTTTATATTTAAGTCTACAATTCATTTTGAAGTATGGATTGAGATTTTTTTCTCTTAGCATGTGGGTATCCAGTTATTTCAGCATATATGATGAAAAGACTATCCTTTCTCCATTGAATTGCATTTGTAACTTAAAAAGATCAGTTGACTCTATTCATGTTGGTCTATTTCTGGATTCTATATTCTGTTCCATTCATTTGTACATCTATCCTTCCACCCATCCTACGCAGTCTTGATTACTGTAGCTTTATAGTAATTAAGTCTTGAAATCAGGTAGTGTGAGTCTTCCAACTTTTTAATTTTTTCAACATTGTCTTAGCTATCTTTCTTTACCTTTCCATTTTTATTTTAGAATAAACTCACACACATCTATGAGAAAATCTATTGAAATTTCGTTTGGGATTTCACTGAACCTATAGATAAAACTGGGGAGAAATGATATCATAACAATGTATCTTTTTTATTTATATAGGGCTTCTGTATTCGTTATCTACTGCTGATAACAGTTTATCGCAAAACTAGGTAGCTGGAAACAACAGACATCTATAATGCATATGGGTCAGTAATCTGGAAACAACTCACTGGGTGTTTCCATCTCAGGATGTCTCATGAGGCTCCAGTCAGTTGTTGGCCATGGCTACAGCCATCTCAAGGCTGGGAGGATCAACGTCCAACCCAACTTGTGTGGTTTTTGGCAGAAGATGTGCTTAGCTCATTCATGGGGGCTTCCCCAATCACTCAGTGGGTAAAGAATCTGCCTGCAATGCAGGAGACACAGAAGACACGGGTTTGATCCCTGGGTCAGGAAGATCCCTTGGAGAAGGAAATGGCAACCCACTTTAGTATTCTTGCCTGGGAAATCCCATTGACAGAGGAGCCTGGAGGGCGACAGTCCATAGGGGTCCCAAAGAGAGTTGGACATGACTTAGTGACTGAGTATGCACACACATGCTTAGCTCATTCATGGGGGCCTCTGCACAGGCTAGCCTCACAGAGAGGTGCTGGCCTCCCCTAGAGTAAGTGATCCAAGAGGGGTGGAGAGGGCACCTAATACCAAGGTCACAGTCATGTTATAGCTTCAACTTGGAAGTGATTCCCCTCAGGTCTGCCTTATTTTATTCATTAGAAGCAAGTCAGTAAGTTCAGTTCACACTTGAGGGGAAGGGATTAAACAGGATCTGAATTCCAAGGGGTGGAGATCACTCACAGCTACCTTAGAGGCCCCTGCCACATCTTCTTTGGTTTCTTTTATCAGTGTTTTGTCATTTTCAGCATACAGATTCTGCACATATTTTGTTAAACTTATACCTAAGTGTTAATGCTATTATAAATGATACTTTTGTTTGTTGCTGGTATTTAGAAATACAACTAATGTCTGTGTATTGATCTTGTGTCCTGAGATCTTTCTAAATTCACTTATTTTCTACCTACCCACTATTTTGAACCTTGCCTTTTTCACTGAAAAAAATGTCTTAGAAATTGAATCATATTGGATTACAAAGATAGACACCATTATAGTTATTTGTTGCATAGAATTCAATCACAAGAAGCTTTTGATTCCTCAGGTCTGTTAGTCTGAAAACTACTTCAGCGTACTTGTCTGTATACTTTTTAAAAATTGAAGTAGAGTTGATTTATGGCATTGTATTTATTTCTGCTGTACAGCAAAGTGATTCAGTTATACATATACATACATTCTTTTTTAATTCTTTTCCATTATCGTTTACTTTAAGCTTTTTTTCTACTTGCATTGTTGTTTAGTCACTAAGTCATGTCCAACTCTTTGTGACCCCATGGACTGCCACATGCCAAGTTCCCCTGTCCTCCACTATCTCGCGGAGTTTGCTCAAATCCCATGTCCATTGAGTCAGTGGTGCTATCTAACCATCCCATCCTCTGCCATTCCCTCTTTTTGCCTTCATTATTTCCCAGTATCAAGATCTTTTCCAGTGAGTCAGCTCTTCAAATCAGGTGGCATATATTCAATATTGAATTAATACAGATAATATACAAATAGTGACAATTTCTTTGTATTTTCAGGCCTTAAAGAACTGGATTGAAGAAAATCCTAAACTCAGCTTTCTAAAACCTGGCATATTGACTGGACGTGGCAGAACAAATCAGACAATGGGTATTTATATATAGTGCATTAGATCTAATATATATATATAAGAACATATATATTTTAATTCTTTCTTAGTACTTGTATCAGTCAGGGTTCAACCAGAGAAGCAAAACCAGTAGGAGATTATAAACACATACATTTATACATTCATATATATATATAGCAACACATGTATATTGTACACAGACAGGCACACAGGGATTTAGTACAAGGAATTGACACACACCTGGACTGGCAAAGCCAGTCTGAGTCTGCAGGGCAGGCCAGGATCAGGTGGAACCCCATAGGCATGAGCTGTCCAGAGTCTGAGGTCACGGATCACCTCAGTCCTCTTTTCAAGGGCTGCCTTGTTTAGGTCAGGCCTGCCTAAAATGAAGTCCCTATTGAGTAACCATATCAACTGATTTAAGAAGTTTAATTACATCTGCAAATTCCCTTCACAGAAACACCTGGGTGAATATCTGGGGACTGCAGTTCAGCCTAGCTCAGTGGACACATTGAAAAGCCATTGCCATGCTCAAATGTCAGAAACTTGTAGACTTTCCTCCTCCCATATGTCCTGCATACAAAACTGTAGTTTTGTTTTGTTTTTAATATTGTTTGAGTATATTACTCTCTTGCTCAAATTTTCAACCAGTAGATTAACTGGAAATAGAAATGCTGTCTATTTTATTGTTATTCTTTAAAGTGTAAAAAACTTACATGCATTATGTATTTTATAATTTTAAAAAGTCCTAGAGATAATCCTAAAATCTGGGTAGGGGGGTTAAAGGATGAAAGGCCACCTTTGATCCTCAGTGGCCAGTCCTCATGCTGACATTCTCACAGCCTTACTCCCCACGCCTCAGTGATAAGCAATGACAGGTCCTCACTGTATCTCTTATTTAGTGCTGTTTATAATAAACAGTCCTGCTCTCAGTCCTCGGTCATCACCCTTGAAGTTTCCCTTTATGCAAAATTTAAGCCTCACTAATCTAAAAAGCAAAGTCAGATTTTGAATAGTTGACTTACCAAATGAGGTTGTGGTTGGAATTCAGAGGCTTCTGCCATATGACTCCAGCATGAGTCCAACTTGATTTTCAAACTTTGTTATTCATCCATACATAAGCACCCAGAAGATATTTGTTTGTCCATCCCTCCGTTCATCCATCCATTCATTCATTCATCTATCCATCCACCATCCACCCGCATTCATTGAGAACTCACTCTGTGCCAGTAACCGTGCTTCTGCTGGGCAGCCACCCCCTCCTCCTAAGTCTAGACCACTAGGGCGGAGTCTCCCTCGCCCACATCCCACAGCACACAGTTCTGGCTCCATTCATTGTCATCACATTGAATTATACTTTCCCATGTATAGCCTTCTTCTACAAACTAGAAGCTCCCTTTAGATAAAAATGAACCTTTTAACCATTCTATCCTTATCTGACAAACCATAATTGTAGAATAAATGTTTGATGAACAAATAGTTAAGTTCAGAAATTAGTGAAGTGTGGTGTCTGTCTTGGGCATGTTCATTGTTCAGTAGATCATGTTGAAAAGAAATTGTTTTGGCCTCAGCAAAATATATCTCAAGATTTTGCTGCCAATATACTGGGACAGAGTTGGAACTTTCATAAATTCTGTTAACTCTGAGGTGGAGACCACTTAAGTTCCTGCTCTGCTCAGTGTATCAGTGGCTGGAAACTGCACGGTGGTGGGGCCCTCAGCTTAAATCCCAAGCCTGCTTTGCTGGTTAGCTGTCAGTTTACCATCCCTCCCGAACCTCCAGGTCTTCACCTGTATTAAAGGGGAGCCATAACACTCGCCATATCAACCTAAAAAGGGCCTTGTGAAGTTGCAGTGAGTAAGTAGATGTGAAAAGGTCTTGTTAGCTGAGAACTCCTCTATGTGCACAAAGGCGTTACAGTTAGCTATTGATATATTTTTAAAAATTTTATTGGAAATAGTTGATTTATTGGAAATAGTTGCATTAGTTTCAGGTGTACAGCTAAGTGAATCGGTTACACATATACATATAGCCACTCTTTCTTTTAGATTCTTTTTCCATATAGGCCATTACAGAGTATTGAGCAGGTTCTTATTAGTTATCTGTTTTGTATGTAATAGTGTGTATATGTCAGTCCCAGTCTCTGTTTATCCCTTCCCCCCTTCCCCTCTGGTAACCATGTTTGTTTTCTACATGCATGACTCTACTTAGGTTTTGTAAATACATGCATTTGTACCCTTTTCTTTAGACTCTACACATAAGTGGTATTCTATGGTATTTGTCCAACTGTTGGTATTTTTTCAAAAGATTTAATATTTGTTTTGCGATATCGTGACCGAAACCACATAGCTAGTAGGTGCTGCAGCTGGAATTTGAGGTCAGGCAGACTTGTGATAGAGTCCAAGATGTTAGACCCCCACCTTATCTTCTCTAAAGCAAGGACAGGGATAGGCCCTTCCCTGAAGGCTGTTGTGAGATCATGAATGTAAAGCACTTATCACAGTACCTGGCATGTCCTAAGCTTTCCATAATTAACAGCTATTTTTTTCAAGGGTAAAGTTCCCTCTTGGTGAGTTATGTAATGTCCTCTGACACAGGAATGACCCTCCCAGCACAGAAGTGTGCACTGGATGCATTCCGAACCAACAGAGACAGCAAGATTCTAATTGCTACCTCGGTTGCCGATGAAGGCATTGACATTGCTCAGTGCAATCTGGTCATCCTCTACGAGTATGTGGGCAATGTCATCAAAATGATCCAGACCAGAGGTAAGAAGAGCTGTGATGCCAGGACTCAAAGGCTGCCGTTTTGTCTGACTTGTGACCGTGTCTGTCCTTCCAGCCCTTCTCCTTTGCTGTCACTGGCGGCACAGTGGCCCCTTCTGCCACTGGCCCTTATGGTGACCTACTTGGTCAGGATGGGGTGGCTACAGTTGTGTCCACAGTTTTGTCTGTTTTTGTTCTTGTTCACAATGAATATTGCTTACTTAGTTAATATTGGCTGACATGTTGATGGAAGGAAAATTCCAGCTTTGAGGCTTCGGCAGTCATACGTGAGCCCTTCATGGCTGTGCTTAGGTGCTGGTGGGTCCCCTGTGTGCCAGAAAGGACGTGCAAGGAGTTCTCCCGCTGGAACTAAGCAGCCTCTTAACTAGTCTTTCTTATTTTTTCTTAATTTCTATAACTACAGCTGCCACATTATTTTTCCTGAAAAACAGCTCTGAGCATGTCACCTCCCTGTATAGAAACTCCCACGGTTCCCAAATCTTCTTGATGTTAAAGCATTTTCAAAATCCGGCACCCTCTTAAGTTTCCAACCTTGTTTCCCATTCTTCCACTTTGTGTATTATCCACTTCAGCCTCCCTGGCTTCATCTTTTTTCCTGTTTGAAGGACTTGCTCATGTATTGCTGCTGCTGATCTTTGTTTCTCTTGCCCTGCTTCCACATCACTGGTTCCTCAGTCTCCCAGCTGGCAATCATCTCTAATTTGAATGCCTGTGGCCCTTTTATCCATCTTTCTTATACCACTTCTCATTTTCCACCTATATTCTGGTGGTTGTGAACATGTCTCTTTTTTTAAAGTTTTATTTATTTTTGGCTATGCTGGGTTTTCCTTGCTTTTTGCTCGGGCTTTTCTCCAGTTGTGGTATGCGGGCTTCTCGTTATGGTGGCTTGTCTTATTGCAGAGCACAGGCTCTAGGGTGTGCAGACTTCAGAGCACGTGGGCTCGTAGTTGTGGTGCACAAGCTTAGTTGCCCCGTGGCATGTGGTATCTTCCTGGACCAGGCCTTTAACCTGTTTCCCCTGCATTGGCAGGTAGATTCCCATTCACTGGACCACCAGTGAAGTCCTGTGAACGTATCTTATTTCCCCATTTCCCCATCTGTTTATCATTCATCTTTGGGGCCGTCACAATGTCATCCTGGAGGTGCTTGCTGGGTTGTTTTTAAGCAGTGTCTCTAATAATGTGTCTGTCCCATCACACTGCACCAGGGAGACCCTGAGCAAGCAGCCTAAGTGGGCTCCTTGTTTGTCTGAATGTTTAATGTGCAGCTGCACCCCTGCGTTGACTCACACCCTACCAGCTCGGCTTTTCCAGAAAGTGGGATTCAGTGAACCCAAGTCGAATTTTAGGACTAGCCCTGCTTTGTTCACATTCTCAGATTTGTCAGAGTTTTACATCAAAGACACCAAGTAAAATGTTTATTTTCTAACAGGCAGAGGAAGAGCAAGAGGCAGCAAGTGCTTCCTTCTGACTAGTAATGCTGATGTAATCGAAAAAGAAAAACTGAACATCTGCAAAGAAAAAATGATGAATGAGTCCATTTCAAGGCTGCAGGGATGGAATGAAGCAGTATTTAAGGAAAAGGTAAGTCTTTGCATCCGTGTTACTCCTTCAGAATCTAACTGTAAGCCATGAACAGGGACCATGAGCATGGTTGGTACCTGTTATCATTTTGCTCTGTTTCTTAGGTTATATTTTTATTTTTTTAAGTATTTGTTTATCTGTCTGCATTGGGTTTAGTCGCAACACATAGGATCTTCGTTGTAGAGTGCAGGCTTCTCTCTAGCTGTGGTGCACAGGCTTAGAAGTTGTGGCAGACTAGTTGCCCCACAGTATGGGGGATCTTCGTTTCTCAATCAGGGATCAAACTCTCGTCCCTGCCACTGGAAGGTGGGTTCTGAACCACTGGACTGCCAGGAATTCATCCCACAGTGAATATCAGGTTCATTCTGCTTTATTTCTCAGTGAGCTAAAATACATTTTATTAGCACTAATGCTTAAAGCTATGCTTTTAGATATAAAAGGGAGACAGCTAGAATAGCTCCAACACGGACAGTTCATTTTGAGGACAACACCCTAACACTGCAAGACACAGCTCTTAGTCTTTTCTTCACATCCCTTTCTAACATCTGGAGTCCTCAGGGAGAGGGTCCTGGCGCACTGTGCCTGGAGCTGTGCCCAGTATTGGAAGGCCTGTTTACACATATGGATGATACAGTGGACCTTGAAGTAGCATGCTGGCTCAGTCCAGCCTCTCAGTAGTGACCTTAGTTTGACTTTAATTTTCTTTATGACACAGCATGGAAGCAGATTAGGGAAAGACACACACACACAGATACCCCCACACACAGACACCCATACTTTCTCCAGACTGTTTGCAGAGACTTCATCTCAGACTCTCTGGAAACACTGGACTCTGCAGGCCTGGGGAAGAGCTTTAACGTTAGAATCAGTGGTTCCAGTCTCCACTCTGCCACTTACAAAACGTGTGACTTCAGGTAGTTCCTCTTTGAAATTATCATTCTTATTTGTAGAACTCACAGGGTGGTTTTGGAGATAAAGTGAGATGTATGCATTTCTTCCTACAGTGCCTGGTTTAAAGTAAGTGCTTAAAATGGGAGTTGTTACAGGACAAGGGTGAGAGGCCTACTTTAACTTCATGAAGATGAGTCTTACAATTCAGTAGACTAATTCCATAGGGTTCATAATTTTGAAAAGTCATAATCTGTATGCTCAAAAAAGTACTGAGAAGGAATGAACTATCGAAAGCAAACTAATGCTTACTTTAGGAAAAAATTATGATGTTATGTCAGTGTTGACTCATTTTAAAAAACGTTTCTCTCTAAAGTTAGGAGAACAAGATATTTGAAAGCACCTCGTCTACATTTTCACTGAGAATTGCAGGGAAATTCTTTAGTTCCTCTTAATTTCCCCCCTTAATTTTACTTAGGATAGGGTTTTTTCACTGAGCCACTTCTCCATTTTGTAGAATATAGGGACGATGCTGATTAAAGGCTTTAAAACCTTTTTAGCTTTGGCATAATATTTTTTATCTCCTCCACTAGGTAACCATGTGTTTACATTCATGTGTGGCAAAAGCAATAGAGTAAAAGCCTGTTGAGGAAGACAGAGGCTGGAGCAAACATATAGGCATTCTTTTTTTTTTTTTTTTAATAATTTTATTGATTGATTTATATTATTTTTGGCTGTGCTGAGTCTTTGTTGCTGCCAGGACTTTTCTCTATGTGCAGTGAGTGGGGCTACTCTCTAGTTGAGGCGAGCAGGCTTCTCATTGCTGTGGCTGCTCTTATTGCGGAGCATGGGCTTAGGAAGTGAAGGCTTCAGTAGTCGTGGTCCTCAGGCTCTGGAGCACAGGCTTAATAGTTGTGGCACACGGATTTAGTTGCTCCACAGCATGTGGGATCTTCCTGGACCAGGGATTGAACCCATGTCTCCTGCATTAGCAGACGGATTGTTTACCACTGAGCCACCAGAGAAGCCCTAGAGTTCAATTTTTTTTTTTTACTTTTTAAAATTATATTTTAAATTAAAATTTAATTTTTGTCTTTTGACTTTTTTTTCCCAAACTTTCTATTTTGTATTGGGGTATAGCCGATTAACAGTATTATGGTGGTTTCAGGTGAACAGCGAAGGTGCTCGGCCATACGTTCTTTTGTAGCCAACGCATCAGGCCATAGGGTGCAGTGAGGAGAAAATGGACTGTTGTTAAATATCTGTTGAATTAGGCTATTTAATAGCACTGGGGAATTCCCCTAACATGCATCGATTGAAAATGGGCAGAGATGGTAAAGAGTGAGCAAGGACCCAGCTCTAGGGTAGCCAGGAGTCGTTGCTAGCTGGTAATGCCCTGGCGGTCAGGAGCTCAGAGTCTTGGCCTCGTCTCTGTCCTGCTGTGGTGACCAGTGCACACTGCCGTGTTGAAAGAGGCAGGCTTTGTTGTCAAGGGCAGAGGCTTAGGAGAAGTATACCAAGGTAGGGGAAACCTCATTCTCTTAAAAGTCAAAGGATTTATGGTTCTTGGGGTGAGCCCCCTGTCTGTGGTGTTTTGAAAAGAGAAAGACTAGAGATCTCTTCAATAAAATTAGAGATACCAAGGGAACATTTCATGCAAAGATGGGTTCAATAAAGGACAGAAATGGTATGGACCTAACAGAAGCAGAAGATATTAAGAACAGGTGGCAAGAATACACAGAAGAACTGTACAAAAAAGATCTTCATGACCCAGTTAATTACAATGGTGTGATCACTCACCTAGAGCCAGACATCCTGAAATGTGAAGTCAAGTGGGCCTTAGGAAGCATCACTACGAACAAAGCTAGTGAGGTGATGGAATTCCACTTGAACTATTTCAAATCTTCAAAGATGATGCTGTGAAAGTGCTGCACTCAATATGTCAGCAAATTTGGAAAACTCAGCAGTGGCCACAGACCTGGAAAAGGTCAGTTTTCATTCCAATCCCTAAGAAAGGCAATGCCAAAGAATGCTCCACAATTGTACTCATCTCACTCGCTAGTAAAGTAATGCTCAAAATTCTCCAAGCCAGGCTTCAGCAATACGTGAACCGTGAACTTCCAGATGTTCAAGCTGGTTTTAGAAAAGGCAGAGGAACCAGAGATAAATTGCCAACATCCTCTGGATCATGGAAAAAGCAAGAGTTCCAGAAAAACATCGATTTCTCCTTTATTGACTATGCCAAAGCCTTTGACTGTGTGGATCACAATAAACTGTGGAAAATTCTGAAAGAGATGGGAATACCAGACCACCTGACCTGCCTCTTGAGAAACCTATATACAGGTCAGGAAGCAACAGTTAGAACTGGACATGGAACAACAGACTGGTTCCAAATAGGAAACAGAGTATGTCAAGGCTGTATATTGTCACCCTGCTTATTTAACTTATATGCAGAGTACATCATGAGAAATGCTGGGCTGGAAAAAGCACAAGCTGGAATCAAGATTGCCAGGAGAAATATCAATAACCTCAGATATGCAGATGACACCACTCTTATGGCAGAAAGTGAAGAGGAACTAAAAAGCCTCTTGATGAAAGTGAAAGAGGAGAGTGAAAAAGTTGGCTTAAAGCTCAACATTCAGAAAACTTAGATCATGGCATCTGGTCCCATAACTTCATGGGAAATAGATGGGGAAACAGTGGAAACAGTGGCTGACTTTATTTGGGGGGCTGAGGAAATATTTGAGGTTATTATAATGCAGTGAGAGGCTTTATTTTTTTGGGCTCCAAAATCACTGCAGATTGTGACTGCAGCCATGAAATTAAAAGACGCTTGCTCCTTGGAAGAAAAGCTATGACCAACCTAGACAGCATATTAAAAAACAGAGACATTACTTTACCAACAAAGGTCTGTCTAGTCAAAGCTATGGTTTCTCCAATGGTCATGTATGGATGTGAGAGTTGGACTATAAAGAAAGCTTAACACCAAAAAATTGATGCTTTTTAAACTGTGGTGTTGGAGAAGACTCTTGAGAGTCCCTTGGCCTGCAAGGAGATCCAACCAGTCCATCCTAGAGGAAATCAGTCCTGAATATTCACTGGAAGGACTGATGCTGAAGCTGAAACACCAGTACTTTGGCCACCTGATGTATAGAACCGACTCATTGGAAAAGACCCTGATGCTGGGAAAGATTGAAGACAGGAGGAGAAGGGGATGACAGAGGATGAGATGGTTGGATGGCATCACCGATGTGATGGACATGAGTTTGAGCAAGCTCCAGGAGTTGGTGATGGACAGGGAAGCCTGGTGTGCTGCAGTCCATGGGGTTGCAAAGAGTCAGACACAACTGAGCTACTGAACTGAACTATTTAATTGCATTTTAGTGTATGATTGAACATCATTAGATGTATTTAATTTTTTTAATTGGATGCCCAAAGGGCAAGTTTATATTTTTACCTTTTTTCCCGTCACATTCCCCCCACCCTGAGCCTGCCTTAAGTAATGATCAGAACCATGTCTGAGAAATTAAAATTCCTCATAGGGAAATGTAACCCAGGAATTTCATTTCTAGAAATTTACCCAGAGGAAATAACGAGGTAAATGCACACATCATGCAGCAGTTTTGCAGCAGTGAAAATGTGAATTGGAAATAGGGCACATTAAGCTTCCTTTATGCTTACAGAAACAATGAAGATAATTATAGGTGGGATGGAGTAGAGTGGGGAATCGGGGGAGAGAAAATCATATTTTGATTGCTTTCCTGACCTATATTCCAGGCCTAAATTTTTTTTAATATAAATCAAGTTGTATTTGAATTTGAAGTGCTTTAGAGATCAGTGACTTCTCAGTGGGTGATCAGTAACCAGTACAAGGTGTACGGGGCTGGGACATTTCTGCTCACAGTGACAATAACTGTCTCATCCATGCAGAATATGGGCTCTCCACCAAGCCCTGCAAATGCTTATTTTTATCAGCGGTTCTCACAGTGATCCATGTGGTCAAGCCTCTCATGAAGTCACTCTCTGGGAGGGAAACTGAGGCATGAAAATTTCATTGTCAGTAGATCACACAGCTAGGTCGCAGTAGAGCTGGCAGAGTCCATCTGTCTAAACTCTGCATCTGTTGGCCTAACCAGAAATGTTTGAAGCATAAATAAGGACAACTAAAAAAATTTTACCGAGCAATAGAAGGTAATTAAGAGAAAAGAAACCCTGGGACTACCCTGGTGGTCCAGTGGCTAAGACTCCGAGCTCCCAATGCAGGGAGCCCACGTTCAATCCTTGGTCAGGGAACTAGATCCCACATGCTGCAACTAAGACCCAGCACAGCCAAGTAAAAAACTTTTGAAAAAGAAAGAAAAGAAACACCATTTTCTTGAATGGAATGACTGGATATTTTAAAGATGTGCATTTACTGCAAATTCAGTTGTACATTTATCATAGCCCATAATCAAAATATAAATGATATTTTAGCTTTGTAAAATGGCTCCAGAGTTTATATAGACACATACATAAGTGAAAATAGCGATGACATTTCTGAAAAAATAACTCATGAATAGGTATTGCCCTACCCAGTATTGAAGTACAAATCACCATCATTAACATTTTCATGGTTCTCGGCAAAAGACTAGCGTAACAGACCAAGACGAATACCAAGGAGCATTAAAGCTATGCCAGGCAGTCCTGATCAATTATTAACTCATGTTACCTCCCAACAACCTAGGAAGTAAATGCTATGACTATTCCCATTTTATATTTGAGGCACTTGCCCAGAATGACACAGCTGCTCAGTGGTAGGAACAGGGCTTACTTACACCTAAGCTGTCTGGTTCCACCTGGAACACTGGATAAAAAAGAGGCAGCCCCACAGCAGCGGGGCAGAGCAGATCCTTCCACACACAGCTCTGCTCTGTAGTCACCATGCTTTCTTCCTTTATTCTTCTGTCATGTTCTTCTCTTTGGAGAACTTCTTTTTGCTCTTCTTTTAGGGAAGGGAACGTCTGCTGGTGCACAGATTCTTAAAATAATTTGTTTTGCTTCACTGAGAATGTCTTGATTTCCTCTTTATTTCTGAAGTATATATTGCGGAGTATATAGGCATTTGGATTGACAGGGTTTTCTTTTAGCATTTGAAAAACATTGTGTCACTTTTGTCTGCTGTCCACATTCTCTGGTGAGAAATCTGGTGTCATTCAGATTGTTTTTCCCTTGTAGGTAAGGTGCATTTTTTTTTTTTTTCCTGGTTGCTCTCAAGATTTTTTTCCTGTGTGTTTAGAGAACAGACTTGTGTTTGCCAAGGAGGAGTGGATCGGGGAGGGAAGCTTGGAATCAGCAAATTAAATGTAAACTCTTATATATAATAGTTTAAACAGCAGCAGAATAAACAACAAGGTTGTACTGGATAGCACAGGGAACATATTCAGTATTCTGTGATAAATCATACTAGGAAAAAAATGTGTCTATATGTGTGTAACTGAGTCACTTTGCTGTACAGCAGAGATTGGCATAACATTGTACATCAACTACACTTAAATTGAAAAAAATTTTAAAAAGACAATATAAATCAAAGGGTCTGGACTTCCCATAGGATAAATCTCTTAAAGGTGAAATTACTACATAAAAAACCATGTAAATCCAGAAATAGATAAATACATGAAGGTAAGGGGCAAACCATACACACACACCGAAGTGTGTTTTCCCTGTGCCTTTAGTTTTCAGAAGTTTCATTATAATGTGTCTTGGTGTGGTTTCTCTGCATTTATCCTGTTTGGATTTGTCCAGCATCTTATATCTGCAGGGTTCTGTTATGTAAAATTTGGGAAATGTTTAGTCATTGTTTGTCTGAGTACTTTTTAAGCTCTGCTCTTTCCCCTCTCCTGTCGTAACTGTTAGATCTTTTTAAAATAGTCCTAAAGTGACCTGAGGCTCTGCTCATTTATTAATTTTTTTCTATTTACTTTCTGTTGTTTAGATTGGGTCATTCCTATTGTTCTGTCTTCCAGTTCACGGATTCTCTCCTTTGTCCTCTCCATTCTGCTATTGAGCCCATCCACTAAACTTTTTGTTTTGGTTATTGTATCTTTAAGTTCTAAAATTTCCATTCTGTTCTTCTTTATATCTTCCATTTCTTTGTTGAGCCTCTAAATTTGTTTGTTTCAGGAGTGTTTATGATGACCCATTGAAGCACTTTTATTATAGCTAGTTTAAAGGTTTTGTCAGATGATTCTCAAATCTCTGTCATCTCAGTGTTAACATCAACTGGTTGTCTTTTTTTTTTTTTCCATTCAATTTGAGATCTTTCTGGTTTTTGGTATCAAGAGTGATTTTTAAATCAAAACCCAGAGGTTTTCATACCAGATAATGAAATTTGGGGTCTTAACCTTCCGTGTTAGCTGGCGTCTTCTGATAGTGATCTGGCAGGGGAGGTAGGTGACCCTGCTTCATAACTGCCAGGTGAGGGTAGAAGTCTGGGTTTCCTACTCAGCTGCTGTTGATGTCAGCAAGGGCAGGCTCCTTGTAACTTCCGCTTGGGAATGCAAGTTCTGGCCCCCAGCGTGATCTCTATGGATTCTACAGGCAAGGGGGGCTACCATGTGGCAGGACTGAAAATCCTGGCTCCCTGTGTGGCCTTCTCTGACACCACCAGGGGGGAGTGTTGAGATGCTTCATCTCAGCCCTGCAAAGTGGAATTCTAGGTTCCTCCCCACTAGATTCAGGGTTTCTTGGTTCTTGTTTTTTTTTTTGTTTGTTTTTTTTTTTTTTTTTTGTCATTGTTGTTGATTTCTCCCTGTGGAACAGCTATTGTCTAAAAGTTTTCTGTCTTGCTAGCTGCCCCTGTCTTCATCCTTTGGCTAGAGAGACAGGCTTTTGTTGAGACTTTCTGTGTGTGCCGAGAGGCATTTCTGGTTGCCAGCTTCTTCGGCCCCATGTCTAGGATACACAAGGCAAAAAAAGACAAACCCCAGGGATCTCACTCCCATGTGGTTTCTAGGGCCCCATGGTTCCTAGCTGGTCTGCTTTCTTCTCTTCGTCCTTCAGAATCTTATGTTTATTTTATATATAATGTTTCAGCGTTCTTAGTTGTACTTAGCCAAGGCCTAAATTTTGAGGTAGAATGTAGTCATCCTATTTAGACATTTAACTTTAATGTAATTCAACAATATTCTTTGTGGTTTGGAAGGGAAGAGAGAAAAAAGATTTTAGGTGGTGGGGGACTCTTCTGCCGGCTGTTCTATTCAATGGGTTTATACCTTGGGAGTGGGTATTTTATTCCTAAAACAGTCAATGCATATCATATATCTATTTGTGAAGGATTTAAAAAATTTTACCAACTACTAATGTAGAAAGCATGGTTCACATGACTATTTTATGGACATCTTTCATGCTTTTATGGATCTTTGATGAAGATATTGGAAAGACTAATTGGAGAGGCCACAGTTAAACACTAACAAAGAATTAGGAGAATCAAAATTATCTGTGGGATTTTTATAAACAAAACCAGGTCCTGTATGTTCATAGAAGTTGTATAGGAATAAATTATTATGTACGTGTGTGTGTGTGTGTGTATGTGTGCGTGTGTATCTTAATTATACCCAGAGTACATATTTGAAGGTTTTCTTGTCTGCTTTTTTGCACTTAGATTCGCCAGATACAGATTCAAGAAAAATTAATCAGGGATAATCAAGGAAAAGTAAAACCTGTTGTTGATAAGAAAAATAAAAAACTGCTCTGCGGAAAGTGCAAAACCTTTGCATGTTACACAGCTGATATAAGAGTGGTGGAGGTAAGCAACCTTTTTCACAAAGAGCACTGGGTCATTTTTTAGCACTCATTAAAGCTTATCTATCTGTGAGAGAATTATAGTAAGAATACTCTTATTTCTTTTATTATCCTGGCCAAGGTCCACGTATTTTTAAAAGGCTAAAACATTTAAAAGAAACCCTAAATATTCAACAATAAAGGAATACTTTAAAAGCTGCTGCTTAACTAAATATTGTATAGCCATTACAAATAATCGTTATGCTAAATGCAATGTGGTATTCTGGATTAGATCCTAAAACAGATAAAGGTATTATTAGAAAAGTAGTAAAATTTATAGCTTAGTAAATAGTAATGTGCCGATATTAATTTTTTAGTTCTGACAAATATGCTATGATATGTAAGATGGAAGTGCTTATTAGGGAAGCTAGGTGAAGGGTACTCAGGACAGTCTTTCCAAGTTTTCTGTAAATCTGCAGTTACTCCAAAATAAAATTTGTTAAACAAAATTATTAGGAAGCTTATGTAGTATAAGGAAAAACTTTTTACAAATTAATGGCAAAGTGGAAAAAAACCAGGATATGTATTAAATATGCTATGATCAGAGCAGTGTGAAATAATAGCAACAATACCACCATCACCACCACCAATAAAAACACTTATGTTTGTACCAAAAAAGGCTAGCAGAAGTATACTAAAACATACTCACATTTTGCAGTGAGACACCATGATTCTTTTCTCTTTCTACTATTTTATGTTTTCTTTAAAAAATTTTTTTAAATTGGAGTACAGTTGTTATACAGTGTTGTTTGAGTTTCTGCTGTACAACAACGTGAATCAGCCACAAATACACACGTGTCCCCTCCCTCTCGAGCCTTCCTCCCACACCTATTTTACATTTTCTGAACTTTCTTTTGGGGATATGGATCACTTTTACAATGGAAGCAAAATCTCCTGATTTTAAACACATCTGCAGCTTAGCTTTCTATTTTTTTTTTTTTCTTAAAACTTTTAGATAAAGGATTAGAAGAATCTCCAAAGACAAAAATTGAACGTAACTCTATTGCTGCTGACTGGGGACAGTGGAGGGCCTGGGCTGGTTCATATGATGAGTTATTACATTACATTAGCTGTTACATGTAACAGGTGTAATAGGTGTGGGAGGAAGGCTCAGGAGGGAGGGGGCACGTGTGTACTTGTGGCTGATTCAACGTTGTTGTACAGCAGAAACTCAGACAACACTGTATAACAACTGTACCCCAATTAAAAAAATTTTTTAAAGAAAACATAAAATAGTAGAAAGAGAAAAGAATCATCGTTTAGTCTTCTGTTTAGTCTCCAGAAAGCTGAAGTCTCTAGTCAGTACAACACTGGAGCAAGAAACACATTTAGGGCTAATATTATCAAGTTCCCATACCTTCCTGAGTCTTTTTCTTTAGCTGTAGAAGGTCCTTTCAGCTCCAATTTGGGTGATTTTCTCTTGAAATAGCCCTTTTAGACTCTGTTTTCCTGAGGGCCGGGTTTGTAGGATCTGTATTTGTTCCGTGCACTGTGAAGTTTATTTGTGTTTATTCTAATGTTGTGGGTGGGGCCAGTGGACAGCTTAGTCCCTGAGACTCTTCAGATACACATTGACCCTTTGTTGTTCTCTGTATCCTTGGGATTCTTCCTGTCAGGGACACTGGTGAACTTGGGCTTCCCGGATCTTCAGCAAATACCCCTTTGTCTCTGAATTAATAAGGAGTATCTATTAATATTTTCAGGGGTTTCCCTGATGGCTCAGTGGTAAAGAGTCCACCTGTCAATGCAGGAGACTCAGGTTCGATCCCTGGGTCGGGAAGATCCCCTGGAGAAGGGAATGGCAACCCACTCCAGTATTTTTGCCTGGAGAATCCCATAGAGAGAGGAGCCTGGTGGGCTACAGTCCATGGGGTTGCAGAGTCAGATGTGACTTAGCGTCTACAACAATGACAGTCTGTTTTCAGAGCCAGGCTGCCTGGAAACGTTAGTCCTCCTCAGCAGGAGGTGCCCCCATCAACTCACTGTACCTCCACCTGTGTGGCTGGGCGTCAGACTGCATGGATTCTACTCTGGTCTTGAGGGGAATTCACATTTCCTCCCTACTCCATCTGTAAAAGAAGTGGGACCCCGTCTCCTTGTCATCTCAGATTATTGTGGAATTTTATTTTTTAAGTTACAGTTACATTCTGGTTCTAACATTCTGTTTTGGGTGCTATTCGATCCCTTTATCCGTAGGAATGCCATTTCACTGTGGTTAGAGATGCTTTCAGGGAGTGCTTCGTGACTAAGTTACATCCCAGACCGAAGAAGTTTGGGAGTTTTGAGAAGAAAGCTAAGATCTTCTGTGCCAGGAAGGATTGCCTCCATGACTGGGGAATTCACGTGAAGTACAAGACATTCGAGATTCCAGTTATAAAGATCGAAAGTTTTGTGGTGGAAGATGTTGCGACTGGAGCTCAGACACTGTATGCAAAGTGGAAGGACTTTAATTTTGAGAAGATCCCATTTGATGCTGCAGAAATGTCCACTTGCGCTCAGGACCTCAATCTGCAGGGAGTGGATGGCCTTGAATGAAGAAGTTAAACCTGCGTGTAAATCATGGGTCTCTTTGTACTACGGTCGTTATTTTTCCTATGGCTTGTATCATACGGAGTATGTATCACTCAACTTCTATTCATTTTCAGCAGTTTGTACTGATACTATATCATGTCTGTCAAGCACAAGTGAGTGGATTAGAGCACTTGATTCTTTGTTGGCTGGGAGAGCTTGGGAAAAATGAATAAGCCTTAATTTGTTGCCATCCGTCCTTTCAGAACCCACTGTACCCACAGCCACTCAGACACACTGGGATCAGTGAATGAGTGAATGGAATGTTGAAAGCTTTTCCATACTTCCTTTTCCTTAACCCACTATGCTGAAGCTGAAACTCCAATACTGTGGCCACATGATGCAAAGAACTGACTTATTGGAAAAGACCCTGATGCTGGGAAAGATTGAAGGCGGGAGGAGAAGGGGATGGCAGAGGATGAGATGGTTGGATGGCATCACCGACTCCATGGACATGAATTTATATTTAAGCCAGCTTACTTGCTGATTTTTATTCATTTTCCATTTGTATTTTATAAGACTATTAAGGTTCTGATCACCGGTTTTAATGTGGGCTTTTTCCCCACACCACCAAGAAATTTATCAATGGGGTGTCTTACCACTCAACTCAGTTCTGACATTCTCTGCCTGGAGATGGCATCAGAGGCCTTACAGGTTAAGGGCTCAGTCCTATAAGACTGCCCGCCTCCTCCCTACAAAATGTCATTACCTGTGCTTTGACCAGTTGCCAACAAAGGTCCATCTAGTCAAAGCTCTGGTTTTTCCAGTAGTCATGTATGGATGTGAGGGTTGGACTATAAAGAAAGCTGAACACTAAACAATTGATGCTTTTGAACTGTGGTGCTGGAGAAGACTCTTGAGAGTCCCTTGGACTGCAAGGAGATCCAACCAGTCCATCCTAAAGGAGATCAGTCCTGGGTGTTCATTGGAAGGACTGATGCTAAAGCTGAAACTCCAATACTTTGGTCACCTTATACGAAGAGTTGACTCATTGGAAAAAGACTGATGCTGGGAGGAATTGAGGGCAGAAGGAGAAAGTGATGACAGGATGAGATGGCTGGATGGCATCACTGACTCGAAGGATGTGAGTCTGAGTGAACTCTGGGAGTTGGTGATGGACAGGGAGGCCTGGCGTGTTGCAATTCATGGGCTCGTAAAGAGTCGGACACGACTGAGTGACTGAACTGAACTGAACTGACCAACTGAATACAGATGAAAGTTACAGCAACCTCCTCTGTGGGCTTAATTAATTTGCAAGACTCATAGGACTCAGATTATTGGTTTATTGTAAGAGGAAATAACTCAGTGTAGGGATTGTTCCTACAAATTAGCCAAGATGGCAGTGGTCAGGCTCTCTTGCCCCATGACCTTTTGCTGTCACCCCACGTTTTGTAAATAATGCCTTTGCATGGTTATGTAACAGCTGAGGTCACTTACAGAACTGCGCATGCATGCCATGATGTACTCGCGTGGCTCGGGCCACTTTTTGTTCTGTAAGGCTATATAAGCCCCACCTGAAACGCTCTTTAAGGGGAGTAAGAGCTGCATTGAGTTGGGTTGCGTAGTTGTTGCTCCTGCGGCAGTCATTAGAGAGTAAAGCATGTCTGCCTTCCCACAGTGAGTAAAGAAAGTCTGCCGTTCCTTCCCAGGTGGCTCCGTGGTAAAGAACCCACCCGCAATGCAGGAGACACGGGTTTGATCCCTGGATTGGGAAGAGCCCTTGGAGGAGGAAATGGCAACCCACTCCAGTATTCTTGCTGGAAAACCCCATGGACAGAGGAACCTGGCAGGCTACAGTCCATAGGGTCTCAAAGAGTCAGACACGATTGAAGCAACTTAGCCTGCGTGTTCACAGTTCCTACGGCTCCTCACATGTTCTTCCAGCTTCCTTGCCCGTGCCTCGTCTTCCCTGGGATCAGTGAACAGTGAGATACAGCGAGACAGTTGGCGTAGTCAGTAGGATACAGCGAGACACTCAGGAACAGCCAGGTGAAAGAGATGCATAGGGTAATTATGCAGAAAAGGTTCAGAATTTCCATGTCTTCTCTGAATCTCTCCGTGTTCATACACCTGGAAGCTCTTTGAACCTTGTTCTTTGGGTTTTCTGAAGGCTTCATTTGGGAAGCGTGATTGATTAAGTCATTGGCCATTGGTAGCTTGTTTAACTTCCAGCCCCTCTCAGCCCCTGAGGGCAAGGGATGAGACTGAAAGTTCTAACCCTCAGATCCTGTGATTGTTTTCCTGTTAACCAGTCCATCCTTAAGTGTTAGCTGCTCGGTTGTGTCTGACTCTTTGCAACCCCATGAACTGTAGCCTACCAGATCCCTCCATCCATGGGATTCTCCAGGCAAGAATACTGGAGTGGGATGCCATTCTGTTCTCCAGGGGATCTTGCCAGCCTAGGTCTCCTGCACTTCTCAGGTCTCCTCCGCTGCAGGCAGATTCTGAGCCACCAGGGACGCCCACCCTCCCTTAGGTGTGGTCCAAAGGTCAGTCATTAACATAACCAAGACACGTTTGTTGCTGTTACCACTTACAAAATTCCAAGGGTTAAAGGAGCACACACACACACACACACACACACACACACACACAGCAGATTTTCAGTGCTGGAAAATCTGCTGGAAATCTAAATATTTCAGTTTGGATGAAGGTGAGTAGCCCTTCCTTCTCGACAGCCAACCAAAGAACGCAGACGAAAGCTGAAGCAAGAAAAACTGAGAATTTCCTTGTTTCACATTAGCCTGAAGTCAAGCCCTTGCAGGTATAGAGCATGGAACAGAGTAGGCATTTGGTTGAGACTTGTTGAAGGAAAGAAAACAGTAGTAAGGATTTAAGAATTGCATACTCTTGACTGATGCCCAAATGGTCGCTGGATTTCTAGATCAGAGGCTGCGTTTCAGAACCAACTGGGAGTCTTTTTCTTGGGCACATGCCTAGCCCCCTTAGAACATCCTGGCAGGGTGGCAGCTTTTGAAGTTCCTCAGGTGTTTCTGATATAATCTGATACAACCGCTCTTTTCTAACTGTGGTCCCCGCCAGTGCTGACCTTGTATTTCCGCCTGAAATGAAAAGTCACTTTCAGTCTAATGATTGTGTCACAAGGCCAGTAAACTGATTCCCACCCTTAAAACTGAGATTATTATTTGAATTTAAAAACAAGCAAGCCAGCAGGTCAGTGTTGGCTCAAGTGTGACCCGTGGAACGTGGAGCCGTGCGATGCTCTGCAGAAAGCAGCTCTTCGGGCAGATGGGCTTCCATGTTGTCTGCTGCCCCGTCCCCTTGAATGAACGACTCGCAGCACACACGGCCATGGTGTGTCCTGCGTCAGCTGTAGTAATAAGGCCCGTGTAACCCAGTGATTCCCAACTACACTGACCCTAGACCCCCGTATTCACGGAACGTTATCAGCATCCTGTAGAAGAACCATAGTAGCAGATACTCATAAGCCCTGGTGCCGACCAGATGACGAACCAAATTAGAGTATTAATTTCAGGATCATACCAATAACTCTTTTATTATATCATGTAATAAAACTATAAATCCCACTCAACAAATCTGTATTTAAAATGCAGACCTCAGTTTTGAGAATGCAAATTATTAAAACTGTTAAACATCGACTATAATTATATAGTCTTTGTACAGGTGAACAAAAGCAACTTGGATGTTAAATTCTGTTTGTGGTCAGGACATTTAACAGCTTCCGAAGAAGGCAGCCCGTGGAGCTTGGGTTCCTGTTTTTCAGAAGCAGCTCTCATGGCTCCGCCACACTGTCCTAACTCAACCCTGAAAGGCCAGCTGTGCCCCAAATAAGGTTCTTCATTTAGGTGACTAGGAAACTCCCAATATTTTTAGCCTAGGGGACACTGGGATCTAAGATCACAAACTATTAACTGTTATCCCAGAGCTGTCAGTGCCCATATCCCCCAGCACACAGACTGGCCCAGAGTGAGGCCATCACAAATGGAAATGAATTGGAGGGACCTGAGTCTGAGTCGCTAGATCCAATCACCCCTGTGGCAATGGCCACCTCGGTTCTGGAGCCAATTTTTTTTGTTTGTTTAGGCAGTTTGAATTGTGCTTCTAACACTGTAACCAGGAGTCCTGTCTAATATATCCTTCTCCTAGATCACTTTCCACCTACATGAGCTATTCCATAGCCAAAGACACGTGTGTTTACTCGCTGCAAGAAAAATTCATCAATGAACTCACTGTGCGCCAGGGGCACTTGTTTCTCTAGGAGGGATCAGGCAGATACGAATTTAGAAAACAGTAGGAACAAAGGAGATGGGAACCCCATAGACAGGAAGGAGGGGCTGGGCCCAGCACGCTTCTCACCTGGAGAGTAAGCACCCAGTGCCTTCTTGAGAAACCAGGTGAAAGGGGTTTATTTGTCCAGCCTGGTTGTAAGCAAGGATGGGACACTGGCCCAAGACACTTTATTAATGAACATGATAGAGGGTGTTTGGAAGGGAGAGGAGGGAAATTCAGAGGTGAAGGGACCCCATTCCAGAAGTCATAGCTGTAAGAATAAGCACTGAGGGTGGGAAGTCAGGCTGCTCCCAGGCTCGGCAATGGAGGCCTGAGGGGTGGATGTGTTTTTTCAGCCCTTAGTGTTTTTATGCTAGGACTGATTTTAATATGTAGGTCACAGGGTTTTATTGTACAATAGGGTTCTGTTTGTGATTTTTATTTATGAACAGAAGCTAGATCCCAGGATCTCAGAGGCAAGGATGCTCAGGAACCTGCCTTGTCCATTATTTGGGGGGAGAGCTGGGGGCAGGATTTGATCCTGGGTGTTCTGGCGCTAGTGATAAAGATTCCGTCTGCCAGTGCAGGAGAAACAAGAGATGTGAGTTCGATCCCTGGGTCAGGAAGATCACCTGGAGGAGGAAATGGCAACCCACTCTGGTATTCTTGCCTGGAGAATCCCATGGACAGAGGACCCTGGTGGGCTGCAGACCATGGAGCTGCAGAGTCAGACACGACTGAGCGAGCACACAGGCCCAAGTTCTGCTGACCAGCCCACAGACCCTGAGTGCTGAAAGCTGAGACTTAAAATTCATTAGAGGGAGATTAATTTGTAAGGTATGGGTGCCCTGTTATGGACTGAACGTGCCCCACCTCCACCCCAAATTCCTATATTGAAGTCCACCCCCCACTGTGATTCTGTGGAGATGGGGCCTCTAGGGTAAGTTTAAATAAAGGTCACGAGGGCCAGGCCCTTGTAAGAAGAGACCCCAGAGAGCTTGTCCTTGCATCCTTTATCTGTGCATGCACTGAGGGAAGGCCACTCGAGGACACAGGGAGAGGTGGCTGGCTGCAAGCCAGGATGAGAGCTCTCACCAGAAAATGAATTCGCTGGAACCTCAATCTTGGACATCTATCCTCCAGAACTGTGAGAAAATAAATTTCTGATGTTTGAGCCACTCAGTCTATGACATTTCATTATGGCAGCTGGAGTAGACTACGACACGTGCCCTGAAATGACTTCAGTGATGAAAACGAGCAGATAACCCAGCTGAAGATTAAAAAATATTCTGATCTGTTCACCAAGCTACATTGTCACTGCTCCCAGGCTATTGCTACCGTCTTGTGTGCTTGTAAATGAGGTTCAACACAGCCATTTAACCTGCATATTACTGATGTGGTTACAAAAAAGAGCTCGAGGGACTTACCTGGTGGTACAGTGGCTGAAGACTCTGTGCTCCCAGTGCAGGGTGCCTGGGTTCAATTCCTGGTCAGGGAACTAGATCCCCTGTGCCACAGCTAATTGTTCTCATGTTAAAACTAAGACCTGGCACAGACAAATAAATATATTTTTGGAAAACAAACAAAACTCGAAGATCATTCAGACTTCAGGAACCTGCAGTCTGAAATTTGCTCTGCTCTAAATATCACAAAATGAGGGCCACGCACGCAGCAGAATTCAATACCAAAGTCAAAAAGTTTTCCTTGAAAATAGATTTAATCTTATTCAAATTAGAAATGTTCTGCATCTCTCTCCAAAACCACCTCCAAAGTTCTCCTCTTGATATATGAAAAGTTTTCTAGGCAAACTTTATGAAACTACTGAAAGAAATCTCCGTATTTCTTCAGTGTGGATCTGTCAAAAGGTACACAAGCAAAAACTTCCGTGTCTGAGCTGCTCACGAGGTGCCTGGGTCACTCACTGGAGGACAGGGCGAGGTGCAGGGACTAGTCACCACGTGCGAACACGTGCCCCTCTGCCTTGTCAGCGCACACAGAGGCGAAGGACTCTCAAGGGGGAGGTTTCACTGAGCAGAGGGTAACAGAGAGGAACCAGAAACTGGGCAGGAGACGGACGTGTGTTCACCTGAACACTGGAGGCTAAGAGTGAAAAATCAGCATTCAGCGATCAGTGACCTTAAAGGGCTCAACTCTCCCTTCTTGGCACAAGTGACAGTCCCACCATTCTAAGCTCCCAAATTCTACAACAAGATAAAAAGATTAACAAAAATAGAGCATGTAGAAACTGCTGATTCTGTGTGCAGAGGATCCACACTGGGCGCCCTGGGCAGGCAGCACCCCTGCGTGGAGGGGAGGGTCGGGGGAGGAGGCTGGGGCGGGGACGCTGCCGACCCAGGGCCTGTGGGCTGTGGATGCTGTGCTTCCTCCTGCCACCGGGCAGCTGGGACACCAGGGCCTACTTGGTCATCTTGCGGATCATGTAGTTGAGGATGCCCCCATTATGGAAATAAGTGAGCTCCACGTCGGTGTCAAACCTCATGACAGCCTGGAAGATCTTCCCGGTATCCAGCTGGGAGGATGGATAAGCAGAGAAGAATTGCTGAGGGAGGAGACGAGCCAGCCCTCAGACTGCCCCTCCAAGTGCAGTCCATGCCCTGGCAGCACCCAGCACCCAGAGCAGGTGCCGGCCGGCCCCAGCCCAGACCCGCTGAGCAGTAAGCTGTGGTTTACTTAACAAGATGCCCCAGGTACTGATCTACAAGGTAAAGCCCTGCAGAGCATCTGTGACGGAAGTGAGAGACACTGGAGAATTATAAACAGCCTCTCGGGGCAGCAATTACTAGCAATGTTTGGAATATTTTCGAAGCCTTCACCAGGGACGGCCCGAGGAAGGAAGTGTTGGCAGCCAGCAGGCACTTCACTAAGGTTGTCCCCTAGGCGCTGGCCCAGAGGCTCGCCCTGGGACACGGCTCAGCAGCTCAGTCTGCCTGGGCAGCTAGATCACCCTGGGACCACGGTGGCGCACTTCATCCTCGCCTTACCCAGGGCTAATCTGTCGTTTTCACCTCAGTACTAATCAAAGCCAGGGCGGGGTGAGTGTGTCTGTTCACATTTTTATCATAAAAAGGTGTTTTAAACGCCCTGTCCCTGAGCTTTTCATCACTATTCTCCCAATGCAGGAGACATGAGTTCGATCCCTGGGTGGGGAACTAAGATCCTGCATGACCTGCAGTGTGACCAGATTAAAACAAACAAACAAAAAAGACTGATGACAAACATGGGGCCCCTTTTAGCTGGACCTGGCCTGGAAAGGCACTGACTTACCTTGATCTGGACTTTCATTCGTGGTTTCAGGGTTTCTGGAATGCTAATAGTGTATCGTTCACGCCCAGTGAGTCCCAGGGTGTCTGCATTCTCCCCAGGGAGGTACTCGAGAGGGATCACCCCCATGCCGACCAAGTTACTTCTGTGAATGCGCTCATAACTCTCCGCTAGGACAGCTCTGATTCCCTGAGAAACCAAGAGAGTAAGTAGTTCGGACACAGTTTTTCCTTAGATACACAGACACCTTACAAAAGGGTTCTTAGGTCAAAACTCTTCTCCTGCCTAAATTCTTCTTAAGTACCAATTAATCCTTTACATAATGTGTTGTCATTATAAATAGCACCGTAGCTGACCAACTGCCTCCACTGGATAAGCAGCATGCGGGCAATGAAGTGAGCTCTCTGCTTCTACCTCCACCAACCCTGGATGGAGACACTGGTACCGTGCCCCGCACCCTGGGAGTCAGTGGTCTGTCAGATATTTGAACCCACAAAGTCTAACCACACACTTAGTTTGTGATACAAACTCCCATTGTGTCTGGAAACCACACTACAAAGAAACACAAAGAAAATTCATTTCCCCCCTTGAATTTCAGTATTATTGTAGGCTGTATTAGCAGACACAGAAGATTTAATCAAAACACAACTTTCAGAACATACTACAGAGAAAGGAATTGATCACCTGCGGTGTGCTGCTTTTATACCTCCTGTTTCAAGGATCAAATTGCACTGAATATAATCTTGATATAAAGCTTCCTATAAAGTACAGTTTATTGGTAACCTATAACTGACAATATACAGCAATGATCAGTAAACCAGGATACCTGATTAACTGGAACACCCAAATCTCAAATATTAGTTAACTGTAATATAATATTAAGATACCCGTAAAAGCTCTCAACATCCTTTCAGATCCCCTGAATCAGGGTCACTCAGGAAGCTTGTTAAAAAATGTAGATTCTTGGGTACTTACTACCCCTGATCTACTATATCAGAATCTCTTGCAGGAAGCATGGGTGGGAGAAGATGGGATTCTTTTAAGTCTGGAGAACCATGGCCGACAGAGGTGTTCTAAGACTCTGCTGATATTACAATCACCAGGGGAGGCTTTTAAAATCCAGACGTCGAGGCCTTTCACCTTACCAACCAAACCAGAATGTCTGGGAATGAGATCCGGGCATAGGTATTTTTTAAATCACAAAGTGTTTCCAAGTTTAAAAGCACAGATTTAAAAGAGCAGATTCTTTATGACAGTGGGCATTTTGTATAGATTTATGTACATATGTACTGTGTATTCATTTGGGGGGAAGGGGCAATGGTTGTAAACACAGGTTTACCTGTGTTTACCTGTGTTTACCAGAACCCCAAGCTCTGTGAGGAGGGCTGTGTGGGGCTGCAGGTCACACTGCCTGGCCCTCTCTGCCTGCAGACAACGTGGCTGAGGCTGGCCAGCTACAGAAGGAAGTGTGCACAGCCGTCTGGGCAGACAGAACTCAGGGCAGTTCTGTAGAGAAGCTGACACTTTCAGAGTCAGGACCCTAAAAGAGGGCTGTTCCCTTGTTCTTTGTATAGCCGCTGCTCTCCTGGTCGGGCTTCGCCTCCACCCTACTCACCTGTGTGCTTGCCCTCTGCCCCTTAAGCCAGGATGGCCCCACCTGTTAGTTCATTAAAGGGAAACATTTACCCACTGATGGCTGTTACTTGAGGGGCTATGAGGGACATGGCCCAGCTCTGGTTTCCCTGGTAACTGACAGCCAACCTGATGTCAATCCCAGCTCTAATAAATGGGAGGAGCTGCCTCTTGCTCCCAGGGGTAGAAGTGTGTCCTGCCTGCAGTCAGCCGCGGCCCCCGATGCTTCGGATGTGTAAGAGCCTCCCTCTGTGAGACCACTGTGAGGTCCCTGTGAGAGCCTCCCTCTGTGAGACCACTGACGCCTCTCTGTGAGACCTCCCTCTGTGAGACCACTGTGAGGTCCCTGTGAGAGCTTCCCCCTGTGAGACCACTGACGCCTCTCTCGCCGTCGCCAGGCTCTTTCTTTGGCCCTGTGGCTGGTGCAGCCCCACCAGACTCTAGAGCCCCCCTGTGCCAGGACTCGTCTATCCAGACCTTACTGTCTCCCGCCCAGCCCCAGACTGCTCCTGCTCTCACTGCTGTTGCCAGTGCCCGGCTCCCTTTCTAAAAGCCTTCCTTTTGTAATTTCTTAGGTTCTTTTCAGCATTTTCTAGAAAAAGCAGGCCTTCGACAAATTATCAACTAATAACATATCTTTTCTCCACACCTCGCCTCCACTGCAAACTAATGGAATTAAAAAAAGCGGGGTGGGTGTTGATAAGACCTGGGCATCTGGAGGGCTGTCTGCAAGACAGCCATATATTTTTTTACTGCACTTGTGGATATCAACTGACCTAGCGTCTGCCAAGTGCATTGATTTGCTTAAGCCATCGTTATTTGAACTGATATCAGCTAAGCTGTTCTACCCCACCCTGAGGACTGAAGCCAGGCACTAGGAGTGGCCCTGCTTTCAGGGCCAGCAAAGGGGCCAGAGGTAAAAACTCCTGTGGGGCCCCCTCCCACAGGGACAGCTTACGGGTCAAGCCCTGAAACGGCTGAAGGTTCTGAGGAGCTGTCTACACACAGAGAGGGCTTCCTTTTCTACTGAGCCCGTATGCAGACCATTCACTGGCAGTGAAAAGCAGCTGTAAAAAGTGCATTCCCTGAGTTTATTCAAAGCTCAGGCTCCTGGGCTTCCCTTGTGGCTCAGCTGGTAAAGAATCCACCTGCAATGTGGGAGACCTGGGTTCGATCTCTGGGTTAGGAATGATCCCCTGGAGAAGGAAATGGCTACCCACTCCAGCATTCTGGCCTGGAGAATTCCATGGACTGTATAGTTCATGAGGTCGCAAAGAATTGGACACAACTGAGAGACTTTCACTTTCAGGCTCCTGATGTTTTCCCTTCTGTGAACCTAACAGATAAGACAGTAGCAGCAGCTTATTCCTCACATTGACCTGGGACAAGGGCCTTAAATAAGCTTCAGGTGCTAACCTGAGAGCATTATGAAAACCATGAAACTTTCCCCATTAAAAAAAAAAGACATACATTCCACACTTCTGGATGTAATTTCATAGACTTCAAGATCCTCCCCTCAACTGCTGTACAGACACACCCAAAGATCCGTGGCTCCCAGGGTAGCCACATTTGATGGTGGGGAGCCGGGCGACTCTACTTCACTCAGTGAGGGAAGCCCCGATCTACCAAGCAGGAGGCGAGAAAACAGTCCACGCTTCCCCGAGCTTGCTTTGCTCTCCCACAGCATCTTCTTGGAAAGTAAAGCCTCGCTCCCAGCTTCCCTTCTGGTTCAGGGGGGCAGCTGCCTGCAGGGCTGTCTCAGTGTCCTACTCACCAGGAGGAAAGGGCCCTTGGCGGCCCAGTCTCGGGAGCTGCCAGAGCCGTACTCTTTGCCGGCCAGGACGATGAGGGGGAGGCCCGCCTGCTGGTACCGCTCAGCGGCATCGAACACATCAAGCTGAGGAGGAGAGGAGGAAGGTTTTACTGACAGAGTAAAGGCACAGCGTGTAGACAGAGGCCAGTGAGTCCTGGGGGGACATGCAGGAGTGTCTGCAGTTGGCCAAGCCAGTGTAAATTCAATGGCAAACTCAACCAATCAGTTGCCTGGTCTACAAATTTCCAGTTAATGCCATCTATTAATACTTACCTCTGTCAAATTGAATTTTATACTCATAAGTGAAATGCCTTATTGTCCTAATTTTAGAAAAACATTCAAATCCTAGGGCATCAGGGGGAAAAAGGAAATTAGATCAGTTTTGTTTTTTTTTTACTCTTCTATTGATTAAAATATTTTAAAGCAAAAGCAGAGAATCCCACCTAAATCTGGGTTTTGATTCTGTACCAGAGACTTGGTGATGGTTGGTTGTGAAGGGTGGCCAAACACAAAAAAAGGTCACGTGTTTGGAAATTACAAAAATGCAGACTTTTATTCATCACCCTTCTACGTGGAGGTCAAGGAAACGATAGTAGAAACACTGATGAAGCACCAATCAACAAAGGACAAGAAAGGGATAAGGAATCTCTTAGTATGTATGAGAAACAGCTTTAACAAACAGATTCGTTTGTTTCTCATAGGAACTCGGAACATTCTCCTGAGCTGAGGCTTCACAAAGACGGGTGATATCATTGATGGTGAGTAATGAAACATTTTTTTTTGTCACTACTTAAGTCAGAAAATAAGACCCCTCCAAAGAGTCCAAAGAGGGAGTGTTTGATTTGAAAGGAGCTCTAGAAAGGTATATAATCAAACTCTCAAGTAGGCTTTCACAAATTACTATCGTGGTAAAAGGATGGAGACTGTGGTTAATGTCACACGGCACTGCCTAAATCTAGGCAGGGTTCTGTCTGTCTGCAGCTGAACAGAACTCACAAAGATAGAAACAGTTGGAAAAAACAGTAAAAGCCTGCTCTGTCTAACCAAAAAGCCTGGATGCTTTCAAAGACCAGGAAAGAAACAACCTACCCGATATTTTCAGAGGTATCTATTACTAGTTTGGATATTAAGAATGTGGGAGTGTGTGTTTTAAAGTGCTTTCAAAACTACCACAGAGCTGACAATCCCAAGGCAGAGTGGCTGGGTTGTGGAACCCAGCTGTGCGGACTCAGCAGGTTTGAATTCCGGGCTCCTGGCTTTTCTCTTGTATGCGTCAAACTGAGAGTAGCAGCAGCTTATAAAGCATGGGCTCCCTGCGCTCTCCCTCTCTTCTAAAGAAGGCATAAAGTTAGTGGTTTCTTCTGATATCTTACCTCTGGATCCCTAAGTATATAATCGGTCAGTTCATTTCTCCTTTTTTATTATCCATTAAATTCCTACTTAGAAGATTTAGTTCTTTCAACTACCAGTCTCATAGGGCCCTCCCCCTCCCAACCTCTCCTCTCCAGGGCCTTCTAATATCACTCATCTTTTTTTTTTGGCCATACGTTTTGATGACGTACATGCTATTTACAGCTGAGCCACATAATGGACTCAGATTTCCTTTTCTTGGCAATTAAAAAAAATTTTTTTCCCACTGGAAATAATAAATTTGTATGTGTGTGTGTGTGCATGTGTTCACCTGTTTCTGTGTCCCTACCCATTAACTAATGAATATACTACCTAAAGTATCGATACAAGTCTTTTCTGAAGACATTCACATCTGTCAAGCAATTTACTTTAAAAATCTTTTTCACGAGGTGTCACTCCTGATGCCCTCATTCCTGTGTGGACCGCTGACTCTCTGAGGTGTGTTCATGTGACACAGGAATCTTCCTTCCCCAGCATCCAGGTGATTCCCTGCACCTCCTTTTCCTGGATCCTACATCTTCCCCTATATTTGGTTTATTCTCTTGTTTTGGTGGAACACAATTACCAAGTAGCTTTCTGAGACCGGGGCTGACAGATTATTTTTAAAGCTTTTGAATATCTGAATGTGTTGTTACTTTACCCTCACTTGGCTGGTCGTATGAGGGATACAGACTTTAGAGTGCCAACAATTTTCCTCAGTCTAAGTCTCCTCGGTTGCCTTGAGTGTGTCTGATCCCCAGAAGAGTGCACGTAAGCTTTTTTTCCCCTCTCCGAAGTTTCTAGATCTTCTCCTCACCTCTGCTGTTCTTAATTTCACAGTGATGTGACTTGGAGTGAGTATTAATCATGTGGCTGGGTGTGGTCAGTGGACCTTTCGATCTGGAATCTCAGATTTTGCACTTGAAGAATTTCTTGTGTTAACTCTTAACAATTTCCTCTCAGATTTTATCTGTTCTTTTTAGCATCTTTATTCAGTCAGATGCTGGTCCTCCTCGGTTCAGGCTTTGATTTTTCTTACATTTCCTAATTTCCCCTTTGTCTTTCTACCTTCTGGAAGATTTTCTCAACTAGTCAACTTTTCCTGTGAAATTTTTTAGGGACTTTTTTTTTTTTTTTTAAGAGCTCCTTCTTGTCTTCTGATTATACCAACAGAAAATCATCTCTTATCACTCTGATGAAATAATTGTTTTTCTTAGTTTTCTTCTACTCTGTGCATTATCTGTTTTTCTCTTTATTCCTCTGTTTCTTGTCTAGGTCTGTCTTTCAAGTTCAAGGCCCGACTCCAACGTCTCTTCATCTCTGATGCTGTCTCCTTATTTAAGCTGAGGCACTAACCATCTGACTAGGAGTTCTGTGCGCGGTAGGGCTGTCAATGAGGGATCCCACCCTGACAGCTGGCATCCCAGAGGCCCTCAAAGTCTATTAACTGCAAGTCCCTTCTTCGTCTCTTAGGGATTTTACCATTCATTTGTATCTTTTTCACTTAATAGTCTATTGTCCCTCCTAGTCACTGAACAAATACGTCCTGGGCGCTCACGCTGTGCTGGATGGGCTTCCCAGGTGGTGCACTGGTAAAGAACCCACCTGCCCATGCAGGAGACACAAGAGATGTGGGTTTGACCCCTGGGTTGGGAAGGTGCCCTGGAGTAGGAAATGGTAACCTACTCCAGGATTCTTGCCTGGGAATTCCCATGGACAGAGGAGCCTGGCAGACTACAGTCCATGGGGTTGCAGAGTTGACTGAGTGACTGAAGCACGCATGCCACCCAGGGTTAAGCCTCAGAACCTTAAAAAGCAGATATTATTTTACTTTGCAAGTAAGAAAAGTGAAGCTCAGAGAGGTAGACAGATTGCTGGAGAAGGCTCCACTGCTGGTCTGAGGTGGAGCTGGGACTTGAACCTGGGCTTGTCTGACTTCAAGGGCAGGCTTTCCCACCTCTCCCCATGCCTGCCCTCTGTGAACAGACAATTCCAGCTCTAATAAACCAACTCCACGTGGTTCCCATTAGGACCCAAGCAGGCCTGCACAGTCCTCTGTATTCTTCCTTCCCTGAGGTATGATTAATTAGATGTTACTGAAGTCATAAAACAGCACTTCTTAGTAAATATCCTCTACCTTAACCTGGAATTTCCCCTTCAAGTATTCTGAACTGATGAAACCTCAATCAGATGCTTTTTAAGCTCAACTCCTAAGAAACTAGATTTAGTTAAAGCATGAAGCAGAAATCTCTAAGCAGGAAAAGGCCTCCCCATTTAAAGGGACTCTTCTTTAGGGATGAACTCTGCATGTATGGGACACTTGGCAAGAGGGATTACGTAAAGCAAGAGGTAGGATGAGGTGTGGGGAAAATAAGGCCCAGGGGAAGCGCGAGTGCAGGCGCTGCGGCGCCCGAGCCGGGAGACGCTGGCTCCAGCGGGAGCAGACACCATACTCACGATCTCACCAGAAGGCAGGTGGATAGTCTGTGGTGCCTGCTTGTTCAAGAATTTGTTTAATAAGCGGATGTTGGCAAATGTCCCCCGCGCCATGATGGCATCATTCCCTCGGCGGGAGCCGTAGGAGTTGAATTCTCGAGGAGTCAGGCTGATAACGAAAGCAGGAGAGATGCTGGTTTAGGGAACTGAGAGATGAAACCTGGCTTACACCAGGAAAGGGGGTAAAAATCACAAACCTAGGTGTTTCTGTAAGTCTACTAAGTCTTGTTCTCCAAGGTGGAAACGCTGTTTCCATAGCTTCGACTGAGGGCACGATGAGAGGCAGCAGGTGCGATGGTGAACCTATAGCCTCCCAGCAGCAACCTACAGTCTTGTAAGTCTGGGCAGAGCAAGCGGGAGGAACTTTATTAAGAGCATTTTATTTATTCAGTAAGGTAGCCTATAAAGCTTCATTAAAAGTAAAATGTTAAAAATGGGTGGGAAAAAAAAGGAAGCAAAGGGAATACTCCGGGTAGGTCAGTTTGGTGGAGCCAAGAGTGGGGGACACATAAAATACATTCTATAAATTAAACAGAAGTAAGTTCAAATTTGTCCAGGAACTCAATGCAATTAAAAAACACGTAACTGGCAACATGACTTAGTATTGTTGTAAGATCAAAAGCAGGGTAGGGATGAAGGAGCAGAACAAGAACTGCTGGTCCTAAAATCAAAGAAAAGTCTGGTCTGTGGGTCTGAACGAAAGGATGTTTTGAGATGTCAGGAACAACATCTTAACGATGAACAGTGACCAGTTCACTGGGCTGTTTCTTAAAATGCTAGGAACCATGTGTGTTGATGATTTATTCATTAGCTCAATTCTGAAGACTGAGAACCTAAGCATGAGCTTCAGGAGTAGGTGAGTGTGTCTATGAACCCCTGAAATTATGTCCAGAATGTGGATATGTATTTTTCGGGAAAGGTATATTTCATGTCATGCTATTCCCTAAAGACTATCAATAACCACCAATCAAAAAAGGTGTTGGTTACTTCTCTCTTCCTAGTTTTCTTTTTCCAGCCTCAACTCTGTTTCTCTAGTTTCTCTGTCCTTAGAAGCCTGTCCCATTCATTCATTCAACAACTTTTCACTGAGCACCAACTGCATGCCAGGAGCTGTCAGGTGCCTGGGATACAGCAAATCCCTGCTTTTGCAGGGCTTGCATCCTAGAAAGTAGAGACAGAGATGTTTTTTTAAAAGAGCACCCTACACAAGTGTTACTAGATTGTAGTTAATACCTAAGAAAAAGTAGGCCAGGGCAAGAAAGAGTACGGTGTGTGTGACCTTATGGAGGAAGACTTGAACTTGGCGTGGGAGTTCATTAAGAGGGTATCTTGGGGAAAGGCATCCAAGAGGAGAAAACAGTGAGCTCACCCGAAGGCTCTCAGGCAGAGGGGTACTTGGCCTTGTCTGAACATTCAAGGAACAAGGTGGTGGGCAGCGTGTCCCGAGCAGTGTGGGTGAGGGGAAGAGCAGGAATCACCGACCCACCTTGAACATCTGCCCTTTTCTATTTGCTGATAGACTTGCATCTCCCACTCAAGACAGAATCATCCCTTTAAAAGCTCATAATAGGGATGGTATGGGGAGGGAAGTGGGAAGGGGGTTCAGGATTGGAAACACGTGTATACACGTGGAGGTTTCACGTTGATGTATGGCAAAACCAATACAATACTGTAAAGTAATTAGCCTCTAATTAAAATAAATAAATTTAAATTAAAAAAAGGAAAACATACAGATGGCCAATAGGTACATGAAAAGATGCTTAATGTTGTTAAAAATAAATAAATAAATAAATAAAAGCTCATAATATGAGGACTTCCCTTAGGTGGTCCAGGGGCTAAGACACCACACTTCCAGTGCAGTGAGCCCGGGTTCCATCCCTGGTCGGGGCACTAGATGCCACGTGCTGCAACTAAGACCCGGCCCAGCCAAACAATAAAACAAATAAATGTTAAAATCTCGTATGTATGAGGTTGGCCAAAAAGTTTGTTTGGCTTTTTTCCATACCATCTTAACAGCAGACAGCCCTGAGTGAACTTTTTGGCCAACCCACTATCTGTGTATGGGCAGTTGTCATGCATTTTAAAAAGTAGTTGCCCTAAGTTAAAGAAAAATCTCGACACAGACCACTGTGCGTTCACCTCCGCTAGATCTGGGCTGTCTTCTTAAACTCACAACACGTATATCCTGGGGGATAGGAGATATTCTCGGTCTCAATGAACAGACTGCCCCATGGAATGCACTAGGAAAAGGCAGAGACTGAATACGCATGAGAGAAGGGGAAAGTTGTGAAGAGAATGGGTTACTCGCCCAGCAAGTGAGAGGAGGGGCAAGATAGCTGTCCTCTCCCACTGGGAAAAAACAAAAAAAAAGCTTCAATTCTGTTTCTCATATTGGGTCTGGGCCCTGACTCTAAAGAAGGTGACTCAGCAAGTGGGGATGGGGGCCAGGAATGTTCATCTCCCTAGACGAATCTCAAGGAGTCAGATCTGGGCGGGACACTGACTGGTATCGGTGCACTGTGGTGGTGCTTTAGTGTCTGACTCTTCACGACCCCGTGGACTGTAGCCCGCCAGGCTCCTCTGTCCATGGGGACTCTCCGGGCAAGAATACTGGAGTGCATTGCCATGTCCTTCTCCAGGGGATCTTCTTGACTCAGGGTTTGTTAAATAGCAGTATATAATATTAGTGTGAAAGTGAAAGTGAAGTTGCTCAGTCATGTCCGACTCTTTGTGACCCCATGGACCGTAGCCTACCAGGCTCCTCTGTCCATGGGATTTTCCAGGCAATAGTACTGGAGCGGATTGCCATTTCCTTCTCCAGGGGATCTTCCCAACCCAGGGATTGAACCCAGGTCTCCTGCATTGTAGACAGACACTTTACTGTCTGAGCCACTAGGGACATCAATTTTAGTGTAATACCTGTTAAAATAGGTATATGACAGAAGGATTGCTGAATGGATGTGTAAATTGCAAATCCTCAAAGCTGTTCTCTGTAAAGAACATGTCTCTTGGGACTTCCTTGGTGGTCCAGTGGATAAGACTCTGTGCTTTCAATGCTGGGGTCCTGGGTTCAATCCCCAGTCAGGGAACTAAGATCCTATGTACTGCAACCAAGCCCATACACCACAACTACTGAGCCTGTGCGCTCCAGAGCCCACACACCACAACTAGAGAGTCCATGGGCTGCAACAAAGACCCAGCACAGCCAAAATAAATAGTAAACTAAAACACAACATATGTCTCTCAACCAGGAAATGTAAATGCATTTCTGGTTAAACCCCTGCCAAGTGCTTCAAGTATAACCAGACCACACAGGGTAAGAGCCTTGTACATAAATGATCAGCCAAGCTGGTGGCAGGGATGATAGCTGAGTCTATTAAGTAGACTTGCTCAAAAAGAAGGCCTCCATGTGCTGACGTTCATGTGCTGGTGGATTCTCTAGTAGCTTCAAAGCTACAAACAGAGTGATTGGTTTTCAGGCTCCAGGGTTCAGTGAAAAACTGGAGTCTGAGTCCAAACAGACCTCATGAAAAGAGGACTAATGACCTCATGCTGTCCCTTTTGTCTTCAGGCCTCCCCGCCACCCCATTACTTACCCTCTGTTAGTTAAGTACCGAGCAGCAGGGCTGTTTCTTGCGATGTTTCCAGCTGGAGAGATGTGGTCTGTTGTTACTGAATCTCCCAAGTTTAATAGCACATAGGCATCCACGATAGACTTAGGGGGCTGAAGATCCAAAGTCTAGCAAAGAACACAGTAAGTCAGTGTTTGCCCGGCTTTTCTCCAACGCATCACCAGGGGAGCCTCAACAGTAGTGGTCCATGGATCTGACCCTGATGACAGCCCTATATCAACACACAGAGAATTCTAGTTTTATTGGGTTTATCAGGGGTGTTTAGTAAAGCAAAGTGAATTTATGCAAAATATTCATATCTCATCCTTGAAGGAGGTGAAGTATTGGCACTATCCCCTCAAAAACAAAAGGGATGATGCTGCAAATGACATTCTTCCTCCACATCCAGAGAAGGTCCCAAATGCTGGGTACGGCAGGAGTCCTGCCTTCTACTCACATCCTCTCATCCCCTCCTCCCACTTGGAGAGCACAGACTCCTGATCATCAGTTTCAGAGAAGATTTCCCTTGTTTGTATGGGTGTAAGGCTTAAGTATGGCAGGTCCTGGAGCCTGTTCTCCTGGACAGTCCCCCTCAGACGTTACTGAGTCTCTATCCCAGTGACACTTGATCTCCAGGGGTCTCTGCACAGCCATGTGGAAGCCCTGGACAGACAAACCACAGGTGCACTCCAGCTAAATAACCCAGCTTCCTCAAGCTCTCCTCAGTGTTATCTGCTCAGGTTTGTAAAGGTTTCAACAAAGTAGGTAGTCAAAGTGAGGGTACTGGTTAATCAAGTAGATTTTACAAGCCAAGAAACTTTTTGAAGAACTCATTTTGTTAAAAAAAAAAAAAAAAAGTCCTACCAGGTCTTCAAAGAATGGTGGTGATTTAATGTATGTAGATTTGGGATTCCAGCAATATAGCTTATCTGACGGGGCTGCTAAGGCATTCCAGCTCTCATTCACAGTCTTGGGGAGAAAGAAAAAAAGGAGAGGCAGATCTAACCACAGTTCATCCTGAGGAAGACTTAACATGTGAACACAACATTCAAGCTAAGAGTACAGTAAGACCAATTCTTAGTCTAAATGGTCACACAACATGTCTATACAAAGATACCACCATGCTAAGTAATTTAAAAATACACATGCCCTGTGACAGACCATCTCTAAAATGACCCCATGGACCTGCCTCCTGGGAATCCTACCTGTAAACGAACCCCTCCTGCTGAGTGAGGGCTGAGCCTAGTGACTCATTTCCAGGGTTAGGTTACAGAGACTGCCTTCTGTCTCTTCACCCTCTTACTTGCTCTTGCTGGCTCTGCTGGAAGCCAGTCACCACGCTGTGAAGAGACCCACCATTAAGGCCCTGAGGGGGCCTCTCGCTGACAGTCAGTGAGAAGCTGAGGCCTTCACCCACAGCATGCGAGGTCCTGTATCCTGCCAATGACCACACACGCGGTCTAAGACCTGGCTCCTCCCCAGTCGAATCATCAGGTGAGGCCACAGGCTCAGATGACACCTGGAATGAAGCCTTGTGAAGGCAGACACACCCTGTTAAGCCGCACCTCCATTTCTGACCCACAGAAACAGATAAAAAATGTTTGCTGTTTTAATTCACTAAGTTTAGGAGTAATGTGTTGCAGAGCAACAGGTAACTAACACATATAATTTATGAAATAACAATCCAGGTTGTACCTGAGGAGAAATTATTGATGCTCTGAAGATTTGGGGAGGTAGACTTCTGGTCACAAGAACATTAGATAGTAAGTGACGGCCAGTATGCGTTCCAATTGGCTTGAATTTGCTCCACGTCATTAACTCAGCCTCTGGAGAAATGCATTCAACCCAGTATCCACCAAACTCCCTTCAACCATTTCCCAACGAGCAGCTTGTGGGATTCACAGTGTGTGAGTGTGACTCCCATTTGAATCTGTTCCCCAGTCTGCCCTCATATTTCAAGCCACCAGCCCCAGCCAGAAGCCCTGGGGTCAGCCTAACACAGAAACCAGGGAAAAGGGTAACATTCGAGTCTCGGACAGTGATATGGAGCCCCATACATTTCCCTTCTGTTTGTAAAATGCACAGCAAGTTTTTTTTTTTTTTAACTTCAGCAACTTGATAGTTTGGTGCTTCCAACTGAGTGGCTTTTATCTGTATTACTCTTTGAAGCAGGCAAATAAATCTGAGAGGTGTGTTCAGCCATGTGGCCCCTCAGTGACACATTATAGTGATATCGAGCTCCTCAACCACAGCTCATGCTCACCCCGGGCTGTCAGAGGAAGAGGGGAGCCATGCAGAGCTAGCCAGGAGCCACATCCATGCCGAGTCCATGCCTCCTGAGCCTGCTGCTCATGTGTTCAAATCTGGGAACATCTCGGGAGAGTGGGGTCTGGAAGGGCCTGAGTTGTAGGAGCAAAATGACTGTCCCACTTTGCCAGTTATCTGAAGAAATGCTACTTTGTCTAGCTGACACCGGCACTAGCCTCAGGGTTGGCAGAGAAGACGCAGAGGAGTGGCTTCCCCATGACACTGGGGTGGGGGCCTCACCTCTATTTTCTGGTAGACCTCCTTAAACATCCCAGGGATCACGAACTGACGCTCTACTGCCTGGATCTCATCTCTGGTCGGCCAGATATCTTTCAGAAATACTTGCTGTCCCTTGGCATTGACACCTGGGGAGAAAATGTTTATTAGTGAGATGAACTTCATCTCATATCCAATTTTCATGGTCACAGGTAGTCAGCCCAGTCTCATTGTTCAGGGCAGTTACGTTCAGTAAATTCTCTGCACACTTAGAAAACACTCAGCCACCGCCCGCAAGAAACACACAGGTTAGGCTCCCAGGGGTGTTTATCCACAGTACTGTTGTCAACTGATCAATACATAATGCTCTTTCATGTGTTTCTGTTTACATACTGTTGATGCATTCACACTGAACTTGGGAGCCTAACATGAGGCCTGTCATAGCCTTCCTGAGCTCAGGAATATTCCATAGCACTTTAGCCCTACTCTCAGATCATTTTAAACAGTAAAACCACTAAAAAAAAAGCACAAAAGTATGAAAAACATGATGCTATCCAGAGCACAAACAGGACACTTGTTTGCAGTATGAGACCTGAAATAAAAAGACAGGGTGTCACCTTGCTTGACCTCAGCTGAAAGCAGGCACGATGAGTGACTCAGGGATTTCACCACCTCATACACATCTGTGAGTGACCAGGGGAGTGTGATGAGCACTGATTTTGGGGGTGAAAATCCACTTCAAAGAGTAGTCAAATTTGAAAATATGGAATACATATGTAATGAGGATCAGCTGCACGTCTAAAACTATGATTTCCTTAAAGTAAATTCCAGGGCACCGTTTTCATATTATCTAATCTGCATAGCATGGACTGAGGAGGGCACACCAGGAGGCCAGGGGAAAGGAAAAAAGCATCATGTCCCCCAAGCTTTGAGATGCTGCATACTCTGGATGTGTTCCAACAGCAGAGACATTAAAACCAGGCTATCATGAGATTGAAGCAGGAACTGGAAAGGGAGGGACTGAAGCAGAGGCCAGAATGGCAAGACCTCCACTACTCTAGGTGTTTCTTTCCCTGTTTGTCCCTTCCCCTTTAGTAAATTCTTGTTTAGCTGTTTCAGTTATGTCTTAGCTGTGTGCTAGGGAAGGAAGCAAAGACCCTTCTTCCTCCTCTGATCTTTGGAGGTTTAGGCTTCATTATTTATTAAGGAAAGCAATAACTTTTTTCCAGTAATGTTTTCAAATTCATCGGGGGGAAAAATACTGTAACCCCACAAATCAGATCTTACCTAGTGGCTCTTTCTCAAAGTCGATCCTGATGGTCCCAGCAATCGCATAGGCTATTACTAAGGGCGGAGAGGCTAAATAGTTGGCCCGGGTATTGGGGTGGACTCGCCCTTCAAAGTTCCTGTTCCCAGACAGTACTCCAACAGCTACGAGGTCCCCCTGTGTGAGGCAAGGGGAAATAGGTCGCAGAGACAACAGACGGCCTGGGCTTCCTAGACCCATCTGCTAAAGTCCTCCTTTAAGTCAAGGAGCCCTTTAGGCTTCCCCTGCACTTGGGCTTCTCCCCGGGGAGGGAGACCACAGGGTGAGCCTGGGGGAGACATGCTGGGTCAAAAGCAGCAGAGAGACGCACTGGATGTTTTCTGCTCAGGAGCGAATACCAGGTGGGTCAGAAGGCAGCATCCTAGTCATTCTGCAGCTGGGGGCCCGAGAACAGGTGGGGAAGATGACAGGTTGACAGTTAGAGGCAGCCACACTGGCTGGCAGGGATTCCAAATCAGTGCAAGCGGACCAAATAGTATTTTTCAACACTATAGAATTTATGGGACAAAAATCAAGCCAATGAGTTTATGTTCAGCTGTCTGACTTGGAACCAGCCTGCAGACAACAGGAACAAATGATTCCTTCACATGTGTGGGGCACGCGCAGGCCAGGCACCGCACTAAGTCCTTTGCGTTCACTATCACCAGAATGCTCGCAGCTTTCTGAAACACATACTATTATCACTTCCCATTTACAGTTGTGAAAACTGAGGCACAACGAGGTTCATGAACTTGCTCAAAGGTATATAGTTAATAAGTTTAACTCAACTCCAAAGACCATTCTCTTAACCGCATCCCATGCTTCCCTGAACTTTCTTTAAAATTAGCAGCACTTCATCACACATCATATGAAAGAGAAAGACCCACAGGCTGCCCTGTTAATTACCTGTACGATGGCTTCTACCACAGCTTCCGGTAAGGGCCCGCTGTTGCCGATGCAGGTCATGCAGCCATAGCCCACCACGTCAAACCTGGTGCGGGAGAGAAGCACGGGATGCAGAATGACTCTCAGCGGGCCCGCCTGCTGGTGCCTGGAGACCACTGACTTAGAGAAGGTTAACACAGGGCTGTTTCTGTGAGGCTTTCATTCTCGGGAGCATTTTGATCTACATTCATCCATCCCAAATCATTCGATTAAGGCTCCTTTTTATAATTTACTTTAAAAAAAGACTGAAGTATAGTTGATTTTATATTTAACCTATTTTATACCTAGTAGTGTATATCTTTTAATTCTATACTCCTAATCCCTCCCCTTTCCAAATCCCTGATTTTCCCTTTGGTAACAATAAGTTTGCTTTCTGTATCTGTGAGTCTATTTCTGTTTTGTAAAAAGACTCATTTACATCATTTTTTTTTTTAAAGAGTCCACATACTACTGCTAATATATAATATTTGTTTTTCTCTGTTGACTCACTTCATTTGGTACCATATTCTCTAGGTCCATCCATATTGTTGTGAATGGCAATATTTCATTCTGTTTTACGGCTGAGTAGTATTCTGTTATGTATATGTCTTTTTGGCCGTTCATCTGCTGATGGACACTTAGGTTGCTTCCATGTCTCAGCTATCACAAATAGTGCTGCTATGAACATGTGGGTACATTTATCTTTTTGAATTCGAGTTTTTGTCTTTTCCAGATATATGCCCAGGAGTGGCACTGCTGGATGATAATAGTAGTTCTACAATTTTTAGTCTTTTAAGGAACCTCCATGTTGTTTTCCATATTGGTGACACCAGTTTACATCCTCACCTACAATGTAAGAAGGTTCCCTTTTCTCTACACCCTCCACATCCTCTCCAGCATTTATTATTTGTAAGACTTTGATGATGGCCATTCTGACTTGTGTAAGGTGATACCTCATTGTAGTTTTGATTTGCATTCCTCTAATTATTAGTGATATTGAGGATCTTTTTATGTGCCTGTTGGTATCTGTAAGTCTTCTTTGAAAAAATGTCTATTCAGGTCTTCTGCTCATTTTTTGATTGGGTTGTCTGTCTGATATTGAGCTGATGAGCTATCTGTATACTTTGGAAATTAACCTCTTGTCGGTTGCATTGTTTGCAAATATTTTCCTCCCATTCTATAGTTTATCTTTAAATTTTGTTGATGGTTTTTCTATAGCTTATCTTTAAATTTTGTTGATGGTTTACTCTGATGGGCAGTTTTTTTATTTTGATTAGGTCTTATTTATTTTTGCTCTTGTTGGTTTTCACTTGGGATATTGCTACCCTTTATGTCAGAGAATGTTTGGCCTATGTTCTCTTCCAATAGTTTTATGGTATCATGTCTTACATTTAAGTCTTTAAACCATTTTTAGTTTATTTTTGTATATAGTGTGAAGAGTATCCTAATTACATTCATTTAAATGAGGCTGTCCAGCTTTCCCAAACCACTTATTGAAGAGAGTGTCTTTTCTCCATTGCATATTCTTACCTCCTTTGTTGAAAATTAATTAACTAAAGGTGAATGGGTTTATTTCTGGTCTCTCTGCTGCTGCTGCTGCTAAGTCGCTTCAGTCGTGTCCGACTCTGTGCGACCCCATAGACGGAAGCCCACCAGGCTCCCCCGTCCCTGGGATTCTCCAGGCAAGAACACTGGAGTGGGTTGCCATTTCCTTCTCCAATGCATGAAAGTGAAAAGTGAAAGTGAAGTCATTCAGTCGTGTCCGACTCCTAGCGACCCCATGGACTGCAGCCCACCAGGCCCCTCTGTCCATGGGATTTGCCAGGCAAGAGTACTGGAGTGGGTTGCCATTGCCTTCTCCGTCTGGTCTCTCTATTCTAGTTCATATAATTTGCTTTTATAAATAATTCACTTTTTAAATTTATAAGTAAATTATGAGGAGACTACCTAAATGATCTGTAATTTTTAAAAGTCAAAATCAGATATCTGATATCTTTATTCACTACTCTTATTATATACTCCCAGGGACTTCCAACTTTTATGAGGTACATGATAAAGATCTATGTCAACTAAATTAGTAATAGTGGGTTACTAGGAGAAACTGTATTTGGAAACAAATAATTGACTTCAGTGAATCACAACATTTCTAGGCATGTGAAATAATTATTTTCACACAGAGGGCAGACTCTCTGTGGCAGAGCCAATATTAGCCCCAGCACACCTTCATGCAACTGAGAAAAGCTGCCCCTCCCCTAGGAGGGCAGTGCTCCAGTGGAGCACGGGCTTGATATCAGCCCAGGCTCTCTTCACAGATACCCTTGTCTGATGAACAACCAGCACAACTGTACAGGAGGCCCTGTCTGTTTGAAAGTGAGGGTTTAAGTCTGCACTGACGAAAGACTATGCAATTAGATACCATCAGATAAGCTTACATCCATTTCAAGGTGACTGGGCAAGGTATCTGTGGAACACAACACAACAAAAGCGATGGTGTAAGAGACTTCTCCCTCACCCAAGCTGAGACAGGTAAGGCATGACTCCGCTTTCCCGCAGGTAGTAGGTGACCACACCACTGCCAGGAGACAGGCTAGTTTTGATGTAAGGCTTCACGCTCAGGCCCGCATCCACAGCCTTCTTCGCTAACAAGCCTGTGAAACGGTAAACACAGACATGGTTGCGGGCTGCCCGCTCCAGGTGCCACAGACAGTTCAGGAAACGCTGACTCTGCTCTGCACTTCCTGCACCGCCCGACAGGACCCCTCTCACGCTGGTGCTTTCTGCCGTTTTTGCTAAGCCTGGCGTGCTGTGGTCTATGGGGTCGCAAAGAGTCAAACACGACTGAGAGACTAAACGATAGAAACCAAATGCTCACTAGCGCAAAGTCATTCACGTTTGTTCAGTGAGCTCAAAATGAGCCATGGACATGAATGACATAAAAAGAGAAGTGCTTTTTGTTTTTTTAAAGAGATAAATCATTCATGATTATATTATAGCGTGAGTTTTTAATTTTTGGAGGGAAAGCAATCTTTCTAATTATATTTAGATAAAAAATAATTGGCAGGGCCCCTTCTTAAAGTATATAAATTGCCTACTAGTTGGTGAGGAGTACAGTCCACCTAGATGTTAAAAATCTTGCTCTCAGATATTTCTTAAAGTGGAAGACCAAGGGCTGCTGGGTCACTTGATTCTGGCAAATCCAGAGGCTGTGTACTACAGGGACACTTGGGTGCTCTGACTTAGGACATCTCATGGAAGTAGGAAAGAAATAAGGAGTGTGGGTATTAAGAGACAAGAAGCTACAGACAAGCTGGGGTCTTATTTTAAGGAAACTTGTTTGTCCAAAGCTTAGGGGGCAAATATGAATTCTTGGACAAAGAAAGTTTTCCTTATGCACTTGTCTACTTCATAAAGAAAGAACTATTTGTGTGTGGACACAAGAGGAACTCTTCGGGATGTTTTAAAATTTGGAAACTAAAGGGACCTTACATTAATGAAACTCTGCATGTAAACATTAAATAACCAGAACTGCATAATAGGCAGATAAGTTGTATCAACCAAGTGCCCTGTGTGCTAATTCAGATGCACTTGACAAGGTATCTAAGACTAAATGCCACCGTATAAAAAGGGATTTTATGAAGAACAATCTGTGGCATGAAAACATTTTTTCCTTTTTCTAAAATCTGACACAAGATTCTAGGCTTTACCAGAAATTCATCTTTCTTTCCTCTCTTTTCCTTATTTTCTGTGTTAATTCTAAAGACTATACTACTTTAAATATTTTGTATTGGGCACTATTTATTGAATAAACATTTCTAGGCCAATTAGTCTTTGCATCTGGGAAGGATAAGGTTCAGAGAACTATGAAAGTCAAAGTGTTAGTCACTCAGTCATGTCCGACTCTTTGTGACCCCCATGGACTGTAACCCACCAGGCTCCTCTGTCCATAGGACTCTGCAGCAAGAATACTGGAGTGGGTTGCCATTCCCTTCTCCAGGGGATCTTACCAACCCAAGGATCAAATCTGGGTCTCCTGTACTGCAGGTAGATTCTTTGCATTCTGAATCACCAGGGAAGCCCCATACATAGAAGTTAATTAAGCCCTTGGGTTATGTCTTGGAAATTCCCACCCACACGTCCACATGACCAGCAGATGTATTACCTGCCCCTAACATCACAGATGGATTACTGGTGTTTGTGCAGCTAGTAATGGCAGCGATTACCACAGAACCATGAGTAAGGGTGAACTTGCTGTTATTATAGATAAATGTCTTATGGTCATTATGATGGTCTGGAGCAACCTGGAATCCTTTAAATCCTTGCTATAGGAAGAAAAAAAGAAAAAAATATATATATGGTCAAAAGTTTTCACTTTGGAAGGAGAAGAAGCACTTTGGTAATTATAATTCTTAAAACATAAACATCTCAGCTGGTAAACTCTGAAATGCTACAGAAAAATGAAAGTTCCCTTTCCTCTTTTAAAATATAAAAGGGAGTCATGATTTCTGAATCTTATTTTGGTTTGAAATTATTAACAATTACCTCCTTCCCACCTTAAATACTGAAATGCTAAAACTACAAATTTAGCTTAAAGTTAGTCTAACTGGAGCAAATTAGTACAGATTTAATGGCGACAGAGGGCACAGACACTAACCATAAGGAAATTTAGAAAAAAGTGCCATTTTGGCCAGATTCAAGCATGAGCAACGAGGCGAACACAGTACAGCTGAACATTTGGTAAAATGCTGATGTCCCATGGATAAAACCCATCACAAATCTTAATCATTCATTTGGGAAATGTTCATTGAAAATCTGCTGTGTACAAGATGCTCTGCTGAGCACTGTGTGGGATACAAAGGTGACTGCAACATAAATCCTATCCTCAAACTTAAGAGTCTAGTAAAAGAATCAGACGTGCAAATAATATAAAGTACCAACAATGAAGTTAAAGGATATGAAACGCCATCACAGGGGTTTAGACTGATGCCAGAACGTTCAAATGAGGGAGAGATGACTTTGTGCTATGAGATCTGAGGTCATGCTGTGGAGGAGCTGAGAGATTGGGGCATGCTGGTGAGGAAGGGCATGTAGGCAAGGGTGGCATGAACAAAATTAGTGGCCAGAATAGCTTGTTCAAGCAGAGTGAACGCTGTGGTGAGAGTCAGGTGAAGAGTGGATATGCTTTGGAAAAGGAGAGTTAGAAAAAATGAAAAGGAGGGTTGAGTGTGTTTATAGGCAATAGAGGGCTGTAAGGAAGCTGCTCAGCTCTTAGCTAAGGTGGGAGGAGGCACCAAGAGGTTCAGTTTGGAGAGGAAAGGCCTTCAGTACTAGGCTTCAGGAAGATTCATCATCGAGAGGCGTGAAAAGAAGCCTGTGCATGAAGAAGCCAGGCATGGGGAGGGTCTCCACCCACCTCTCCCAGCTCCCTACCTTGGCCCCCAGGCAGCTCTCAAAGTCCTTTTTCATATCAGACACGGCAACTTTGTCCTGCGGCCTTTTGGGTCCGCTGCAGCAAGGCACGACTGTTTTCAAGTCTAACTCCACAACCTGTCCACCCAGAAGAAAAGGAACCATAGAACGGGCATTATACCCACAAAGAAAAAAACACAGCTGTGCCAGAGAATTTACACCACCACAATAAAAACTAACAAACCAAACTACCACATTCAAAACCAAGAAAGTCAGGGTCCCTTTTTAACACTGAAGGGAATTTCCAGAGAGCCAGATGAGCACTTTGGTAGCATGAGACAGGCAGAAGCCTTGCCCGCTCTCAGAAAGACCAGGGTGGGCACTATGGCTGCTGTGGTCTTCCACCTGGCCCTCTTTATAAAGGAGCTCATACATCCTTTCTATTGCTTAAGTTAGTCTGAGATGTGCTTCCTACTGAAACGACAGATAAACCACTGTAATTTTTCTAAGATGACTTGGGGGATGTTGTCATTAAGGCATCAATGCCAAGAAATGGGCCCTAGTCTGATGGAGTATTTCCTTCCCTCAGTGTATGAATAATAGGAAAGGAAATAATAGTCCCACATCTGGTTTACCCTCCGATCTTGGCTGTAGAGAAAAATGTGGGTTTAGTTTGCACCCTAGACAATGAGTAAAGATAAGCAGTGGATAAATCTGAACTGATTGGCTCACACTTAGTTGATTGGCTTGCACTTTCATTTCTTTCCCATCTATAATTCTGATGAGCTTATCAGCCTTTAAATAGATCCAGTCCTTCTAAACTTCTTATCCAAGGGTCGTCTAAGTAAGAGGAATAAATCAAAAAAGGAGACATTCAACTTAATGGCCAGGAAGAACGGGGGAAGTTATGTTACTTTGTTATGTCTGCAATTCCTTATCTTTTTTATTTTTTCAGCCTTTAACACTGTTTTTTTGTGATAACTTGGCAGTGACTAATTTCCTACAAGTACACCCCCCTAGGAAAAACTTCCACAATTAAAACCACAGGCTTGAGGAAGAGGAAACGTGTTCAATGAGAGGTGCTCCCATACCTGGGCAAAGTCTGGGTCTTGAGAGGAGTCACTGAAGTCCCGAAACATTCCTACAGCCTGAAGATACTGTTTAATATGCTTTACTTTTTCTTTGTCACGACCTAATGGGCATTTTAAGAACAAGTAACAGATGTCAGTATTTTCTGATGAAACTAATACCTTTAGCAGCAACTGCATAAATAATGGGGGTTTCACTTAAAACACTCCAAGCCCTCTGCTGACACTGCAGCCTGCAGGCCCATAGTCTGACCTTCCAACTGATGCTGCTGTTTACTAGGGACCATGAACCAATCTGCTGTTCTACCGAAGGGACTGTTTTCTGTAGGATCTTAGTTCCCTGACCAGGGATGAAATCCATGCCCCCTGCATTGGAAGCATGGAGACTTAAATCACTGGACCACTGGGGAAGTCCTGATTATGGTTCTTAATTAAGAGGCTCCTAAGGCTCAGCAAATTGCCAAAGTGCCCCTCCTATGCATCTGCCTTCAACTGGCCATAGACCCTCAACATTCTACTTTAGTCCTGTTAAAATAGTAATTTCCCCCCATCTCCTACCACAAACCATAAGCTGTGTGCCCAGCACTGTGGGCTATACTTTTTCAATGCATTATTTCAATACCTAATCCTTTATCCCGACCTTCTGAGACAAACACTATTATTATCCTCATGTATAGATGAGGAAATAGTGACTCAAGAAGATTAAATAACTTTTCCATGGAACACAGGCTGTAAATGGCAGAACCAGGAGCCAAAGCTGAGTTTAACTCCAAAGTTCAAAGTCCTAACTCATGATACTGTATCACCAGGAATATGACCCAAATGCTCTGCTGTTTCATTCAGAAAGCTCCTGGTTGCAAGAGATAATACGCATGTTTGCCCAAATGGACATGCAGTCCTCCCATTTCTCTGACAGTAAATTAAGACTGGTGGAGAGCTTGATTCTTGGATCCACATCAGATCAGCATTTTTTGTTTGCCTGTTCACTTTCACTGACTTGTCAAGGTCATCAGCTGTCAGCATGGATCTTGTAATGGATGACTGCCTGGCTTTCATTAGCATATTTATCGTGACCTGTTGTTGCGCTCCAGTGTTCACTACGCCCCGTGTCACCCTCTCCATGAAAACACATGGGAGAAATTTCTCTTAGGTTTCCGTTTAAGAAAGGGTTCGCCTTCTCTAAAACCATTTGTTTCATTTCAATAGATGTTAGAAATTCAGTACCAGATCAGTAAGAGGTTCAGCGACCACCTCTAGATCACAGAAACCAATCTTATCTCTGGGCGTAGTTTGCAGCTTCCCCCTCCCCACCATCTCTTCCCTTCTCTTTTAGGGTGATGCCTCTACTGTTTAATTGAGGGACAGAGGCAGAAGGTAGCACCCCGATTCTCAGCTTTCTCTGAACTATACAAAGGACCTTCTGTTCTCAGGGTTCTGCACTTACCTGTCTGCACCAGGTACTTGATACTAACTTCATCAACTGGGAAAAAGGCGGCAGTGGCCCCATACTCTGGACACATGTTGGCAATTGTAGCTCGGTCGGCAATGGACAGTTGGGCTACTCCTGGCCCAAAGAACTCGACAAACTTGCCTACTACCCCAACCTGGCGGAGGTGCTGAGCAACAGGATAATAACAGAATTTGAGATTTGATAACCCACATTTTTTTTCAGTATTTATTCTTTATGGTCATGCCAGGCGGCATGCAGGATCGTAGTTCCCCAATCAGGGACTGAACTCGTGCTCCCCACATCGGGAGGGCAGAGTCTTAACCAGTGGACCAACAGAGAAGTCCTGAAAACTCTTATTTAAAATGCAGAACTATCCCCTTGCAATTTTCATAAACTAGCCTTGTGAGTCAACACAAACTAAATTAGCCCAATATATTTTGGATTATGGGCTTCCCAGGTGGCTCAGTGGTAAAGAATCTGCCTACCAATGTAGGAGACGCAGGTTGGACCCCTGGGTTGGGAAGATCCCCTGGAGTAGGAAAGGGCAACCTGCTCTAGTATTTTTGCCTGGAAAATTCCATGGACAGAGGAGCCTGGCAGGCTACAGTCCATGGGGTCACAAAGAGTCAGACACGACTGAGCACACATTATAGATTACTTTTAAAAATAAAACTTAAAAAGCAATGCAACTAATACAACATGGTACCCTGTAGGAGATCCTAGAGCAGAAAAGGGACATTACTAAAAAGACTGGTGGAGTTCCTAGTTTAGTTAAAAATGGCATGCCAATGTTGACTACTATTTCTGGTTATGTAAGATGTTACCATCTGGGGGAGCTGAGAGAAAGGTAACAGAACTCTGTATTACCTTTACATTAACTCGCCTATAAATCTAAAATTATTTCAAAACAGTTCTTGAAAAAGAAAAATTAATATAAAAACACAATATTAAGAAAAGTTTTTCAAGATGAGAAAACTTTCTAAAGATTAAATAAATTCTTTCAACTTAAATAAGTTACGATTTGCACTTGCTGAGTAAGCAAATGCCTTGTTTCCAAGTGTATAATGAATGAATATCCTAAAAACAGGTATAAGGTAACCGACAGATTCAGGCAGTCTGACTCCCACATCTTTTCCATGCAAGCCATCAGCCAGAGCTGCAGCATCAGTGACCAGCTTGGGCCTGCATGGAATCAGTTTCATGAAGTGTGGACAACCACATAGACAGGCTCTTCTGATTATGTGGAATTCTGCCAAATTTTGTGGGTAAAGCCTATATTACTCTACACTTGAACGATGTGGACATCTCTGATAAGCTATAATATTCAAACATATCCAATTCTGATTTCCATGAAGATTAAATCAAAAGTATAGTATCCATCCCAAATACCCCAAGCCTCCAAACTATACAACCAGAAAAAACTTAGTAATAAAAAAAATTACTTTTCTAATAATCTTTCAAAATAAAACTGCCTTCTTTCTGCAAAGCAAGCAAATCATCATAAAAGATTACTTCCAACAAGGAGAAAAAAAAAAACAAACAAAAACCTAGTATTTTCCAGCTTGGAAAAACATCCGTTGCTGCTGCTGCTGCTGCTAAGTCGCTTTAGTCGTGTCCGACTCTGTTCGACCCCATAGACGGAAGCCCACCAGGCTCCCCCGTCCCTGGGATTCTCCAGGCAAGAGCACTGGAGTGGGTTGCCATTTCCTTCTCCAATGCATGAAAGTGAAAAGTTAAAGGGAAGTCGCTCAGTCGTGTCCGACTCTTCGCGACCCCATGGACTGCAGCCCACCAGGCTCCTCCATCCATGGGATTTTCCAGGCAAGAGTACTGGAGTGGGGTGCCGTTGCCTTCTCCGAAAACATCCGTTACAATAATGTAACTTAAATACAGAGAAAGAAATTTTAAAAGTCAGAAATTATTCATAGAAAGAGTTTGTTATTTACATACAAAGAAGAACCACATGGAAAAAGTACAGAAGTATAAACATATGCATGGAAATGATTTTGTACAACCTCAGCATAGTGATTATCTCTAGAAATGAGAAGGGTGGCTTCAGCCATAAACATTACATTTCACTTCTTTAAAAAATGTACATACAGAGACAGCTCTGAAGCAAAAACAGCAAAATGGTACCATCTGTTAAGTTTATGCGGTGGGCATATAAGTGTCATTTTAACTTCTGCGTATTTAAACTATTTCACGGTTTCAAAAACATTTTTTTTTTAATAAAAAGATCCATGCAGCAGCAGATCTGAAATTTGACCACAGAATTCTCGCCTTGTTGCGCCTCTTTTAAAGTCATCAAGGTACTGTTTCCTAGCATTTCTAGAGCACATGGAAACCAAGAGAGAGTCCATCAAGGACTTCCTTCCAGTTTGTCACTGAGACTCTCTAAGACCCCAGAAGAGGCAGCACTTGGTTACCTTGGTGATGGTGAGCACAATGTCAGTGGATGTTACCAGGGGGTGGGGATTTCCCACCAGCCTGTAGCCGATCACCTGGGGAAGCACCATGCTGATTGGCTGGCCCAGCATCACAGCTTCTGCTTCGATACCACCCACGCCTGTATGCAATAATGGTTTCATGACTCCTCAGGCATAGTTCAGTATCATTAATAAGTAGTCAACCCACTTACAGTATTTTACTAGTGCAAAGTTATATTTCCATAAAGAACTGTTATCTTTCCTTTATTTCCCTCTACAGAATTTTTAACAAGTGTTTCTCAGAGTGTGGTCTCCCGATATCTAGATCAAAATCCCCACGATTCCACACTGAAAAGGAGAGTGAGGGTCAGGAGTATCCATTTTTAACAAACTCTCCAGGTGGTTTTCATTTATTTTAAATGTCCCTAACCCCTTGTTCCAATTCATTCTTCCAAACATCATACTGACTGCGTAAAAGGCACAAAACACTTTTCAGGGTACTGGAAATATAGCAGTAAGCAAAACAGACAAAAATACCTCTTCGATATTTGTTGGTCACTCAAATTCATGCTGCTGGAATGTAATGGGATCAAAGAATATCGAAGACCATGCCATAGATCAGCATATACGGAATAGAAACCCAAAAAAGCACTCACCCCAACCAAGGACACCCAAACCATCAATCATGGTGGTGTGCGAATCTGTGCCCACAAGGCTGTCTGGGTAGTAATATCCATCCTGATCAAAGACCACTCTTGCCAAATACTCCAGATTCACCTGGTGGATGATTCCTGAGCCCGGTGGAATAATCCTCATGTTGCGAAAGGCCTGAGAGCCCCACTAGGGTTGAGAAATGGGAGGAACACTGTGAATGCCAGACACACGTTTACGCAGCTCACCTCTCCCTCACGCCCCACACGTATGAAGAATCAATCAATGGAACCAAGCTCTGCCCGTACCTTTAAAAATTCAAATCGTTCTTTATTTCTTTCAAATTCCAAGTCTTGATTCTTCTTTAAACTGTCTGCCCTGTCAAAGAGAACAACTAAACAAATAAATTTTAAGGCTTGAAATGTTACCAAAGTTATTGATGATAATAAACCAAATGGCATATCATCTGTAGGCCTGTTGGGTGGTAATGCATATATTCACACGGCAAAGAAGAGTTAATTAAAGGAAAAACAACTTTATTTTTGATTCAGGTGATTTTTTTACAATGTCTTTAAACATAGTAGGTAGAAAACATTGAGTGAATCTAAGTAAAAACTATTCTAATCATAAAGTCTAAGTCTTAGGAACAGACTTAAGACATTTATGAGGAGAACAGCAGTTTAGATTCTTAAAGAAGCCTTCTTTCCATACACCTTTCTCATCTGTGGCTTTGTTATGACACCTCTCTGAGCTGAGCCATGCCTGGGCCTGGCATTTTCATCTGTTTTATGTTGGGGACAGGAACCCAGTGATGCCAGGAGGCACAGGAATTTGTAGGATCACAACCTCCTATCCTCCAAATGGAGGTTTACAGGGCAGATGGCACCACCCAAAAACATCTATAAAACCCAAAATACATGCCAAGGTTTGCTCAAAGTCATTCCATCCATCAGGAGGGACATGGACAATGCAGAGCATCAGGAAGCTTTTCTAGAATTTTTATAATCAAACTACATTGTTTTGAGTCAAGGTAGAGTAAGTCATCGTGGTAACTCTGCATGCTTAGCACACAGGAGGCATTTGTAAACTATGTGTCATGGACTGAATGAACATAGAAAAGGACAGTAAAATTAATAGCTAAGAGCCAAGTCAGACCTCACTAATTGGTAGTTAACACTTACTGACGTTACAAGAGCTAGGCACTAAAGTGCTTTACATTTATTTTCTAATTTAGTCTTCAAAATAGCCCTTCAAGTTAGGGGCAACTAATATCCACATTTTTTTCAAAAGGAGACAGACAGAAGGTAAGGTGCTCAAGACTATCCAGCAAGTAAATGATGGAATTGGTACTGAAACCCAGGCAGTCTGACTCCAGAATCGATGTTCTAAATCACTATACTGTCTCCTTGCAGTAGGAGTTCCAGGAACTGCAGCAGTGGTGCTGGTATTGTAATAGCAACAACTACCATAATAATTAGAGCAGGAGCCAACATGCAAGATTGCAAGAGGCATATAGACTTTACACACATGAACTCACTCAATCATCGTAACAACCCCTCACGTAGGTACTACTATTATCCCAATGTATAGACGAGGAAGCCAAGGCACAGAAAGATTAGATAATTTTCCCAAGTACACTGAGGGCTTCATCCCTCCGGTCCCTACCTGTGACTTCAGGTCCTCCACCTTCATCCTAGTACACTGAGGGCTCCATCCCTCCACCTTCATCCTAGTACACTGAGGGCTCCATCCCTCCACCTTCATCCTAGTACACTGAGGGCTCCATCCCTCCAGTCCCCACCTGTGTCTTCAGGTCCTCCACCTTCATCCTAGTACACTGAGGGCTCCATCCCTCCAGTCCCCACCTTGTCTTCAGGTCCTCCACCTTCATCCTAGTACACTGAAGGGTCCATCCCTCCACTTTCATCCTAGTACACTGAAGGGTCCATCCCTCTGGTCCTCACCTGTATCTTCAGGTCCTCCACCTTCATCCTAGTACACTGAAGGGTCCATCCCTCTGGTCCTCACCTGTATCTTCAGGTCCTCCACCTTCATCCTAGTACACTGAGGGCTCCATCCCTCCGGTCCCCACCTGTATCTTCAGGTCCTCCACCTTCATCCTAGTACACTGAAGGGTCCATCCCTCCAGTCCCCACCTGTGTCTTCAGGTCCTCCACCTTCATCCTAGTACACTGAGGGCTCCATCCCTCCACCTTCATCCTAGTACACTGAGGGCTCCATCCCTCCAGTCCCCACCTGTGTCTTCAGGTCCTCCACCTTCATCCTAGTACACTGAGGGCTCCATCCCTCCACTTTCATCCTAGTACACTGAGGGCTCCATCCCTCCACCTTCATCCTAGTACACTGAGGGCTCCATCCCTCCAGTCCCCACCTGTGTCTTCAGGTCCAGATCCATATTCCCAATGTATCCTGAGCATCTACACCAGGAACACTTTGGGCACCACAAATGCAACAGGTCAAATCCTAATGTGTGACCTTCCTCCCTGCATCTCCTTCTTGTCCTTATCTGTCCATCCCTCATCTAATGATCTCCTCTTCTCCCACTTAGTACCTACAGCTATCAGAGTATTTATTCCAGAAACAGCCTCCGGTCTTGTTTCTCTCAATCTAGTCAACCTATCTTTTGTACTGTCACCAGAATTTGGTTTTCCAAAATACAGATCATCACAACCCATGCTGAATCTGCCAGGGGATCCCATTTTCTAAATAAAGTACAAATCCTTTTCTTTAAAACACAAGGTCCTTCAGTCTGACCTCAGACTTCCTTCATGCACTCTTTCCCATCCTCCAGTCTAAACTTTCAGCTTCAACAGCACTGTGGCCTTCATACTCTCCCACACCACACTTTCCTCATGCCTTCGCATGCTCTGTTCTCTCTGTGTAGAATGTCTTTCCAGTTCCTTGTGGTAAACATTCCTGGGGACCTAGATTAAGTGATACTCCTGGAAGAATCTCCCAACTCTCCAAGTTAGAAATTTCGTTCCTACACTTATTAACTGCATTCAAGCTATGCATTCTCTAATCTCTCTGCTTTTTGAGACTAACCTGCTTCTTGAACAAATACTAGCACACAATAGGTCTGTTAAATAGAATTCTTTTTAATAAAAAAAAAAGGAAAGGCATCTTGGAACATTATTTTTAATCATGTATGGCCCTGCGCCATCTCTTCTGCCGTACTCTGAGCACACATGGACTCCCAGTCATTATGCCTCATCCTCCTGTCTCTAGAAGGATATCAGAGCTCCTTACAGCAGAAGCAGGGCTGGAAGAAGACCATTTAACTCGCAGAATTTTGGGACCATCAGTTTGATATAAATGACACAGTCACAGGACAAGCATAGGCTGCTTTATGATATGTTAATTCTAAGCTAAAAAAAAAAAAAAAGAAACCCACCAACAACAACCCTTTTAGTCGCTAAAACAGAACAACTTTCATGCTAACCTTGGCTCTTTCTTTAACTTAGTTCTAGTTATTCAAATGAATAAACAGACCTAGAATTCAGAGTTTTCCACCACTCAGAACTGCCCTACATTTACCCAACCTGGTGAGTTTTTAATAATATCTCTGAATGTGAATGGCCTCACAGATTAAAGAGGAAATGTCCCCTTATTTACATAAGTTGAAATCAGATTTGGATGTAGTTCAAAGTTTCTGAGTATTACATTTAATGGTACTCCAGAAATTCACAGAAAATATTTATAGAGGAAATAGTTTGTAGTTCGGACATGCTTGAAATCTGGTTGGAAACTGTTATATTCTTGTTGGGATTTTAAAAAAGGTTATTTCTGAGATAACTTTGCAAAACATTATAATAATGCATTAGTTAGATCCTTGATCCCTAAAGATAGTGTGAAGCCAATTTACTAATATTCAAACCAAGGAAAAAGTTTAGAAATACTTAACTGAGAAAATTCACCATCCTGCCACCCCTTACTCAGTTGTACTAGTGCATTTCTGGAAATAGCTGGAAAAAAGCCCACAGCACAGAGTTCCACAAAAGCTGAGACGTATCACATTTAATTCTTTACAAAAATGAGGAAACAGACTGGGAGGTCAAATTGCAAAACCAAACTCAAGAAATAAAAACAAAACACTAGCAATGAAAATGCTTCTCACAGAAATGTTTCTCTTGAATTAAAAAAAAAAAGTGTTTGCTAGATTTGGGTATCATTTTGGATCAAAGCTCAACCTTGGACTTTGCATTTTTCAAAACAATATTTTCAGTGTTACAGTGTAAATGAAAAAGGTCCATAAAAAATTGAAACCAGAGTTGATAGATGTCACAGCTTATAGAGGAAACCAAGTCACAGTTGGTGCTGATTCAGATTCTTTACCTACTTAAGAGTCAGGAGTTCTTTGAGTTTTGAGTCAAATAACTTCAGACATTAAAACAACTGCAATTCTGTCTCCACCAGTACTTCTACCTTCCAGGCCAGGGAAATAAAGGTAAATCCATGAAGGCCAATGAGAGTCTTCAAGAAAGATAAAAGTGGCCCATGATTTTGTGAGGTTGTTGTTGCTCAGTCGCTAAATTGTGTCCGGCTCTTTGTGACCCCATGGACTTCCCTGTCCTTCACTATCTCCCAGAGTTTGCTCAAATTCATGTCCATTGAGTCAGTGATGCCATCCAACCATTTCATCCTCTGCCACCCTCTTCTCCTTTGCCTTTGTGAGCTTACTTTTTATTCATTTCTGAAGTGGGACTTTAGGAAACGTACTTACTCTTCAATAGGACAATAGTTTGTGTATTTTTAACTCTTCCCTTTGAAATCAAAATATTAGATTGAGCGCATGTAATTTAAGGGGGCGGGGAAAGCCTAAGGATGGGTTTAGAGTCCAAAGGAAAGGAAAGAGCTGGCAAGTATCCAGTCTGCTTGTTCCAAGAACTGACAGTTCAGGAGACAAAGCAGATTTCTCTCTATTCCTGAATTTTTCTGGTTTGGATATTGTCAATACTAATTTGAGAATGACCAGTTTCTACGTTTCTCTTAAGGCTATATGGAACCCACTTAAATTGCCAAGAAAGCAAATAAAGGTTTTGGGTTTTTTTTTTTCCCTTTGTGTGGCTGGTTTCACATTCTTAAATGAACTTCTAGTATAAAAACATCAGCTTCTTATTGTAAAAATAAAGAATAGTTACAATTGCTTAGCAGTTTGGCACCTCTCTTTCCAATTCTTTAATCTCTGCCTAGCTTTTCATTGCGGAGAAGGCAATGGCACCCCACTCCAGTACTCTTGCCTGGAAAATCCCATGGACAGAGGAGCCTGGTAGGCTGCAGTCCATGGGGTCACTGAGGGTCGGACACGACTGAGCAACTTCACTTTCACTTTTTACTTTCATGCATTGGAGAAGGAAATGGCAACCCACTCCAGTGTTCTTGCCTGGAGAATCCCACGGACGGGGGAGCCTGGTGGGCTGCCATCTATGGGGTCGCCCAGAGTCGGACACAACTGAAGTGACTTAGCAGCAGCAGCTTTTCATTGAGCTGAGATCACTCTACACAGGCAACTTCTACCTGGCTCCTTGAGCTAACACATGAGCATGTTCCAAGTGTTATTAAGGATTTAAATATAACCCTAAAGGTTACTTAATATATTTATTTTAAGGATATATGTAATTTAATAAATCACTCTCCTTTGTTGGGACACCTAGAATGCTTTTAGGTTTTCTCTATTATAAATAATACTTTAAAGAGCGCTATTTAGTCACTAAGCTTCTGCTGAATTTCAGAAATCTATAAAGGGTATGTTTAGAAGTAGAAATCGCAGGACAAAGGATATGCCAATTTCTAACGATCCAAATACACAGTGCTTTCATTATTTCTAATTTCCAGCACTATCAGCAGTGTATAAAACTGTCTCCATCATGACACCTTTATAATTAATAACATTTATTTTCTAATCTTAACTATGTTGATAAGAGAAAATGGTATCTCAAGGGTTTAATTTACCTTTTAATTACTTGTAAAGTTGAAAAGGCTTTATATACTGTTTACCATTTTCTTTTACTGTGACATGTCTACTTTCCTTTGCCCATTTATTTGCTGGGTTTTACTGTTTCTTTTTTTAAATAGGTTACACATACTCTGTATATATTAAGGCTATTAACTCTATTGAAAATATTGTTCAAGTTATCTCTTGTTAGCTTTGAAGTCCTTACATCTATAGTTTTTGTGCCTTTGTTTCATTCATTGCCTCTCAATTGAGAAAAGTCTTTCTCATCAAGACATCTGACACATATAAAGTTACATTTTCTTCTAAATGTTTGATAATTTAATTTTAAAAATATTAATGCTTTCAATCATAGGTACTGTTTTTTCTACCAAAGAATTAATTTTCCCAGCATTGTATGCAGAACAGTTATTTCCTTTTAACTAAGGTTCTATCTAAAGTTGGAAATAATTTTACTTAGTTATATTTCTAGGTGAAGGTATCAGCCTTCTAGCAGTACCTGGCTGCCCTCCGTGTATTCATATCCCTGTTGTGTAATCTTGCAGTTACTGGAGTGTATGCCTCCACCCCTGACTTTGGGCTCGACCGTGGGCCTTGCTCTGATTAATGTCATTGTGAACAGAAGTAATCAGACGTCAGTCCCTCATCAAGGCTTTGAGAGATACTGCAGGTTCCTGCTTGCTCTCTCAAGCCTCTGTGATGCCCAGACAGCTGCTTTCTCCTTTAGCCTGGGCTCCCAAAGCAGCCCACAGAGAATGGGGCAGGCCCAGCTGCCCGCAGGTGTGCAGTGTAAGCAGTCAACCCAGTCAAGGCTGGGTGAGGCACAGTTGCCCAACCGCACTCAGCTGAGGTTAGTGGACCTCCCAACTAATTGGTAGATGTGTAAGAGATACATTTTTATCATCTACCGACACTGAGATTTTACTGGTAGGTTATTGGTAGGGTTATGGCAGGAAGAGAGAAGCGGGTATCCCGAACAGTAGAAGGAACAGCGGAAAAGAAAGGTACGGACATTATGGACACTCGTGTGGAGAGGCAGAGATGGCTAGATATAAAATAATTACTTGGAATTAAAAGAGTAATAAGGATCCAGTGGTTAGAAAAAGCAAAACAAAACACCAAAACTCTTTTAAGGTCACACACATACTTGTACTAACAAGCTCTCCTGGCAGAAATCTGTTTGTGTTTTTCACCCAAACTTCAAGCTTAAACACAGCCTGCTCCCCCGAAGGAAGTAAATAGAAAGAAAAAAAAAGATTAATGTCCCCATCACTAAAAAAAAAAAAAAAAAAAAAAAACTTCAAGGGAAAATATATAGTAAGTTTGAGTTTTTCTGAATATATCTTTTAAAGATTTTTCTTCTTTTATTTAACGATACACACACACACAAGAAAGACTTATACGCCAAGATTTTGCACAAAGCAGAAAACCCAAATATTAATCCTAGTCTCTCACCTTCTGTTGAAATCAACCTGGATGGAATGATCAATGACAAGATCAGCAGGACAGATGGGGTTTATTTTCTCTGGATTGCCTCCTAACTTTTTCACAGCATCACGCATGGCAGCAAAGTCAACCACAGCTGGCACACCCCTAAGAAATGGGAGAATTAAGCAGAAGACAAATCTGTTAAACAAGTGTTATGCGGGTTTTTTCCAGCTTTTGTTTCTGCTGCAAATATTGGCAAGAGGGCTATCTCACCAGTGGAGCAAATGATAGACGTCAGAAAAGTGAAAGCTGCTAAATACATTTCCTTGAGTGGAAATCACATCAGTAATGAGCATCATGGCTGAGTGGTACCTCTATACGCAATTTTATTCCTGCATTAAAGTTCACAACCAATGTGGTTTAGGCAGAGAAACTGTCAGAAAGCTGGCACTTAAAAACTTGGGAACTTTTTCTGTTATTACTGTTCCCTACTCACATGGTGGGCTACCAAAGTCCTGGGCAAGACAGAGATCACACCCTTCAACTTCAAATTTAAAGGAATGGATGTAACTCAGAAAAGCGGCTGTGAATCAAGTTTATATTAAATGCATCCTTCCTTTTTATTATATTAGAGACTAAAATATGAGTAATCATCCTCTAAAAAAATGAAATTTGGTCGCCAGAAGGAATAAAATAATATTGTTTAAAAAAATGAAAAGGTAGTCTGTGAAGGGGTGAAGGGCTTCCCTGGTGGCCCACTGATTGAGAACCCACCTGCCAATGCAGGGGACACGGCTTCAGTCCCTGATCCGGGAAGATCCCACATGTCCCAAGGCAACTCAGCCTGTGTGCCACAACTACTGAGCCTGTGCTCTAGAGCCCGGGAGCCGCAGCTCCTGGAGCCCATGTGCTGAGAGCCTGTGCTCTGCAACAAGAGAGGCCACCGCAATGCGAGGCCAGCATACCACAACTATAGAGTATTCCCTGCTCACTGCAGCTAAAAGCCCGAGGGCAGCAATAAAGACCCAGTACAGCCAAAAATGAACAAATAAACAAATAGATTTTTTTTTTTAAAGCGAGGCTGTGATGGGAAGCAGTTCTTGGGACTAGCAGGGTGTGAGCAGAGACTTAACAGCAACACATCAGGCCTTGCAAACTACGTCTCCCCTCTGGTGATACATATCAACATTCCAAGGATGTCTGTTTAAAACCTGGCTCCCTGGGTGACAGGATGTGGGGGAGAAAAGATTCTAAGACAGTTCCACTTCATGCTGTCTCTTTCACCTTTTTTGCTAGTACACTGAGGGCTAGGATCTTCAAGACCAAGGACAATGACCTCCACCACTGGAAAAGGTGGATGAGTATCATCCCTGAGATTATCTCTTGCCATCTGGGATGACCGCCCTCTTTTGCTTTCAAGTGTCTCTGAATATTGAGTGAAAAATCACACAATCACTGTGTTGTTTTTTTGTTTTTGCCTTTAAAAAGCCTTCTCTACAGGCCAATAAGGGAGGGAGAGAAGAGAGTAAGGTGATACGAGGCTCACGTAAAGTCCTGCAGGATGACTCGGGCAGGCTTAAAGGGCACTTCTATGTTCTTATGCTGCATGACCTTCCAATTCAGGATATTTTCAACATCATTTTTCTTCACCAAAAATTGATCACAGTTCCGAATGGCTGCCTCCAGGAGAACTCTGATAGAAAATGGTAAGGATCCTAGGAATAAAAGGAGAAAGCATAACAAAACAAACAAAAATCCATGAGACATCTTATTATCAGAGCTCTTTAAAGCCAATCTCCATCCAAACTTGATACAAGGCAACATCCCCGCTAGTCTTTCAACAAGGAAAGACAGTAAATTTAAACTGATTTCAACGATATGAAATATAAGAATATTGAATGGGCTTGAGACATTCAGTTATTAGGAAATACCTGCAGCCTAGGCAAAAGTAAAATATTACAGTTAATTCTTTCATAGCCAGTGCCTGCCTAGCCTTGGAATCCAATAACAGAGCTTCCCTTAAGTTATCATGAAGGAAATCAGTCTAGATTATTCAATTTGCTGTATTACTGTTAGTAAAATACACATACACACATACAGAGTAGTATTTGTTATGAAACCTCAGTGTGTAAAAAATGAGAAAATAACCCCTTTACGATGATTAAAATAAGACCAAAGAATAGTCATATATACCTTTCAAAGGAAATAAATACCTAAACTCCATGGAGTATGGTCATTGATAACCATGTTTTTTAGAATAAGACAATGGTAATTTTTAAGAAAAGTTATTTTGCTTATAAAAGAAGTGGTTCAACTTGATACATAAGAATTATTCACTAGTACTATCCAGAGAAGGCACGAGTACAAAGGCAGAAAAGCACAGGAGTTGGGACAAAACAGGCTTGTGTTTTCATCCTCTTCCGCTCTTTTTGTTGCTGTTCAGTTGCCAAGTTGTGTCTCACGCTGCACACCATGAACTGTGGCACGCCAGGCTTCCCTGTCCTTCACCATCTCCCTGAGTTTGTGCAACTCATGTCCACTGAGTCAGTGATGCCATCCAACCACCTTATCCTGTGTTGTTCCCTTCTACTCTTGCCCTCAGTCTTTCCCAGCATCAGGGTCTTTTCCAGTGAATCAGCATCAGGTGGCCAAGGAATTGGAGCTTCAACTTCAGCATCAGTCCTTCCATTGGATATTCAGGGTAGATTTCCTTTAGGTTTGACTGGTTTGATCCAGTGGATGTCGGCAATTTGATCTCTGGTACCCCTGCCTTTTCCAAATCCAGCTTGTACATCTGGAAGATGTACTTACTGCTGAAGCCTAGCTTGAAGGATTTTGAGTATTACCTTGCTAGCATGTGAAACAAGTACAATTGTGTGGCAGTCTGAACATTCCTTTGCATTACTCTTTGGGATTGGAATGAGAACTGACCTTTTCCAGTCCTGTGGTCATTGCTGAGTTTTCCAGATTTGCTGGCATATTGAGTGCAGCACTTTCACAGCATCATCTTTTAGGATTTGAAATAGCTCAGCTGGAATTCTATCACCTCCACTAGCTTTGTTTGTAGGAATGCTTCCTAAGGCCCACTTGACTTCACACTCCAGGAAATCTGGCTCTAGGTGAGTGATCACACCATCGTGGTTATCTGGGTCATTAAGAACTTTTTCCGTACAGTTCTGTGTATTCTTGACACCTCTTTTTAATCTCTTCTGCTTCTGTTTGGTCCTTGCTATTTCTGTCCTTTATTGTGCCCATCTATGCACGAAATTCCCTTGGAATCTCTATTTTCTTGAAGAGATCTCTAGTCTTTCCCATTCTGTTGTTTTTTCTCTATTTATTTGCATTGTTCACTCAAGGCTTTCTTATCTCTCTTTGCTTTTCTCTGGAACTCTGCATTCAGTTTGGTGTATCTTTCCCTGCCTTTCGCTTCTCTTCTTTTCTCAGCTGTTTGTAAGTCCTCCTCAGACAACCATTTTGCCTTCCGGCATTTCTTCTTCTCGGGGATGGATTTGGTCACCACCTCCTGTACAGTGTTATGAACCTCCGTCCATAGTTCTTCAGGCACTCTGTCTACCAGATCTAATCCCTTGGATCTATTTCTCACTTCCACTGTATAATCATAAGGGATTTGATTTAGGTCATACCTGAATGGTCTAGTGGTTTTCCCCACTTTCTTCAATTTAAGTCTGAATTTGGCACTAAGGAGTTCATGATCTGAGCCACAGTCAGCTCCAGGTCTTGTTTTTGCGGACTATTTAGAGCTTCTCCATTTTTGGCTACAAAGAATATAATCAATCTGATTTTGGTGTTGACCATCTGGCGATGTCCATATGTAGAGTTGTCTCTTGTGTTGTTGGAAAAGGATGTTTGCTCTGACCAGTATGTTCTCTTGGCGAAGCTTTTGTTAGCCTTTGCCCTGCTTCATTTTGTACTCCAAGACCAAACATGCCTGTTACTCCAGGTATCTCTTGACTTCCAACTTTTGCATTCTAGTCCCCTATGATGAAAAGGACATTTTTTGTTTTTGTTGTTAGTTCTTGAAGGTCTTGTAGGTCTTCATAGAATTGTTCAACTTTAGCTTCTTTGGCATTAGTGGTTGGGGCATAGACTTGAATTACTGTGATGTTCAATGGTTTGCCTTAGAAACGAACAGAGATCATTCTCCCATTTTTGAGACTGCACCCAAGTACTGCATTTCAGACTCTCTTGTTGACTGTGAGGGCTACTCCATTTTCTTCTAAGGGATTCATGTCCACAGTAGTCAATATAATAATCATCGTTATTAACTTTTCCCATTCCCATTTTAGTTCAGTGATTCCTAAAATGCCAATGTTTACTCTTGCCACTTTCTGTTTGACCACATCCAGTGTACCTTGATTCATGGACCTAACATTCCAGGTTCCTATTCAATACTGTTCTTTACAGCGTCGGACTTTACTTTCACCACCAGACACAGCACAATTGGGCGTCCTTTCCACTTTGGCTCAGCCTCTTCATTCTTTCTGAAGCTGTTTCTCTGCTCTTCCCCAGTAGCATACTGGACACCTACAGACCTAGGAGGCTCATCTTTCAGTGTCATATCTTTTTGCCTTTTCCTACTGTTCATGGGGTTCTCAAGGCAAGAATACTGGAGTGGTTTGCCATTCCTGTCTCCAGTGGCCCATGTCTTGTCAGGCCCTGACTAGCAGGCACATGCCCTTCCGCTGTTCCACGTAGCTGGAGGACATGCCCAGTGCCCTGGTTGTCCCACTGCTGGTTCTCGCTGAGCGTGTAAACCTTCACTGGCTGCTGGGCGTGTTGGCCAACATTCCACCCGGGGGCCTGGGCAAAGGCCCTGCTGGAGCTGTTGGCTGGAGCTGACTGACAGAGGAAACCCAGGAGCGCAGGGCTGCCCAGCCTCTCTGCTGCCACTGCTTGTCCTAGGCCCAATCTGCCACCCAGCGGCCTGACTGTTGCCGCTGGCTGCCTCCTACCTACATAGCTGTTATTTAACCATATCATTGACTCTCTTTGGGCCTCAGCTTCCTCAGGACTTTTTAATGTTTTTGAATATAGCCTGACAGGCTTGTTATTCAGATTAAATAATATACATGTACAAACACTCTCTATACCAAGTGTTACATAAATGTTATATGTATATAATCATTATCTACTTGAAAATGAGCAATGTAAGAAGGGTGTGTGTGTGTATTTCTGTGGTTAATCCAAGACCATTCAGCCATTCTCTGCTACTCCCTCTTCCAACTCTCCTAAAGGCTGATTTATTAGGTAGTTTAGTTATTATGCAACTGATATGCCGATTGCTATCAGAGCATTTATATCAAAGAGCCATGTACCTACCATATCTGGAATCCTCCAATTTATTCAAATTGAAGAACTTCTTTCCTGGTTGTGCAGGATCCAAAGGCTCAACAAGGTGTGCAAATGGGTTGCTCATGATTCCTGATGACCAGGTGTCCCTGAAAAGGACAGAGAACATTTAATTTCTCTTCTCAAAGCTGGATCTTATTTATTCCAATGAGTATTTGCCCTCTTTAACAATTATGATACACACTGACTTCAAGAAATCACTTATTATCTTTTCAGAGTGGTGGGAAGGTGGGACACAAATGAATATCAGAATGATATTCTTAGCAAAGAAAATGACCTCTGTGAAGTTCCTGTGAAAGCTAGCATTCACCTCTCAAGAGTGTACAATTCCAAACTTCTTTTGTCTTATATCTACAACTTTCCAACATGATTGCACTGATAAGACATGAGGCAGAAGGGAAATGAAGGAAGTGTCACACGGGAAATTGCAAACACATGAACACCTGAGCTGGATTCATGCTTTGCTTGACAGGAGGTAAGAGGTAGGAGCAGGTGACATTGTACAACTACATAAAACCTGAACTCTGGGAAAGCAGGCTTGAAAACAGCTGTTTTCTTCCGTAACTGCCTCTGCAGCATTTTAAATAAACTTGTTAGTTAGAAGTCTTCTGGACTCACTTTTACATAATGGTAGCAAGAGTGTGTTCACATCAAGGAATCTTTAAGGTACCCGGTGGATATATAAAAGGCCAGACTCCCAAGTAAGTCTGGAGAGGACCCTCTACCCCAGCTCTGGGCAGAACTTCTCCTGTACCTTTTTATAAATTGTAAGCGGTGAACAAAAAAGATCTGGCCTGAACCATACAGATAAACAGTGATTCAAGTAACTATACAACTTAGAGCAAAACACTCCAGTGTAGGAGCTGGAAGACTTGCTTTCTAGATCTACCACTTTGGCGAAAATCCTTATCAGTCCACTCTTCAGTCTTAATTACTATACAAGAATAGTAAAATTTCCCTACTTAATCCAAGGTTTTATGAATAAATATGAACTTTTGTTCAATCTATTTTGGGGATGACTGATATGAAATAATCAACATATTACTATAAAATAAAAAAAAAGAAAAGATATGTATCTCGACAAACCCATCCTAAATTGGAAATGCCATAAGCTGAAATGCATTTAATGTACTACGCTGCTGAACATCACAGTTCAGCCAAACCTACCGCGGATATTCTCAGGACTCTTTAACGCTAGCTTACAGTTGGGTAAGATAACCTAACACAGAGTTGAATATCTCATGTAATGTATTGACTACTGTGCTGAAAATGGAAAACAGAGTGGCTGTTTGAGAACAGAGCGGCTGTGAGATTGTTCACCCCAGTGATGGCGTGACTGACTGGGAGCTGCGGCTACAGCTACTCGCAATCACAGCAGAGTACAGTACCGGTAGCACCAGCCCGGGCAAGGATCAAAACTCAAAATTCAAAGTGTGTTTCTACTGAATGCCTATCGCTTTTGCACCAAAATGGTAAAAAAAAAAAAAAAAAAAAAATTGTAAGCTGAACCATTGTAAACCGAGGACCGTTTGTAGAGAAAACAACTGTCCGTGAGGATGAACAGTGATCAGTGGCCCTTGTCTCCAGAGACAGGCCCATGTTTTCATCAAGACACAAGACAGACTGGTTCCTTTAGGGAATGAGGGAGTTAAAGTTGCTCAGTTGTGTCCAACTCTTTGCGACCCCATGGACTGTAGCCTGCCAGGCTCCTCTGTCCACAGGATTCTCCAGACAAGAATACTGGAGTGGGTTGCCATTCCCTTCTCCAGGGGATCTTCCCAACCCAGGGATCAAACCTGGGACTCCTACACTGCACGCAGATTCTTTCCTGTCTGAGCCAAGAGGGAAGCCCCTGAAGAGGGACAGAGGCCTCAAAGTCAGAACTGGGAGGACGACTCACATTCATCGTATATCCTTTGGTATTGTTTGCATTTTAAACTGAGGACAAATAAAGTTGTTTGAAAATGAGTTAAAAACTTAAGAGAGAGAATGTGTTCATTCACTCTGTCTGAAGTCCAGTGCTGGGCCGTTCTGATGAGAGGCAGCTGAGTGAGGAGTAGCCCTGCCTTCCTGGAGTTCCCCGTGCAGGAAGGCCAGGATGGTCTGGGCACCTGTAATGGAGAGAGAATGCAGTGGAAAGGCATGTGTGTGTGAGAGACAGTGTGTGTGAGTGTGTGTGTGTCTGTGTAGAGGTGGAGCAGGTGGGGTGGGGGTGGGGAAACGGATCTGATCAGCACCTTGTTGCTAGGAGTGGCTTCTTTCCCCTGGACACACTTTTTTTTTTTTAATCTTTATTGAATTTGTTATAGTATTGCTTCTGCTGTGTATGTCCTGGTTTTTGGGCCTCAAGGCATGTGGGATCTTAGCTCCCCAACCAGGGATCGAACAGGTACTCCCTGCATTGGATGGCAAAGTCTTAACCAGTGGGCCGCCGTGGAAGTCCCATCCCACATGGTTTTTGCTGGAGCTGCAATTTGGTGGGGGAGACTAAAGGCCAAGGGACTGCCTTCTCTAGGAATTCTGGAGCTGAAACTAAAGAAAGGCCAGCAGGGGACGCTGGGGCATGCTGCAGCTCTATTTACAAAAGCACACACCCCAGGTCATCTGGGGTAGAATTACCTGGGGATCGTTCTTGTCAAAAATAGACTCCTGTCCCAACCCCACTCCCCAAGCTGCTGAATCAGAAGGGACTGGGGAAGCAGCAGGACCTAATAATCTCCCAGGTGTCTCTAGAAGGTGTCCAGTCTGAGAATCATTGCTGGGCGGTGTGGAGGGTCAGGCAAGGAACGCTCACTTAGTTCAGAAGGCGGTGAGGTACCATGGAAGGGAGATGTGTAAGATGGTGAGGGAATGAAACCAAAACACCACCCCAGTTCAGGAAGGGGCCCTGAACAAGGGAAGCAGGCAGCACCTGGCCAGGCAGCTCAGGCATTGCTTGCCCAGCCAAGGGAGCAGCAACCACTTGGCTCCAGCCACAGGCTGCATGCAGGAATGCCAGCCCAGTGTGGACAGTGTTCAAGTGAGGCTGGCAATCTGGATTTCCACCCAAACTCTCTTGATTTACAAATGTTGGTAACTAAATTTTCCTGAACGACTGAGTGGCCTGCACCATAATGGCCAAACCAAACACGCCCATGGGTGAGCCCTGCCCTGCGTTCTCACTCAGCCTGGCAGATGTTTTGGAGGAACGGTAAGAAACTAAAGAGAAAACTTGGGCCAGGAAACTCTGGAAGTGGTGGGGACCTTTTGCTGAACCAGGCATGGTGGGCAGGTCATACCTTTAAAAAGTCTTAAGTAACATTGAATCATTCCTGTTTCTCTGTCAAGCCCTAAAGGGGGTCAGTTTGCCAAAATTTGACGGGCAAACCAGTTGCTAAATTGTACCCATATCTGCCATGATGCGGTGAGGATTCAACATGTCAGTTTGCTTCCCTGAAGCTTACAAATGTGGGCTTCCCAGGTGGCGCTAGCCGTAAAGAACTTACTTGCCAATGCACAAGGCATGAGACGCAACTTTGATCCCTGGATCAGGAAGATCCCCTGGAGGAGGGCATGGCAACGCACTCCAGTATTCTTGCTTGGAGAATCTCAAGGACAGAGGAGCCTGGCAGGCTACAGTCCATGGGGTTGCAAGGAATCAGACATGACTGAAGTGACTCAACACAGCTTACAGATGCCCCCAGCAGAGCTCTGGAAGTCTTACATGATTCTTGCTGTTCCTACCAACCTACAATGCCAGCTGGTATTTCAGGATGCATATATGTCTCCCTGGTGGCTCAGATGGTAAAGAATCTGCCCTCAGTGTGGGAGACCTGGGTTTGATCCCTGGGTCAGGAAGATCCCCTGGAGAAGGAAATGGAAACCGACTCCAGTATTCTTGCCAGGATAATCCCGTGAACAGAGGAGCCTGGTGGGCCACAGTCCATGGGGTTGCAAAGAGTCACACATGACTGAGTGGCTTTCACTCATTCAGTCACATGTGGTGACCAGTGTGGCTCTTGTAGAAAATATGTTGTGTAACGCACTCTCCATCTGCCTCCTTTTTTCTTCAAAAACTACATAATTATCTAGTTTCAGTACATAAATGAAGGAAATCTTACTTGCAGAAGTTAGGAGACAGACGAACCAATTACTAATTACTAAGTATCAGGATGTACCGTTGACTTCATACCATCTTCTATAACCCTGGCCACAACTCTGTAAATTTCAGCCTATCATTACTCTCATTTTACAGCAGAGAATAGTGCAGCTCTGAGACATGGATAGCTCGCTGCAGGGCAAACATCCAGTTAGAGGCAGAGCTAGGCTTTGATCTCTGGCTTTCTCTACCAGCTCCTTGGGGCCACCTCTCTAGGTGTGGCAACTCCTCATCTGAAGGAGGTGCTGGCTGGAGGCTACCAAGCAATCCCTAGTGTTGATAAAAAGCCAGGAGGCTTGCAGGCCTGCAAAATCCTCCTATAAGCCTCAGTTTTGAATACCTGAGTTGCCTTTCCTTCTTTCTAGGCCTCAGCCAGCACAGTGGCCTGGGCTGGGCATTGACTGCCACATGTCCCTTGCCACTCTGAGCCCCAGGTTAGTGGAAAGCAAGAGCAGCTGTGTTTTTGCAACCCCAAACTGGTTTTGCTTGGAAGTTGGGCAATGTCTACTCCCCGCCCCCCTCCCCCAACCCCTGCTTTAAACCTGGAGGGTTCTGGAAATCAGAGCCACTCCACAGTTTCACTCACTTTATCATTTGTATTTCAAATGACATTATAGGAGTTCCCAGTGCTTCAGGAACCCCAAGAGGGAGCCAAAGTGACCACAAAGAGAAAGCCAGAGAGGTGTGAGGAGAAGGATCTCTGCCTTGGGGACAAGCCAGACCAGAGTAGAATCTAGGCATCAGGGATATATGTAGATCTGCCTGACCCTCTCCAGAACCCTCAAACCCCATCCCCAAGCCTCGAGTATTATTACTGCAGGATCTGCAGGCCCTAAATTATCCCGAGATCTGTGATTTTGCTAGAAACCCCACCAACTGGCCAGGGAATCCTGTCTACTTCCACAGTCACAGAAACCACAGACCCCATGGTTTCAATTCCTTTCCTATCTGCTCTGCATTGTTCCCTTTCTTCTGTTTTATCTAACTCCCATTCAATACTAATAAAAGAGAGGAATGAACAAACAGGATTGTTCTGGAGAGAGTGGAGTGTTATCCTAGGTTTTTTCTTTTATGGAAAGAGGAAAGGTTAGTGTATACATGGAAATATGTTTGGGTTGCTGCCTCTTCTGTTCCACAGAATAAGGTGGTACTGCATGGAGGCAAAGGATAAAAAGAGGAAAAGAAAAGCAGAAAAGAGATTTTTTTAAAAAAGAAAGGAAAGCAGGGGAAATGTTAAATTTAAGCAGCGAGTGTGCAGCTCATTCAGCACTTGTCCTTCCTGAACACTTGTGTTGAGGCCAGAACTGCTGACCTTTGCCTCTGAATCAAGTGGGACCCAGGGACAGTTCTTAAACAAAAGGAATCCAAAAAGAGACCTTTGTACTATCCCTGAAACCCTTCACTACATCTGTGCACATTTTGAAAGAAAAGATAATTGTTTGGTAGAGAAATGGGTGTTTCTCAAAGCTAACCCATCCTGAAATACCAGCTGGGTCACTTAGCATGATCCTTACAGGTACATTCTGTGCACGGAGGAGTGGGAGTGGGGTAGGGAGTGCTGGGCACCAGAATTTTAAAGTAAATCACTAAAAATACTAAACAGTAGGCATGGGTGGGCAGATCGGAGACATTTACCGAGTGAACTGTGCTCCTTGTAAAAAGCTCAGTGCAGGGATCCTTCCCAGCTGCAGACAATGTTGCTGCCAACTGATCTTTGGCCTTAGTTTAGGACACGGGCGGGAGACTTGGAGAGGTACCTTCACTTGTGCACTTGCCACATGGCATTGACCCATCACCACGCCCTGTGTGCTTGTGCTCCGGCGCTCAGTCACGTCCGACCCTTTTGCAACCCCATGGACTATAGCCCACCAGGCTCCTCTGTCCATAGGAATTCTCCAGGCAAGAATAGTGGAGTGGGTTGCCATGCCCTCCTCCAGGGGATCTTCCCAACCCAGGGATTGAACCCAGGTCTCCTGCATTGCAGGCAGATTCTTTTACCATCTGAGCCATCAGGGAAACCCACCATTCCCTAGGTGAGTATAGTAGATGCTGAGGATGTAATGAGATAGATCAGGGAATGTTGAGCCTTCCTTGAAAGAACCTTAGATATCACTAACATTCCCCCAGTGAGGAAATAGAGGCCCTAAAAAGAAGGTGATAGCCTGGGGGTCACAGGATTGTAAGTGGCAGAACGAGGAAGAAAATATATCTGATTTTCCTTCCAATTAAAAGTACATTTCCTTGGCAGGGGGTGGAAAAAAACCTTAAAATCCTCCATAAATAGAGTTTAGAAAGTACTACTTAGACATATTACAGTCTTCTGGCACTTTCATGAGTGAGCTTTATAATCATTCACTGAACCTTCTATGATTCAAAATTCCAGAGAACTGACTGACAGCTAAACTTTGGGAAAACAACTTGTGGTTAAGTTTTTAACCATCTGGATGTTCTGGATGACTAGTTTATTCCAAGAGAGGCAGACGAGTAAGGGCAAATCAATCCTATAGATGTAAATATCAGACTCACATACTATTGTATAAGTAAATAAAAAAAAGAAATATATAAAGTTAAGGTATACAGATAGTTTACAGGCACATGAAAAGATGTTCAACAGGGATTCTCATCAGAAAAACGCAACCCAAGACCACAACGTCAGTGGCTTTGCGAATCAAAACCAGTCTCACACTGATAAAAGTGGATATCATGAAAAGAAGACATACAGATGGCTAACAAACACATGAAAAGATGTGCAACATCACTCATTATCAGAGAAATGCAAATCAAAACCACAATGACGTATCATCTCATGCCGGTTAGAAAGGCTGCTATCCAAAAGTCTACAAGCAATAAATGCTGGAGAGGGTGTGGAGAAAAGGGAACCCTCTTACACTGTTGGTGGGAATGCAAACTAGTACAGCCACTGTGGAGAACAGTGTGGAAATTCCTTAAAAAACTGGAAATAGAACTGCCTTATGACCCAGCAATCCCACTGCTGGGCATATACACCTAGGAAACCAGAATTGAAAGAGACACGTGTACCCCAGTGTTCATCGCAGCACCGTTTATAATAGCCAGGACATGGAAGCAACCTAGACGTCCATCAGCAGACGAATGGATAAGAAATCGGTGGTACATATACACAATGGAGTATTACTCAGCCATTAAAAAGAATACATTTGAGTCAGTTCTAATGAGGTGGATGAAACTGGAGCCTATTATACAGAGTGAAGTAAGCCAGAAAGAAAAATACCAATACAGTATACTAACGCATATATATGGAATTTAGAAAGATGGTAATGATGACCCTGTATGCGAGACAGCAAGAGACACAGATGTAAAGAACAGTCTTTTGGACTCTGTGGGAGAGGAAGGGTGGGATGATTTGATAGAATAGCATTGAAACATGTATATTACCATATGTGAAACAGATCGCCAGTCCAGGTTGGATGCATGAGACAGGGTGCTCAGGGCTGGTGCACTGGGATGACCCTGAGGGATGGGACAGGGAGGGAGGTGGGACGGGGGTTCAGGATGGGGGACACATATACACCTGTGGCTGATTCATGTCAATGTATGGCAAAAACCACCACAATATTGTAAAGTAATTAGCCTCTAATTAAAATAAATAAATTAAAATTAAAAAAATATATATAGCATAAAAAAAGACACAATCTCATAATCTTTCGAGACAGGTGAATTAATAATATAACTATTTTTCATGAGAAAAACGAAAAAAGACCACAAATAACAAGTGGTGGCCAGGATGTGGGGAAAAGGGAACCGCCACATGCTGTTGGTAGGAATGGCGATGGATACAGCCACTGCGGAAAGCAGTATGGAGGCTCTCAAAAAACGAAAACCAGAACTACAGTACGATCCAGCAACTCCACTGCTGGGTATATACCCAAAGGAAACGCAAACACTAATTTGAAAAGATACATGCACCCCCAACGTTCAAAGCAGCACTCTTTACAATAACTAAGAGTTGGGAGTAACCTAAGTATCCATCAACAGATGAATGGATAAAGAAAGAAGATGTGAGATATATATACACATATATATAATATATATGTGTAATGGAATACTACTCAACATGAAAAAGAAATTTTGCCATTTGTGCAAACTAGACTTGATGGAAATAAGTCAGACAAATACTATATATTATTACTTACACGTGGAATCGAAAGAATAAAACAAATGAACGTAACAAAACAGAAATAGCACAAAACAGACCCAGAGATCAACAGGGAGGAATAGAGGGCGCAGAAATGAACTCACATGCTGATGGTCAGTTAATCTACAGTCAAGGAGGCAAGAATATACAATGCAGAAAAAACACTCTCTTCAATAAGTGGTTCTGGGAAAAGTGGACGGCTACGTGGAAAAGAATAACATTAGGACATTTTCTAATACTATACACAAAACAAACTCAAAGTAGATTAGAAGCCTAAACGTAAGACCAGAAACCATAAAACTCCTTGAAGAAAACATCGGTGGAACACTCTCTGACTTAAGCCACAGCAATATATTTTTGGACCTGTCTCCTAAAGCAAAGGAAACAAAAGCAAAAATAAAAGTAAATCACAGGATGTAATTAAATATATAGCTTTTGCACAGCAAAGGAAACCACTGGCAAAATGAAGACAACCTATGGAATGATAGAAAATATTTGCAAATAATATGACCAATAAAGGGTTAGTTAAAATTCAAAATACATAAACAGCTCATACAATTCAATACCAAAAAAAACACAACCCACCCAAACAACTCAATTAAAATATAAGACCTAGAATAACCTATGTGAAATCTTAAAAATTAAACAAATTAGTGAATATTTAAAAAAACCAAACTCAAAGACATAAACAAGCTAGTGGTTAACAGTGGGGAAGAGAGATGGTGAGGAGAGCAAGACAGGGGTAGAGGACTTTGAGGTATAAACTACTATGTATAAGATACGCTACAAAGATATATTGTACAGCACAGGGACTATAGTCAACATTTTATAATAACCATAAGGGGAGTATAAGCTTTAGAAATTGTGAATCACTATGTTATACACCTGAAACTTAGAAAAAGATCAGAAAAATATTGGTACAGTAAAATAAAATTTTAAAAACAGATATTCATTGTGGAAAGATTAGAATATGCAAGTGAACAAAAAGAAGAAAATAAGTCATCTGTAACACCATGGTGTGGAGTTTCATTTAACATGAATTTTAAATGTATTTGGATTTAAAAAAAAGTGGATTAGACCTCACATTGTTTTGTAAACTGCTTTTCCCCCCACTCATCAGTAGACCACAAACGTCTTCATGGGGCCATCACGTGATTTTTTTTTCACATGGTATTTTATATCACTTTTAACTACACCATAAAAATCTCTCCTTCAGACATATAATAATTTATTTAAATTTCTTATTGTTAAAATATGTAGGTGGTGTCCAAGCATTAAGATTCAAACATTGCTTGCAATCTTTGTATACACTTCTTTAGATAGGTCCTTAATCCAGTTCCTCAAAATAAACCCTGAGCTTTCAGTTCCTAGAAGTAGGACATCTGGGTGGAAGGATCCGATCGCTCCATTTGGATGCACATCACCAGGCCGCCAGGAAAAGGCTGTATCAATTTTATGACCCTTCTCTGAAGCAGAGAGTAAAAACAGAAGTGCCTAAACCAGGGAACATAATTTGTCTTTATCTTTTCCAAATTGAGAGATTAAAAAGTTAATCTTAGGCATTTGTCTAATGGCTAGTAAAGGTGAGTACTTTTCCACCCTTCTGTTAGACATCTGAATTTCTTCTGTTAGCTCCCTGTCTGCCAGAAAGGTCAAACTGAGTGATGCTGAGATGGCTTCTGGTGACCAAATGTTCTCTTATCCGAAGGGGCTTCGCTGAGTTATTCCTGTGGATGAGACTCAGCTCTGTAATGCGGGAGAGGCAAGGACTGCCCTTGGCCTCTATCTGATCTCAAGACCTGCGGTCTACAAGATTCCCCTTTACAAGAAGGGAGCCCTGGCGACCTGATGCACAACTTGACCCCATGCTCACGTGCTCTGTGAACCTTGCTCTTTAGAGCTGCGCAAGTGACCGATTCCTGACATCATGGGCAAAATCTTTACTGGGATCAGTGAACTCTCTACCTGTAACCCAGACCATTTCCAAGCCCAGACAGCAGTCTTGCTAATGGCTTTTGTGAGGGAGACTGAGTAGCTTATGGGCAGTACACTGCTAAACTGTCACTCTTGCTGCTGCTGTTGCTGCTAAGTCGCTTCAGTCGTGTTCGATTCTGTGCGACCCCATGGACGGCAGCCCACCAGGCTCCCCCGTCCCTGGGATTCTCCAGGCAAGAACACTGGAGTGGGTTGCCATTTCCTTCTCCAAGTCGCTCTTGCTAGAAGATTGTTATTGTAGTTGTTTAGGTGCAAAGTCATGTCTCTCTGCGACCCCACGGACTGCGGCACACCTTCACTATCCTTCACTTTCCTGTAAAGGACTGTCTCCCAGAGTCTGCTCAAACTCATGTCCATTGAGTCAGTGATGCCATCCAACTATCTCATCCTCTGCTGCCCTCTTCTACTGCCCTCAGTCTTTTCTAGCAGCAGGGTCTTTCCCAGTGAGTCAGCTCTTCACATCATGTGGCCAAAGTATTGGAGCTTCAGCTTTAGCATCAGTCCTTTCAAGGAATACTCAGGGTCAATTTCCTTTAGGATTGACTGGTTGGATCTCCTTGCGGTCCAAGGGACTCTTAAGAGTCTTCTCCAGTACCACAGTTAGAAAGCATCAGTTCTTTGGTGCTCAGCCTTCTTTACGGTAATCCAACTCTCACATTCATATGTGATTACTGGAAAAACCATAGCTTTGACTAGACGGACCTTTGACGGCAAATTGATGTCTCTGTTGTTTTTTTAACGATTTATGTATTTGGCTGTAGTGGGCCTTTGCTGCTGCACACAGGCTTTCTAGTTGCTGAGAGCGGGGGCTACTCTTCAGTTGCAGTGCTTGGGCCTCTCACTGCGGTGGCCTCTCCTGCTGCAGAGCACAGGCTCTAGGGTGTGCAGCTACAGTATTCGTGGCGTACGGGCTCTAGAATGCTGGCATGTCGTGGCGTACGGGCTCTAGAATGCTGGCATGTGAGATCTTCCCGGACTAGGGATTGAACCCGTGTCCCCTGCATTGCAAGGTGGATTCTCAACCACTGGACCACCAGGGAAGTCTTGTCTCTGCTTTAGGTTTACGCTGTCTATAGGTTTGTCACTGCTTTTAAGGAGCGTCTTTTAATTTCATTGCTGCAGTCATCATCTGCAGTGATTTTGAAGCTCAAGAAAATAAAGCCTGTCACTGTTTCCACTGTTTCCCCAACTATTTGCCATGAAGTGATAGGACTGGATGCCATGACCTTAGTTTTTTCTATATTGAGTTTTAAGGCAGTATTTTCACTCTCTTTTTTCATCCTCATCAAGAGGTTCTTTAGTTCCTCTTCACTTTCTGCCATAAAGGTGGTGTTATCTGCATATCTGAGGTTATTGATATTTCTCCCAGCAATCTTGATTCCAGCTTGAGCTTCATCCAGCCTGGAATTTCGCAAATATATGCTGCAAAGAAGTTAAATAAGTAGGGTGAAAATATACAGCCTTGACGTACTCCTTTCCCATTTTGAACCAGTTCATTGTTCCCATGTCCCATTCTAACTGTTGCTTCCTGACCTGCATACAGGTTTTGCAGGAAACAGGTAAGGTGGTCTGGTATTCCCACCTCTTTAAGAATTTTCCAGTTTGTTGTGATCCACACAGTCAAAGGCTTTAGCATTGTCAATGAAGCAGATGTTTTTCTGGAATTCCCTTGCTTTTTCTATGATCCAATGGATGTTGGCAATTTGATCTCTTGTTCTTCTGCCTTTTCTAAATTCAGTTGTATGAACTAAGTTCTTGGTTCACATACTACTGAAGTCTTGAAGGATTTAAGCATTACCTTGCTAGCACGTGAAATGAGTGCAACTGTGTGGTAGTTTGAACATTCTTTGGCATTCTTTGCCCTTCTTCGGGATTGGAATGAAAACTGACCTTTTCCAGTCCTGTGGCCACTGCTGAGTTTTCCAAATTTGCTGGCATATTGAATGCAGCACTTTCACAGCATCATCTTTCAGGATTTGAAGTAGCTCAACTGGAATTTCATCACCTCCACTAGCTTTGTTTGTAGTGATGCTTCCTAAGGCCCACTTGACTTCACATTCCAGGATGTCTGGCTCTAGGTGAGTGATCACACCATCGTGGTTATCTGCGTCATTAAGACTTGTTTTGTACAATTCTTCTGTGTGTTCTTGACACCTCTTCTTCACCTCTTCTGCTTCTGTTGGGTGCATACCGTTTCTGCCCTTTATTGAAGGACAGAAGACTGCCTGGGACCGCACACCAGCTGATAGTGACGGCATCTGTTTGGCACAGTCAGCTTTGTCGAGATGTTTGCAATAGGCGAATGATTTTAGCTAAATGCCAATTGTTGGATAAAGTAAGATTCACCTTTTGAGGTCTCTTTCCAGGCTTTGGAGTATATAATTCTTGTTACATTTAGCTGCTTCTGCTGTCAGAGTTGAATCCTCTTAGTTTATTTTGTAATAGAGAAAGAAGCATGGATGTGAACGAACGCTATGACCAACCACAGGATTCCCAGGCACCAGCAGGAAGGAGCAGAGGAAAACTGTAACCCAGGCAGCAGAACTCCTGTCAGTAGTGGGGTGGGGTGTCTCTTGTGCCATCCAAACACTTCATTTAGGAAGAGATGGGAAGTTGGGGACAGACAGGTATACACTGTGTATTTAAAATGGATAACCAACAAGGACCTACTACAGAGCACAGGGAACTCTGCTCAATGTTATGTGGCAGTCTGGATGGGAGGGGAGTTGCGGGGAGAATGGATACATGTATATGTACGGTTGAGTCCCTTTGCTGTTCACCTGAAGCTACCACAACACTGTTAATAGGCTGTACCCCAGTACAAAATTAAAAAACAAACAAACAAACAAAAAACAACTATAGGTGGGGAGAAAGGGTTTGGGGGTGGGGTGGAGACTGTGCATATAAGTTCCCTGGAAAGTTGGTATAGTTTGAAAGGCTTTCAGGTGATTCACTGAGAACCTCTGTGCTATGGTCTAAAGTACAGACAACACGCCCTCTGAATTATTTATTGAGCACATCTAAGACACACAGAGTGGATTTTTAAAATCTGTGCAAACATCAGAAAAAGGGTTTATTCTGTAGTTCATATGGTTTATTCACCTTGCTTCTCACACTTACCTAAATATACCCTTCCTGATTTTTCCTAGCTTCCAATCCAAAGTAACGTAACATCACTGCATCTCTTAGAGTTTACTTCAGTTCACTCTCAAGATTAGCTGTGCTTCATTTTCTTCTGTTTAAAGAGAAATTAATTGGTCCCGCTCCCAAACTGACTGCTGTGTATCTAAACATCATGCTACTTATAAACAGCTTTTTGCCAAAAGTGAGATTCCAAGGATGTCTATGTACATGTAAACAAGATTGAGGTCAGAAGCATTCAGGCCAGCAAACCACCATGGCTGGTCGACTTGGTTCTTTTACAAATGAGAGAGCTAGAGATGCTTGTGTTTTTTTTTTGTTTTGTTTTGTTTTTTTTGCTTTATTTGATGCAGATGCATCTGGGAAGCTGGAATAGCTAAACATCTCTGAATATTCCCAGCAAGTGTGTGTTAGTCACTCAGTTGTGTCCGACTCTTAGCGACCCCATGAACAGTAGCCAGCTAGGCTCCTCTGTCCATGGAATTCTCTAGGCAAGACTACTGGAGTGGGTTGCCATTCCCTTCTCCATGGGATCTTCTTAACCCAGGGATCGAACCCAGGTCTCCTGTATTGCAGGCAGATTCTTCACAGTCTGAGCCACCAAGGAAGCCCAATTTTCAGAGACCAAATCATTTCTTTGATCTTCCTAGCTGTTCATAAAAGTACTGGGAAATAATACAAAAATCTCTTAAATGTGATACTTGCAACCAAAAGAATTTTAAAGGAGAAGTCATAAGCGCAATTATCTATTTTGGGAGAGAATGGGAAAAAAAAAAAGGTAGTGCTGTTGTATGAAAAATGGGGCAAGAAAGGATGGTCAAGTGTGTCCAAGGTCTCGAGTGGCCAAGTGAGGGCCCTTGGCTTTATGCAGGAAAGAATTCAAGGTGAGCCACAGTAAAGTGAAAATGGGTTTATTTAGAGAGACACAGTGTGAGCCATCTCAGAAGGTGAGAGGTGGCCCTAGGGCATGGGGTCCTCTTGGAAAGTTAGACCAGACCCCGGGTGTAGGGGTGGTTAGTTTCTATGGGCTGGGGAATTTCACTGGATACTGAGGAGGAGGAATAGTCTAACTATCTTGGTGAGGGGGTGGGGATTTCCAGGAATTGGGGCAACTCCTGTTTTTTGACTTTTTATGGTTGGCCCTATAACTGTCATGGCACCTGTGAGACATTTAGCCTATGCTAATGTATTACAGGGCTTCCCTGGTGGCTCAGATGGTAAAGAATCTGCCTGCAATGCAGGAGACCTGCATTCAATTCCTGGGTCAGGAAGACTCCTGGCGAAGGGAATGGCAACCCACTCCGGTATTCTTACTGGCGAATTCCATGGACAGAGGAGCCTGGCGGGCTGCAGTCCATGGGATCTCAAAGAGTCAGACACGACAGCATTAACGTGTTACAGTGAGCGTACAATGAGGGTCCAGGTCTGTGGGAAATAGAATCTCCTGCCATCTTGAACCTAGTGGTTTCTACCCAGCTCTGTCATATCCTCAGGATGTTATTCTTTCAGAGGTTGCACCCTGTCCTCTTCCCTCCTGTCTCAGTGCAGAAGGAGGGTCTTAGAGAAGGAATGGCTTTATAACAATATTAGCAAATCCATCAGCACATTTTTCTTGGGCACTAATTAATGCAAGGTGCACTTTACAAAAATTAATGAGACTCTGCCTTCAGAAAGCTTTGCAGTCACACAATAACTTGTCACTCTGGGTTACAATTTTAGCTTATCACAAATTAACTTATCACAACTTAACTTATTATAATTTTAACTAACTCTTTTGTCTCATCCTGGACCACTGGCCAGAGCGCTCCAAATATATTCCTAGTTTTTTAAAGAGCTGTAACAGTTTTTGAAGGATTTAGTTTCATTCGATGGAGAAGAAAATGGCAACCCACTCCAGTACTCTTGCCTGGAGAATCCCAGGGACAGAGGAGCCTGGTGGGCTGCCGTCTATGGGGTCGCACAGAGTCAGACATAACTGATGCAACTTAGCAGCAGCAGCAGTTTCATTCGAAATAAGCCACAGAACCTTTCTGGGCCTCAGTTTCCCAGTCTGTAACACAGGGTTACTTGATGACCTAAAAAGTCCCTTCTGAGTGAAAAAAATTCTATAATTCATTCATCTATTTGTTCAGTATATCTTTACATTAACCATGTAATATGTTTTAGGCACTCAGGAACAAAACTGACAAAGCTGCCTCATGGTGCTTCATTTCAGTGGGGAGAGACTAAACAAATAAATACAGAAACAGAACGTCAGACTGTGACCAGTTCCATGGATAAAGCAGGACACGGCAGTAGGGCATGTTCTGTGAGGCATTATCAGGAGATCAAAGAAGACCTCACTGACATGGAGCCACTTGAGAAAAACTGTGGAGGAAGTAAGGGGAATCTGGAGGAGGGGTCAGATCACCTGCGAAGGCCCTGACGTGGGGTGTGAGGGAAGGCAGAAGTGGGTGAGCGAGGGCAGAAAAGGAGAAGACTGAGGTGGGGTGTAGCAGAGCCTGTCACTGTAGGAACTCGGACTAAGGGCCAACCACAAAATGCGCTCCTAACTTTACACGTGGTTTAAACTGTACATTTCCAACACCAGAATTTAGGTTTGGTAAGATATTAACTCATAATATGAAAACATCTGATTGTCATTTAAGAAGTAGCTACTTCCTGAAATCTAACCTTTCTGTTCCTCCAAACTTCATTAAGTCACATTGGAAGTTTTCAGGATGTATCACAGAAGTGATCATGACTCACTCAGCAGATGTGCACAGCCACAGCCAAAGGCAGTGGTCAGAATCTGGGTGGACCAGTGATTAAGCCTCCCTCGCCTCTTTGAGGCTCAGTGCCCAAGAGGGCACAACATCACATGCAATTCCCAACACAGAAAGCTTGCCTGACATATCTTTTAAGCTCATTTTAAATTAACTACAGTAGCACAAACCCCAAAGAACAGAAATAGTTATTTTATTTTCTGGTATCACTATGAGCTAATATAGATAGGTTCACAACAAAGCCTTGGTGAACTTCACATTTATTATTCTGGAGATGCACTGAGAAAGGCAAGTCACTGTGGGGTCATGGAACATTTGTCCAGAGAATACAGGAAGAAGCAGGGCAGAGAGGGTCTTCCTTGGTGGTCCAATGGCTGACTCTGTGCCCCCAGTGCAGGGGGCTCCGGTTCAATCCCTGGTCAGGGGACTAGATTACAGGTTGCAACTAAGACCCGGTTCAGCCAAATAAATAAATAAATAACTTTTCAAAAAGGAAGCAGCAGCAGCAGCAGCAAGGGCAGGACCCATCAGAACCAGGCATCCTAACTAGCCCACTCTGGACCTCATCCTCTTCTCTTTGAGGCCAGTCCTCTTTAAGGCTGCCCTTCTTAAACTGCGGTTCCCTCCCCTGCAGCAACCCACCATCACCAGTACGGTTTCCAAAAGGAGACCTGCAGAGACCCCAGCCAAACCCTGATGTATCTGAGTCCCAAGGGCAAGGGAAGCGACGTGAGTCCCTCGAGCTCCTACCTCATTTAGTAGTTCCTTGGTAATGAACTTCCCTAACTCAAATTAGAAATTAGAAAGAGTGTCACCACAAAAGGTGGTGGCAAGTGTCAGGCTGCCAGAGGTCACTCCGGGCAGCATTTCTCTCCATGCATTCACTGAGGTTCTGAGGTGATCTGCCCCCACCCACTTCAGCACTGCTGGGATCCAACAGTGATGACTCATGCTGGTCAAGTTCACAAAAGTTTGAGCCATAAACCCACGTTTCTTGGTTTTCCAGAAGAAAGGCAACTGCAGGGAGGACCTGATGCTACTGTTTTCTCCCCCCCCCAGTCAGGTGGTTAGGAGCGGGAAAGCAGCTGCCAGATCGCAGGCGTGCTGAAAGGGAACTCAAAGTCAAGTACATCTGCCCTTAAGCCCAGCTCTTGAGCAATAATGCTCTAATCCCATCTCAGTGGCCCACAGGGCCACGTAGCATCCACATGCAATGGCCATTTCACTGAGTCAAAGATGGGACAAGTATTAGAGCAGCATTTGACGACGATGCACCTGGTTTCTGAGCTGCTGGTTTGTCCAAGAAAAGGCACTATTGCAGATTCAGTTTTACATTCAACCCTGAAAGACACTGATTTGACATTGATGGGATAAAGACATAAGCGCTCCCCCCGCTTCCCCACCATCTTCAGTTACACACAGACTGGTCAGGAGGTTATGACACGATCAAGCAGTCCATCCTGCAGCAGTGGTGGATGCAGGCCGATACAGGGAATTCTACGGGGGATTCCCTGGCGGTTCAGTGGTTAGGGCTCCACACTTCCACTATAGCGGGCATGGGTTCAATCCCTGGTCAGGGAACTAAGATCCCACATGTCTCACGATGCTGCCAAAAACAAACAGACAAAAGAAGCATCTAAGGCGAGCACCTGATCCAGTATGGGAAGGGGTCAGGAAGGCCTCTGGGGACAGGTGACACCATGCAGGAGCCTTGGAGAACTACACTGAGGGAGGGAGTCAGGGAAAAAATGTTCTGGGCAGAGAAGACAGCACATGTGAAGGTATGGAAGTGAGACCCTATGGATGTCACAGAGCTGTTCCACGCGTCTGAAGGAAATGTTCATGATGGCGGGGCTCAGAGGAGAGGGGAGGGGTGGGGCCCGTATCACGAGGGACCTCGCAGAAAGGCACAGAAAAACTTGAAGGCAGGCACGTTAAAAGGTTCTTAGCTGAAATCTTCAAGACCTGATTGGATATTATACATTACTCTGGTAGAGGTGGCTTCCCAGGTGGCGCTCATGATAAAGAACCCACCTTCCAATGCAGGAGACATAAAGAGATGCGGGTTGGATCCCTGGGTAGGGGAGATCCCCTGGAGGAGGGTATGGCAACCCACTCCAGTATTCTCGCCTGGAAAACCCCATGCACAGAGGAGCCCAGTGGGCTACAGTCCATAGGCTGCAGAGTAGGACACGACTGAAGCGACTTAGCACGCACGCACGCTGGGTGAGGTAGGAGCTGACTTGGGGGAAGGATGCTCGATTGGCGTCAGGGAGGCAGGTTATGGTGCTGTTGCGGTCATCAAGTCAGGAGCGGAGGGCAGGGCAACAGATCTAAGAAAGGAGAACGGGCTGAGGGTGGGGGAGGAAGAGAGCGAGCTAGCATGGCTCCACGTGCCCCATCTGGGCAAACTGGCAGAGCCAATGACCGTGATACACCTGGGTACTGGTTTCAGACGGTGAGTTTGCCTCGAAGAGGAACGGCAGGCAGCAGCATACATGGGCCTGGAGCTCAGGAGGCCTGGGCTAAGAGAAGCGTGGACAGGCACCCTGCTGTGAGTGCTGCACCACTCTATAGCACTGCAGCCAGCTGACGTGAGCCGAGCCCTGTGGAGTGCCCGACACTTGATCCACAGCGTCTAATATAGTCCCTCAACAACTGTGACGTAGGGATCACCACCCAACTGTACAGATGAGAAGACTGAGGATCACAGACGATAAGTATTGATAACTTGTCAACACCCCATGGCTGGAAAGTGGCCAGTTTGTGTTTTGTTTTAGGTGCTCAGTTGTGTCTGACTCTGCAACCCCAGAGTCTATAGCCCGCCAGGTGCCTCTGTCCATGGGATTTTCCAGGCAAGAATACTGGAGTGGGTTTCCCTTCCCTTCTCCAGAGGATCTTCCCAACCCAGGGATCAAACTTGTGTCCCCTGCATTGGCAGGCAGGCTCTTTACCACTGAGCCACCAATGGCCAACTCCCTTGCCCTACGCATTTCCAAACAAGCAGAGAATCTTCTAGTTATTCCTCATCCAAAAACCTACATTACCAAATAGGTTAAAAAAGTTAAATCTCACTTTAAAACAATCTTCCAACTCTAAAGTACATATGTGAGGACTAGATAATTTGGATATTTTGAGGTAGTCGTGTCTGACTTTGTGACCCCATGGACTGTAGCCCACCAGGCTCCTCTGTCCATGGGATTCTCCAAGCAAGAATACTGGAGTGGGTTGCCATTCCCTTCTCCAGGGCATCTTCCTGACTCAAGTATCAAACCATGGTCTCTTGCATTGCAGGCAGATTCCTCACCATCTGAGCTACAAGGGAAGCCAATAGAGTAGTGAGGACTAGATAGTTTTCCTCTAATTGTCCCTAAAATACCCTTGATTTCAGTATAAATTTGTATAGATGTACATTTCAGTATAGATGATTACATACAGTAATCATACATATAGATTAAATTACATATAGTATATGTAATTTCAGTATAGATGATTACATATAGTAATTATACATATAGATTAAATTACATACAGTATATGTAATTTCAGTATAGATGGGTTCTGAAGTATGGGTTGATGTCAAAAATCCATTATCAGGCATCACCTGCCTTAAAATGTAACTGATTCCTTATCTGAGCAGATAAGGTTTTATGAAACATAACAATTCTTATTGTTTTGGCTCTGCCACAAGGCTTGTGAGATCTTAATTCCCCGACCGGGGATAGGATCCGTGCTCCTTGCAGTGGAAGCTCCGAGTCCTAACCACTGGACTGCTGGGGAAGTCCCAGCATAACATAGCAAGTGCTGGTCTTGACGCTACCACTGTTACACAACTGTCCTGAGTATGTCTGTGTAGTTCTCGCATGTAACCAACTGTCCACAATGATTTGTTCACATCTCTTCACAACCCAAAGTTCAAACCTGGTAAGTCTGTAGGAGAACTCTTTCTTAGGCCGACACGCCTCCTTCATGTGCCAAGCCACAATGTGTACTTTGCTTTGTAAGTCTACAGTCGTGATCATGAAAGGATGACGAGGTTCAAGAATAATGAAATGCTCCATCCGTGTCAGTTTGAGCAACAGCCCAGGCAATTCACACAGTTCAAAGTTGGGTTTCCCCAAAGTTTTGAAGTCACAAAAACAGAATGAGAGAGAACCCCACTAGCACTCATACAGAGCAGCCTTGCCAATTCATCAGAAAGCAGATCAACTTCTGCAACAAAGACTAAAGCCAAACCCAAGGCATTTGGAAAGTGATTGGTTCAGAGAGTTTGCTATCACTTTGGTAGTTTTATGCATCAGGATATACACACTGACTTCAAGAATCTGGTCTGGCTCCCAAATCCATGTCATGTTTAGAGAGTTTCTTGGCTTTGCACGTTCCCCATAGCCAATCCCAGAGAAGGGGGCGACAGAAGATGAGATGGTTGGATGGCATCACTGACTCAATGGACTTGAGTTTGAGCAAGCTCCGGGAGACAGCGAAGGACAGGGAAGCCAGGCGTGCCGCAGTTCATGGGGTCAAAAAGAGTCAGATACAACTTAGCAACTAAACATCCTGACTTCAACAACCTGGTCTGGCTCCCCAATACATGTCCTGTTTAGAGAGTTTGTCTTTGCATGTTTCCAATATTCAATCCCAAAGCCTTTGGTTTCCAATCTACTCTTAAAATCAGACTCTGCCACTTTCTGTCATAGACAAGATTCACTCTAGCTGTCTAAACCTCAGTTTACTTTTTGCAGATTTAAGGTAACATTACCTGACTGCACTGCTCTGCCCAGCTCACAAGGGCCACTGTGATTATTAAGGGAGGAACTAGATGAAAAGATGATGAATACTGGAAATGACTCTACACCCAGGAGCTACCAGTATTCATGACATTGATTGATATCAACATACTTCATGGGGCATGTGGACCCTACATGTAGTCTATTTCTTTTACTGAAGATTTAAACCTACATCTTACAACACGATAGATATTCTAAAAGAGGGTCACTCTTTCCTGTTGAGGAAAAAAAGCACTCCAGAATCAGAGAGGTCTTCCAGATACATGTGAAAAAATGACAACAGACCAGAAAGATAATTTCCTCAAAAAAAGCTGGCTTTTTTATGTCGGCTCAAATTGGAGATTCTTTTTGTTGCAGTTCTTTAAAAATTATGCGGATGAGATAAAACGTTTGTGGTCCTAGACAATATGGGAAAAATTTCCCTCGAACATGATGCATTTCTCTTGTAATCAAAAATGTTCTCCAGTGAACTTGAGTTAAAGTAATTTAGCATCTATTTCTTGAGCATCTTCTTTGCACAAAGCATTGCTTCCCTGGTAGCTCAGTTGGTAAAGAATCCGCCTGCAATGCAGGAGACCCCGGTTCGATTTCTGGGTCAGGAAGATCCCCGGGCCTGGAGAATCCCCTTAGACAAAGGAGCCTGGGGGCTACAGTCCATGGGGTCACAAACAGTCGCACACGACCGAGCAACTAAGCAACTAAGCACAAGCAGCACAGGAGAAAGGGAGAAAGGAAAACCTTGCTTTACTTGAATATGACAGAGATGATGATCTGACTAAGGAGACTGAAATAAAGCTTGCCATTTGCAAAGGGTCATAAGAGAGGCCAGAGGAAAGAGACAGCTATGACTAGGGGAGTTGAGAAAGCCTTAAGAGAGCAGAACTGGGATACAGGAAGAAAGGCCAAGAGGCAAGCAAATGCAGAGGCAGAGAAGTGGGACCACATAGCGAGTGTGTGAAGTCCACTCCAGGGGTTCAGTCACGCTGACTGCAGGGCACAAGACTTTAAGATTTTGCTACAGCAGTTAGTACACGCTTGATACTAAAAAGACAACAAAGACTACTCTTTTCATTAGTTTATACAGTTGAACATAAAGATGCCTACTCTTAGAAGAGGGGAAAAAAGAGTGAGTTCCAGGAAAAGTCTAGGTGAAATAAGATTGGCCAAGTGCTAATGTTCATAACTGTTGAAGCTGGGGATTTATACTCTCCATTTCTTTGTATGTCTGAAGTTTTAGCCATTAAAAATGGCTAAAAAAAATTAATGAAGGCCAGTTAGTCTGGGAAGATGGTCAGCTGATGGCTTCTCGGGTGATGGTGCAAATCCAATAAGAACTTTCTAACCTCTGGGTCACTTGGAAGGAGCGGGCAGGGCTGAGATTGGAGCTGATCTTACAGGGGGAAGTAGACACCGCACAATGTGACTGAGGGCTGTTTTTGTTTCCCCCTGAGTCGCTTTCCACACACTTCTTTCTCCACTTCCCACTGGGAGGAAGGGAGTAGCAAGGGTCTGCTACTGGCCAGGTTGCATGGTCCATCTAAGAAAAATGAAGGCAATTATGTTGTCCTCCTTATATAAGTAACTGTAGGGGGTTATTTCTGGTCATATCAAGTTTAATACTTGTTTAGTGGTTGCTAGCAACTATTAATCGGAGAAGGCAATGGCATCCCACTCCAGTGTTCTTGCCTGGAGAATCCCAGGGACTGGGGAGCCTGGTGGGCTGCTGTCTATGCGGTCACACAGAGTTGGACACGACTGAAGCGACTTAGCAGCAGCAGCAGCAGCAACTATTAATCGGAGAAGGCAATGGCAACCCACTCCAGTGTTCTTGCCTGGAGAATCCCAGGGACTGGGAAGCCTGGTTGGCTGCCGTCTGTGGGGTCACACAGAGTCGGACACAACTGAAGCGACTTAAGCAGCAGCAGCAACAGCAGCAACTATTAATAAGCAAAGTGAAGATAAATAAAAATCTACTGTACTCCACCACCAAGAGAAAGCCACTTGGCATGTGGGCATATCCTTTGCCCCAGTTGGTGCATGGGCACATCAGAACGTACACGAACATGCTTTCTCTTCTCATAACTGTAGGATCAAGGAGAAACAGTCTTGGGTATTACATTTTTCAGTTTTAAAACTTTACTTTATGACATTTCATGAAATAGCATTTTACAGCAGCAGTTTAAGGGGGGTATGATGATCCACTGAAGAACAGTCTGATCTGGTGGCTTCTAACCTTACATCAAACTATACTGTTCAAGAATGTTTTGATCTCAGAGGGCTCTCTCTTAGTATCATTTTGACTTAATATATATATACTAGCATCACAGATACTAGTTTGGAAATGTGATGTAATAAAGTAATTTGTTTTCTTGGGAGAGAGGGAGTATTGGTAACATTCTTATCAGAGAAATAATCCTATCTTCCTTGAAAAAGTGTATGTTGTTGGGATTTCAGTTTTTGTTTTCAGGTTGTAAAAGCAATACAGGAATGCTGCTAAACAGGCGGTCATATGGTATCACAAAGAGTAACAAGGAGAAGGTTCCTGCCTTTTTCTCTGACTCCATTGCCCAGAACTGACTGTTAATTGTTTGGGATGTCTGTCTTCCAAACATTTATAAGGCCATGGTGTGTATATGTGTGTCCAGTTGCTAAGTCGTGTCTGATTCTTTGCAACCCCGTGGACTGTACCCTGCCAGGCTCCTCTGTCCGTGGGATTTTCCAGGCAAGAATACTGGCGTGTGTTGCCATTTCCTTCTCCAGGGGATCTTCCTGACCCAGCGATCAAACCCCATCTCCTATATTGGCAAGCAGATTCTTTACCGCTGAGCCACAACGGTGCTCTTATAAGGCTATATATGTACCTAATTTCTATCTGGAACTTGTGCTGACAGAGCAAGAAGCCAAGGAAGAAATCCAGTGAGGGGCCCCCACCTACCACACAGCAGCCTGCAGGACACTGGGGTCTGGCAGAGGCTGAGGAAGGGCCACCCACAGGGACAACCCCCCCCCCCTCCGAAAGTGGAAAGGGAAAGAGCACCAAGACTGGGAAGTCATTTTCCAATAAACGCAAGGTTGCACAACCACACACAGAAGCGATCATGGAGGAAAGGGAGGCAACAACATGCCTCCCTGTTCTCTTCGAAATCACTTCTGACCCACTTGGAAGCTCCTGAACAAACTCCTCCACACTTGGCACTGGCTCCCTATGGGCATGTCTCTGAACCCATGGGTCCTGTGTGCCACATCCCTGCTACAATCTGAAGGCATACACAGGCCACCTCTGCAGGCACAGAAATAACCCAAGGCATCTGAGAGCCTTGCCGATTTTCAGGAGGCGTGCAGGGCTCATTATCTTTTACGTGGGGACACAGTACTTGGGTTTCCAGAGTGAGGTTAGCTTGGTTGCAGCTACCAGAGGTTAACCATCCTTCCTTGGGGTGATGAGTGTTCCCATTCAGAGGAAGGATCACAAACAAGAAGCGGGATCAATGACTTGAGCCCCCGATGCATTTCCTACTCCAGTGGTTCTTAACGTGTGGTGCAGGGGACTCTAGGGATTTGCAAAGTCAAAACCACTTTCATAATAATACCAAGATGCTATTTGATGCTTTTACCCGCACACGTTCAGGAGTACACAGTGGAGTTTTCCAGAGGTGATATGACATGTGATACTGCAACAGACAGTGCAGAAGCAAGATATAAGAACCCTAGCTGCTACTTATTAAAACTGATATGAAAGAGATTTGCAAAAATATAATACAATGATATTCTTCTTCTATTTTGAAAGGTATGGTTATTTTCATAAACACATATCAACACATAATGCATGCATGTCTGTGTGCTCAGTCATATCAGACGCTTTGCTACCCCCATGGACTGGAACCCATCAGGCTCCTAAGTCCATGGGATTCTCCAGGCAAGGATACTGGAGTGGGTTGCCATTTTCATATCCAGGGGATAGTCCCAACCCAGGGATCGAACCCACATCTCTTATGTCTCCTGCACTGGCAGGTGGATTCTTTGCCACTATTTTTAAATGAGATACTAAATATATTGAAAATTCTGTTTTAGTTATATACGATAAATATTGAGACACATAACCCACATAAAAGCTCCTTAATATACTAATTTTTAAGAGTGTATAGGGGAGTTTGAGAACTGCTGAGAGGCTGTTTCCGACTCTGCCCCCATCCCCGCAACACACACACACACACACACACACACACACACTCACTCACTCACTCACTCTCTCACTCCTCCCTGAGTCTGTGAATCTTTAGGATGGACTCTGTCCCCACTGCTGAGAGACCGTTTCCAACTCTCTGCCCCCATCTCCGCAACACACACAGACACACACACACACACTCACTCCTCCCTGGGTCTGTGAATCTTGAGGATGGGCTCTCCCCACCCCTTCCACCGAGGTTCTCTTTCCACCCTCACTCCATTTCCCCCTTACCACCTGGTGTGGACTCCCCGATCTGTGGGAACCCCAGTGGGAAATGTCCCTACCTCGCCACTCCCAGCTCGACGAGAACTCCCCGGCGAGGCCCGCACACCCTCCTTGGGGGTAGGACTCCCCGGTTCAGTGTGCCGGGACAAGTCGCAGCGTGGATTCTCCCGGCGGCCGCCTCAGCCTCGCCGACTCCCGGGTGAGGCCCGCACAAGCTCGGCGCGGACTCTCCCGGCGGCCGGCACAGCCCGGGCGAAGGAGGCCGAGGAGAGCCATTTCCAGTCCCGCCCCCGTCCTCGGCGCGGCCGGGCTGGGAGCAGGGCGGAGGGGTCAGTCCCCAGGAACTAGTCCCGATTCTCCCGGCTGCCTTCCCGCTCCCCCGATCTCCCCTGGGCGGCCCGGCGCGCTGCAGCCCGGCTCGGGGAGGCGGCCCGGAGTTCCGCCGACCCGCTTTCCCCCGCCGGGGCAGGGCGGCCGGCGCTCGGGCCCGGGGACCCGGGTTGGGCCGCGTCGTACTCACCACGGAGTGCACGGCGGACTCCGACTGGCGCGGGGAACCAGGCTGGGGGCGCTCTCTGGGGCTGAGTCCAGCTGCTGGCGCCGCTCCGCCCCCTGTCGCCGCGGGGCCGCCAGCCCAGGGGCGGGGCCGTGCCGGGGCCTGCGGGAGGGGCGGGGGCGGGGCCGGGCCCGGGGCGGGGCCTGCGGGCGGGGAGACCTCGCCTGGGAGGGAGCGGGGTAGCTGGGGGTCAGCGGCAGGAAGCCGCCTCGGGACGGGATCCTCCCATGCTGGCCCAGGCCGGGGACACGCTTACTCTTGGGCGTGGAGTGTGACTGCCCAGCTCGCAGGGAGGGAGCTGAAGGGGCAGGTTAGAGATGCAGCTTTTAAAAATGATTTGACCATCAGTGGAGGCTTCCCTGTCCGACACCCCGGTACGTGGTCACCTCCCTCTCTCCCCTTTGCCCCCACCCCGCCCCCACCTTAGCGCCTGGCAAAGCGAGCCGAGTGACTGCCAGGACTTCAAAGTTTCCATGGTTATGGAGTGCAAAGTTTCAGTGTTTAATTTTTTTTTTTTTTAATGTCTAACAACACTTCCTAATGCAGGCTGTTCACCTGTCAGAAGTCAGAGAAATGACTGAGTTGACTCAGCAGGCCTTGGTCACTGCACCTAGTTTCTATAGGTTGGTTGGAGTCGCGCCTGCTCAGGCAAATTTGACTGATTAGATCTTTCTAGAGAAAAGGTGAGGTTTTTGCCCAACTTATATGAAGAGTGATTGTAGTTTTATATCTTGAGTTTATGGATACACGGCTTATAGAAAGAATGAGTAGTGACTATCCCCATAGGGGCCAACCTGTGTAATGTAGCATTTTCAGCTTCCCAGGTGAGGCTAGCGGTAAAGAACCCGCCTGCCAATGCAGGAGACATAAGAAAAACGGGTTCATAACCCTGGGTCGGGAAGATGCCCTGGAGAAGGAGGAAATGACAACCCACTCCAGTATTCTTGCCTGGAGAATCCCATGGACAGAGGAGCCTGGTGGGCTACAGTCCATGGGGTCGCTAAGAGTCGGACACTGCTGAGCAACTAACACTGCTACTACTAGATTCAAGTTGGAAGGACATATTTACTGTGTAGTAAACATTGCTTCCCAGGTGGCTCAGTGGTAAAGAATCCACCTGCCAATGCAGATGGAGGCGTGGGTTGAATGCCTGGGTCAGGAATATCCCCTGGAGGAGGAAATGGCAACCCATTCCAGCATTCTTGGCTGGAGAATCCCCATGGACAAAACAGCCTGGCAGTCGCAAAAATTGGACGTGACTGAGTAACTGAGCACACACACATAACAAGCATTATATTTTTACTATATGGGAGAAGACTTTCTTCCTACCCACTTTCTAAACTGTTTCCATTCACATCCATTGAACTAACTTCCCTTGAGAGGACTGGGGTCCCCTTAGAGAGTATGTAGGGAAAGCTGAGGGTTAGGGAGAAAAGACATCTAGCTAAATTTTGATTCTTAACCAAGGCAACACTTTACAAAGCAAAATTTCTTAATGTTCAATGATAACATACATGTAATAGGAGAACTGGTCATCCTTGACAGGAAATAATTAAATCAGAACTATAAAAGGAATTGAGATTTATTAGTAAACGCTCTGGCCAAAACTGTGAAGGAAAAAGTTCTCACATCACCCTACTCTTGTGCTCTTGAGCCTGTCACCAGGAATGTGTGGATTGCAAAACCCAGTGACCTCTCCTCTGTTCTTGCCCTTGCTGACTGCTCTGTGGTATTTGATACTAGTAATAGGTCTTTCCTTGAAATTTTAACCTCCTTTTGGCTTTAGAGGCTTCTCCTCTCATGATTCTCCTCTTCTTAATTTGGCCCCTCTTTCTTAGGCTCTTTTAGTATACCCTTTCTCTTCTCACTTTACATGTAACTCCACACACTGATGAAGTCTTCATCATCTATTTTTTCTCTACGCAGACTTCCAGCTAAAGTCTGCTCTGTCTCCATTATTGACCTTAACCGTCTTCAGATCTCCACACTCTTTGACAGCAGCTATTTGTGGAGCATTAGCACTTGAGTCGGAGAAGGCAATGGCACCCCACTCTAGTACTCTTGCCTGGAAAATGCCATGGACGGAGGAGCCTGGTAGGCTGCAGTCTGTGGGGTCGCTAAGGGTCAGACATGACTGAAGCGGCTTAGCAGCAGCAGCAGCAGCAGCAGCACTTGAGTATTCCCAAGGCCCTTGCCATACTTCACATCTAAAGTGGCAGTTCCGAGTCTTCTCTTGCCATCTGTCTGTCCCCTCCCACTCATCCAGTTTCTTCCTCATCCTGAATCCCACATCCTGGATATTTTATCATGTATTGAGAAAGCTGAACATTTACGGGGGTTCAAACCACATGACTATACTCGTACAAAGTTCGCCTGATATATATTTCTGTCATGATACAGAAGATTCTGCCAGTGGCCCAGAGGAGTGTGTAGACTTGAAGGGCCTTCAGAGAGGAAGCCATCCAGGTGTGGTAACTGCCCAGGCACTGTGGATCTGCTCCAGGGGCAAGTGGCAGAAGGGCCTTTAGTGAGGTAACAGCCTTACCTGACAGAAGCTTCTGCTCCTATAAAGGGAATCCTAAGGCTTTGGTTGGAGACCTGTTAAGCTGTAAGGAATGCCTCATTGTACTTCACAGTGACTTTAGTTACGTGTGTAAACTGGACCATCCTAAAAACTAGACACCACCTTTGCATCTTGCTTTGTAGTTCATAATGCATTTTCACACATATTATCTAATAGAAAGGAAGTGGTATAAGAGAAAGGCAGTCTACGGATTTCCCTAGTGGTCCAGTGGTTAAGACTGTGTTTCCACCACAGGGGGCAAGGGTTCGAGTCCTCACTGGGAACTAAGATCCTGAATGCTGTGCAGGAATGCCAAAGAGAGAGAAAGGCATGTTCCTGCACTGCACTCTTAGGGAGACTGAGTATGAGGGTCTGACCACCCTTTGAGTGATACCAGTGGCATTTCCCAGACTGTGTTAGAATCACCAGAGGAAACTAAAAATACAGCCTCCTGCATCCCCACCTTGTAGAATTAGGTGAGGAGTGGGATCTGAGCTCAGCGTCCGAGCACTCTGCATACTGCAGGAGATCCTGCTCCAGCAGGTCCACAGATCGGCCCCAGGGAGCTGCTACCTGGAGACACATCCTCCATGAAGGTGGGACCACGTCAGTGTGCTCATCACCCCTAACAGGAAGCCTGGCACATAGATACTCAGTCTGCTTACTGCCCTCTGCTCTGTGCTCTACGTTGGCCTGCATATTCTTCCGTGTTCTCTAACATAGCAGAGGGGGAGATATCTGTATACAATGAATGAAGTTATAAGGTGGTCCCTCCTAAATTCCTGGGCTTCCCTGGTTGCTCAGATGGTAAAGAATCTGCCTGCGAAGCAGGAGACCCCGGGTTCATACCTGGGTCAGGAAGATCCTCTTGAGAAGGGAATGGCCACTTACTCCAGTATTCTTACCTGGAGAATTCCATGGGGTCGCAAAGAGCTGAGCACAATGACTCAAGAATGCCTAAGTTCATCACTGAATGTGTCTTCCTCATACCAGAGAAAGTTTGAAATAAATGTTTTCTGTTCCTGTTTTTAAAAAAATTCTACGTTCATAACAAGAAAAGGTAGTTCTTGGGCTCATCTTGGCCCCCCAAAAGTACCATTGCCATGCCCTTCCACACCTGTCAAAGTCTTAATTTTTGTGCTCTCTTTCTTACCACCTAAGTCCCTGAATTCTTGAGCTGCTTTGCCAGGGAACCAGGATTCCCTGGCTATCTGCTTTTCAGTTAAGTGCTGTTCCCCTCAATGAAGTTAATAATAAAAGCCAAATGTGATTAAATGTCCCATTGACTCCACAACAGCTCTTTGAGCTGGAGGCATTGTTATCATTTTGCATCTGAGGAAACTGGGATTCAGAGTGACTGTATGATTCAGGTCACATAACTTATAAATGGTGATGTTAGGGTTTGATGAAAGGCTGGTCTTATTCTGGAGCTTGTGCTTGATACTCTGTGCAACCAAATATACTTGTTTAGGACTTTGCTCGGAGAAGGCAATGGCACCCCACTCTAGTACTCTTGCCTGGAAAATCCCATGGACGGAGGAGCCTGGTAGGCTGCAGTCCATGGGGTTGAGAAGAGTTGGACACAACTGAAGTGACTCAGCAGCAGCAGCAGCAACAGAACTTTGCTGGTGATCCAGTAGTTGAGAATCTGCCTGCCAGTTCAGGGGCTATGGGTTTGATCTCTGGTCTGGGAAGATCCCACGTGCTGCAGGACAGCTGGGCCCAGGCGCCTCAGCTACTGAAATCCATGCTGTAGCGCCCATGCTGTGCAAAAGAGAAGCCACCGCAATGAGACGCCTGTGCATTGTCACTAGGGAGTAACCTCTGCTCACCACAATTAGAGAAAACCCTCATGCAGCAACGAAGACCCTGCACAGCCAATAAACGAATTTTAAAAGTATATAATCATTTACATGAAATCGTTGGATACTCTGAGGTTATAAGTTGGTAGTTCTTTGCAGACAAGACGAGGAGCTTAAATGTTCTAGGAGGGAACTTTGGTCTGTTCCTATATGGTCTAAAATTCCCTACTCATTTATTTTCAGGCCTGTGTCTCCCTGTTTGACAGTCTGGATTTCCCCGCTACAGCTCCGTAATTTAGGTGCACACAGGTAAAGATGCTCTCCATCCTGGGGATGGAGGCGTTAGAAATCATATCACAGTCATATTACTGTTCTGAGTCTGCTGCTACTGACTTATTTAATATTTTTTTCTGGATAAAGATCTGTAATAAGTCTTTCATTGCTGAACATATTGTTATTGTTGTTCAGTTGCTCAGTTGTGTCTGATTCTTTGTGACCTCGTGGACTGCAGCACCCCAGGCTTCCCGGTCCTTCACTATCTTTCAGAGTTTGCTCCAACTCATGTCCATCGAGTCGGTGATGCCATCCAACCATCTCACCTTCTGTCGTCCCCTTCTCCTCCTGCCTTCAATCTCTTCTAGCATCAGGGTCTGTTCCAGTGAGTCAGTTCTTAGCATCAGGTGGCCAAAGTATTGGAGCTTCAGCTTCAGCGTCAGTCCTTCCAATGAATATTCAGGACTGATTTCTTTTAGGATTGACTGGTTTGATCTCCTTGCAGTCCAAGGGATTCTGAAGAGTCTCCAACACCACAGTTCAAAAGCATCAATGATTCGGTGCTCAGCCTTCTTTATGGTCCAACTCTCACATCCACACATGACTACTGGAACAATCATAGCTTTGACTATATGGATATTTGTTGGCAAAGTGATGCCTCTGCTTTCTAATATGCTGTCTAGGTTTGTCATAGCTTTTCTTCCAAGGAGCAGGCATCTTTTAATTTCATGGCTGAACATATACTTGATATTTATGTTTTACCTACTTGTAAATGCTCATGAGGTCCAGAAGAGATTCTTGCATTCAGGGACTGTGGCAGGTAGAGAGGCAATCTCTGTTCTCTTCCCAGGAGTCCTGCAAAAGAATATAAAATCGGAGGAAATGGAAATTACAGCTCTAAGGACTTAAAAGGAAGAAGCTTGGAAAGGCAGTTTCCCAGTACAATATCGCCACCTGCCGGATACAGTCTCTAAGTACACCCATTTTAAAAGGGGGAGTAGCAATGGCACCCCACTCCAGTACTCTTGCCTGGAGGGTCCCATGGGCGGAGGAGCCTGGTAGGCTACAGTCCATGAGGTCGCGAAGAGTCGGACACGACTGAGCGACTTCACTTTTCACTTTCATGCACTGGAGAAGGAAATGGCAACCCACTCCAGTGTTCTTGCCTGGAAAATCCCAGGGACGGGGGAGCCTGGTGGGCTGCCGTCTATGGGGTCGCACAGAGTCGGACACGACTGAAGCAACTTAGCAGCAGCAGAAGCAGCAGCAGCAATTGATGTGTTGCCAAGTTCTGGTTGAAGATGAATGCCTGGTCCTTACATAAAGGGCTTAGGCCTCTGCAACCTGATGTCCCCATTCCTGGGTGAACTAGCTCAGATTTGACAACCAATAAGGAAAAAGTCAGGGGGTTCCCTAGTAGCTCGTCAGTACAGAATCTGTCTGTAATGAAGGAGATGTGGGTTTGATTCCTGGGTCAGGAAGATTTCTTGGAAGAGGAAATGGCTACCCACTCCAGTATTCTTGCCTAGGAAATCCCATGGACAGAGGAGCCTGTTGGGCTACGGTCCGTGGGGGTCGCAAAAGAGTTGGATGTGACTTAGCGATTTAACAACAACAAGGAAAAAGTCCAGTCTACTTACTTGTTAAATGGAGATTGTATGGCCTGGCCCCAGCAGCATCTTAGTTTATTTGAAAAAATGGCAACTGTTGCTGATAGCTTACGGTGAACGGTGCCGCTGAATTCGTGGTCTCTGAAGGAGAAGATTTAACTCCAGGACCAAAGACAGTCTCAGTCACTCAATGCTTTGTGTAGATTTTATTTAAAGTGAAAGTGACAGGAAAACTTCTGACGTAGACATCAGAAGGGGGCTGGCAAGTACGTGCCTCACTAGTTTAAGCAGGGTCTTATGGACTTCTCAGACTTCCCTGGTGGCTCAGACGGTAAAGCGTCTGTCTACAATGCGGAAGACCTGGGTTTGATCCCTGGGTCCGGAAGATCCGCTGGAGAAGGAAATGGCAATCCACTCCAGTACTCTTGCCTGGAAAATCCCATGGATGGAGGAGTGTGGTAGGCTACAAGTCCATAGGGTCACAAAGAGTTGGACACGAGTGAGCGATCCACCTCTCCTATAACATTCATCCAAAGCCCAGAAATTTAAAAAAAAAAAAAAAAGGCATGTCCTTGAACAAGAGATATTGCTGCTTACAAGGCCTTCTTGTCTAAGGCAAAAGAATGAGAAAAAGAATGTTTGCCTCCTCCTTAAAGGGCCTTAGGCTTGGACTCCTTATCAGCCTGCCTACGTTAACTCTCTCATTGTTTTGGAGACACTTTATTCTCCATTATACTACCTGAAATAAATCCATCAGTGTACTGGGGCCCTTTGTTCACAGAGGCTCATCTTAAGGCCTGGTTCACTGATGGTTTGGCTAAGTTGCATCCTGTTAGTGCCCACTGGCCTGCTTCCTATGGTCAGTGGCTGCTCAATATATGCCATCTTGAAAACTGGTGTGGTTGTCCACTCAGTGGGCAGAACTCTAGGCCATTCTCATAGCTCTGGCCAATACTCCTTTTGATGAAAGAAATTTTTTTTTTTTTAAACTGGTCCTTGGGATTTTGCCAACCATTTAGCCAACTGGCCTACTCTCTGGCCCGCCACTTGGAGTACGCGTAGATTTAAACAACTCTGGCATCTCTGGTGGGAACACTTTAAGCCCAAAATGTGTGAGGGCGGGGACAGTTCATGATATTGTTGTCCCGCAGGTCCACCACTACCACTGAGTCAAATAACAGCTGCAGCTGACATTCTGTGGACGTGGCTGGCCCTGCATTCCTCTGCCGATGACAGATGCTCGCTGTCATCAGTAGCAGCTCTCCACATGGACCCCCGTTTACATAGGTACAGCCTTGTTTCATCGTGACTGTTAGAAATTCACGTGCTTTTCTGATCCTTGAGAGGTCTTTGGTTATGCCGTGTATGGAAAAGGAGTCTACAACCCCTATAACACTGCCCATATGATGTAACCAACGCTAAAGCTGATCCAAATCAAGTTTATGGAGAAGGAAATGATAACCCACTCCAGCGTTCTTGCCTGGAGAACCCCATGGACGAGGAGCCTGGTGGGCTACAGTCCATAGGGTCGCAAGAGTTGGACATGACTTAGCGACTAAACCACTAAATCAAGTTTAATGAAAAACTTGATTGGAATTACCTGTGGCCATTTGGGTTATACGTTTGCATGTGGCTAGAAATGGCTCATAGGATATTTCTCCACTGAGATTTGATTTTTTTTTTTTCTGCTTACCTATTGCCTTCTGTAATTGTTGGCAATGACCCCAGAGATCTGAAGGTTAGTGTAAACTCTCATGGCTTGTAGTGGATACTAGACAGCCTTACACTAGGCTGCATCCTGACTGAAATAAAATCCCTTGGTCTCCCCAAGGACAGTTGCCTGGGTCCTGGAAAGCATATTTAAGTCAATACTGCAGGTTAATTTTATCTTGCCTTTGGAGTCCTATTGACAGAAGCCTTGATTAAATGCAGTATGAGAACATTTGAACTGATTTAGTTCTAGCTGCTGTTGGTTAGATTAATGAGAGTGGTCAACAGTATGGCATACTTCTGTGATTTTTGCCAGAAGTCAAGACATGGAGGAACAACAGGTGGATTGCTGGGGAAGGCAGTCTTCCGTGGCCCCTGCACATTTTTGCTGGGTATGCCAAGGACACAAGATCCTGACTGCTGTTTACACATGCCATTCCTTAGGGTGGTGTTTACAGAGAGCAGAGATTGTTAAAATTATGTAAAGTCAGGCATGTGCCTCAAAATTACTAGGTGAGGAGAGGAACTGAGTGAGACTATAGATGAAACAGTGTTGTCTAAGAATTTATGATCGTTGAGTCTGGATCATGGGTGCATGTGAGTTCAAAGTGCAGACTTTGCTATCACTATGCGTTCGTGCATGCCTGCATGCAGTCTCTTTAGTCATGTCCACCTCTTTACGACCCTATGGACCATAGCCTGCCAGGCTCCTCTGTGCATGGGATTCTCCAGGCACGAGTACTGGTGTGGTCCCATGGGAGGTGGAATAGCCCAAGTTCCACGTCATTCTTGTGAATTTCCAAGCTCATTGCTCCTCCTCTGCAGCACAAACCTACTGTATGTATTATATCCTTCTGGGGTCCTCCATGTCACTCACTCCCATGGGACCCGAGGCAAGGACTTGATTCTCATGCCGCTTGCTGTGCCTTGAGTAACCAAGTTTTTCTATGACCCAGGAGTCTCCTGCCCCCTGCCAGTATTCATAAACTAGTAACAGTCTCTTATTAGCTTGGAAGTACGATATAATCCCAAACCCTCACGGGTATCTGTGTTTTGGGGGAGGGCAAAGGATGTTATGATGTTTGCTTGAAGTCACCAGGCACAAAGTTAGTTGTGTAACTTTGTTTTTACATTGAGGAAAAGAATTCAATTCATTAAACTTGTCCTAAAGCTGCACCAAACTGCAGAGCTTGAAATTTAGCACTTTTTAATTCAGCCACTTTTTAAGTTTTATTTAAAAACTTTAAAATAATGAAAGGTCTCAGCCATTTACAAAAGTAGAGAGACTAGAATTGTGAACACTGATATAGATATCCCTCAGCTTTAGCAATTTTCAACTCATAGCTAATCTGATTATTTCTGTATCTGCCTCCCATCCCTGATAACTTGAAAGCATATTTATGAAATCATATCACTTCATTTTTAATATATTTTAATTTAAAATGATTGACTGGAATTTGCTTTGTTTTGTAGTATCTGTATTCTTTGAATTTCCAAGAACTATTTTGTGAACATAAGATATATAGCACCATTAATAATAATTAATGGAAAACCATCACAATTCTCCTTCTCCCTGATTTCTGAAATATTTTAGAGGAACCCAAACTGTACATAGTGGTAAATGTATGTTCCTGTTTAGTTGCTAAGTCGTGTCAGACCACTGTGACTCCATGGACTGTAGCTCACCAGGATCCTCTTTCTTTGGGATTTCCCAGGCAAGAATACTGGAATGGGTTGCCGTTTTCTTCTCCAGGGGATCTTCCTGACCCAGGGATCGAACCCATGTTTCCTGCATTGGCAGGTGGATTCTTTACCACAGAGCCACCAGGGAAGCCCAGTAAATGTAGAGGCTTGAGTTTTTTGGTTATTTTAAACATATGAAAAAGGATATATAACTTTATAATGAACTTCCATGTGCCTGTAAACAAAGAGAACACCTTGAACAAAGAGTGTCACCTTGACGCTGCTGCTGCTGCTAAGTCGCTTCAGTCGTGTCCGACTCTGTGCAACCCCATAGACGGCAGCCCACTAGGCTCTCCCAGTCCCTGGAATTCTCCAGGCAAGAACACTGGAGTGGGTTGCCATTTCTTTCTCCAGTGCATGAAAGTGAAAAGTGAAAGTGAAGTCGCTCAGTCGTGTCCGACTCTTCGAGACCCCATGGACTGTAGCAAAGGGTTAAATAGAAACTCCCTGCAGTCTCCCAGCAAGAGAACACAGGAGGAGAATTCTGGGCGGAGGGGGTGGGGATGGGGGTGGGGGAGAGGGGAAGCCTTCTTTGTTTTGCATATTGTGCAGCTAGATGGTTAAGATGCATGTCTAAGGAAGAATTGTAACTACCCCAGATTCTTGCATCTTTCCATTCATAGAAAAACGCTAAAGTCATTAACTTGAGAGATCTGTGTTTTTTTGTGTGTGCGATTATCTGTAATCTTTTACTAAGATAGATGCTTCACTACCTGCATTTTCCTGCAAAGATTCATACAAAAACAAGCTCCTTCCCCACTTCCTCAGAGCAGCTCCTCAGGGCTGAAAGGCTGTCTCCTGGGTTGTTGTCCTCAGTAAGGTCCCCCAAATAAAACTGAAACTCACTGCTTTTATGTCATTTTTTTTTCAGTTGACATAGCCATGACCCAGACTCAAGTCTTTAGATAATATTGTTTCTTCTGTGTCCTCACTCAATTCTTCCTCACACCTGATAGTTTTGAAGCAAATACCTGACTGTATACAATTTCATGTATTATATATTTTGTTTTAAAAATGTAACCACAGTATCCTCATATAACAAAGTTAAAAATAATTTCAGAATATCATAAAATATCTCATCTGTGTTCAAAGTTCCTGTCTTATAAAAATTTTAAAACAATTTGCTTGTTTAAATCAGGCTCATTGTATTTTCTCTGCTAATTCACAGGTTTACATGCTATTTTTTGATTTGTTGAAGTAATAATTGTGTTCTACCACCTGTATTTTGCTGATTGCATCTCTATGATGTCATTAATATGTTTGTCCTCTGAAATAGATGGGTTTCCCTGATAGTTCAGCTGGTGAAGAATCTGCCTGCAATGCTGGAGACCCTGGTTCAATTCCTGGGATGGGAAGATCCTCTGGAGAAGGGATAGGCTACCCACTCCAGTATTCTTGGGCTACCCTGGTGGCTCAGCTGGTAAACAATCCATCTGTGATGCAGGACACCTGGGTTTGATCCCTGGGTTGGGAAGATCTCCTGGAGAAGGGAAAGGCTACCCACTCCAGTATTCTGGCCAGGAGAGTTCCATGGACTGTATAGTTCATAGAGGTTGCATCTCTATGAGATCATTAATATATTTGTCCCCTGCAATAGATACATGTATATTGAAGTGTGATTAGATTATGGTTCCCATGTTTTACACAAGAATACTTCATAGATGATGTGCGTGTGTGAGTGCTTGCTCAGTCGTGTCTGACTCTTTGTGATTGCATGGACTGTAGCCCACTAGGCTCCTCTGTCCATGGAATTTTCTAGGCAAGAATACTGGAGTGGGTTGCCATTTCCTTTTCCAGGGGCTCTCCCCAACCCAGGGGCCTCTTGAGTCTCCTGCGTTGGCAGGCTGTTTCTTTAGCAGCTGAGCCACCAGATGACATTGTGTACTTGGAGAAGGAAATGGCAACCCGCTCCAGTGTTCTTGCCTGGAGAATCCCAGGGACGGGGGAGCCTGGTGGGCTGCCATCTATGGGGTCACACGGAGTTGGACACGACTGAAGCGATTTAGTAGCAGCAGCAGCATACACTATGTGATTGTCTCATTTTATGTGTGAATGTGAGCAGGCATTGATGATCAATGCCTAGACTTATTAATCTTTATAAGTTGCAAGTGAAGATATAATAGAGTCAAGTTGACTTCCGAGTTCTTTTGACATAACCCAGTTGTCCTTGATAGTGTCCTTGCTTTCTGGTGTAACAAGAGCTTCCTTACTTGCTTTGTATAATACATTTTCTGTTCCAGACCTGGAACCTGCCAGCCCTCAAAGGAGTCCTGGCTCCATTTAGTGGGAACTGGTATTTAAAGATATAACCTGGGCACTAGGGGTCCTCATACCTGAATGGTCTAGCGGTTTTCCCTGTTTTCTTCAATTTAAGTCTGAATTTGGCAATAAGGAGATCATGATCTGAGCCACAGTCAGCTCCCAGTCTTGTTTTTGCTGACTATATAGAGCTTCTCCATCTTTGGCTGCAAAGAATATAATCAATCTGATTTCAGTGTTGACCATCTGGTGATGTCCATGTGTAGAGTCGTCTCTCGTGTTGTTGAAGAGGGTGTTTGCTATGACCAGTGTGTTCTCTTGGCAAAACTCTGTTAGCCTTTGCCCTGCTTCATTCTGTACTCCAAGGTCAAATTTGTCTGTTACTCCAGGTATTTGTTGACTTCCTACTTTTGCATTCCAGTCCCCTATAATGAAAAGGACATCATTTTGGATGTTAGTTCTAGAAGGCCTTGTAGGTCTTCATAGAGCCATTCAACTTCAGCTTCTTCAGCATTACTGGTCAGAGCATAGACTTGGATTACTGTGATATTGAATGGTTTGCCTTGGAAACAAACAGAGGTCATTCTGTCGTTTTTGAGATTGCATCCAAGTACTGCATTTTGGACTCTTTTGCTGCTATGATGGCTACTCCATTTCTTCTAAGGGATTCTTGCCCACAGTAGTAGATACAATGGTCATCTGAGTTAAATTCACCCATTCCAGTCCATTTTAGTTCACTGATTCCTAGAATGTCAATGTTCAGTCTTGCCATCTCCTGTTTGACCACTTCCAATTTGCCTTGATTCATGGACCTAACATTCCAGGTTCCTACACAATATTGCTCTTTACAGCATCGGACTTTACTTCCTTCACCAGTCACATCCACAACTGGGTATTGTTTTTGCTTTGGCTCCATCCCTTCATTCTTTCTGGAGTTACTTCTCCACTGATCTCCAGTAACATATTGGGCACCTACCGACCTGAGGAGTTCATCTTTCAGTGTCCTATCTTTTTGCCTTTTCATACTGTTCATGGAGTTCTCAAGGCAAGAATACTGAAGTGGTTTGGCATTCCCTTCTCCAGCGAACTATATTTTGTCAGAACTCTCCACCATGACCTGTTTGTCTTAGGTGGCCCTACACAGACTGGCTCATAGTTTCATTGAGTTAGACAAGGCTGTGGTCCATGTGATCAGATTGGTTAGTTTTCTGGAATTGTGGTTTTCAGTCTGTCTGTCCTCTGATGGAGAAGGATAGGAGGCTTATGGCAGCTTCCTGATGGGAGAGACTGACTGAGGGGGACACTGGATCTTGTTCTGATGTGTGGGGCCATGCTCAGTAAATCTTTAATCTAATTTCCTATTGATGAGTGGGGCTGGGTTCCCTCCCTGTTATTTATCTGGGGCCAAACTATGGTGGAGGTAATGAAGACAATGGCCACCTCCTTCAAAAGGTCTATGCACGCACTGCTACACTCAGTGCCCCCAACCCTGTAGCAGGCCCCTGCTGACCCACGCCTCTGCTGGAGACTCCTGGACACTCACGGGCAAGTCTGGGTCAGTCTCCCTTGGGGTCACTGCTCCTTTCTCCTGGGTCCTGGTGTACACAAGGTTCTGTTTGTGCCCTCCAAGCGTCTATTTCCCCAGTCCTGTGTAAGTTCTGGCAGCTGTGTTGTGGGGTTAATGGCAACCTCCTCCAAGAGGGCTTATGCTCAAGTGTGCTGCACCCAGAGCCCCTGCCCCTGTGGCAGGCCACTGCTGACCTATACCTCCACAGAGACACTCAAACACAGTTGTGTCTTAGTCTCTGTGGGGTCTTTGGGTCCTGGTGTGCACAAGGTTTGTCTGAGCCCTCTGAGTGTTGCTGGCAGGTATGGGGTTTGAGTCTAAATATGGTTTTGCCCCTCCTACCATCTTGCTGGGGCTTCTACTTTGCCCTTGGACATGGAGTATCTCCTCAAAGTCGCTCCAGCACCGTGCAGCCCCCGCTCCAGACTAGGAGCTGACTGTGGCTCAGATCATGAACTCCTTATTGCCAAATTCAGTCTTAAATTGAAGAAAGTAGGGAAAACCACTAGATCATTCAGGTATGACCTAAATTAAATCCCTTAATGATTATACAGTGGAAGTGACAAATAGATTCAAGGGATTAGATCTGATAGACAGAGTGCTTGAAGAACTATGAGGAGGTTTGTGACATTGTTCAAGAGGCAGGGATCAAGACCATCCCAAAGAAAAAGAAATGCAAAAAGGCAAAATGGTTGTCTGAGGAGGGCTTACAAATAGCTGTGAAAAGAAGAGAAGCTAAAGGCAAAGGAGAAAAGGAAAGATATACCCATTTGAATGCAGAGTTATAAAGAATAGCAAGGAGAGATTAAAAAAAAAGCCTTCCTCAATGATCAATGCAAAGAAATAGAGGAAAATAATAGAATAGGAAAGACTAGAGATCTCTTCAAGAAAATGAGAGATACCAAAGGAACATTTCATGCAAAGATGGGCACCATAAAGGACAGAAATGGTATGGAACTACAGAAGCAGAAGATATTAAGAAGAGGTGGCAAGAATACACAGAAGAACTATACGGAAAAGATCTTCATGGCCCAGATAATTACAGTGGTATGATCACTCACCTAGAGCCAGACATCCTGGAATGCGAAGTCAAGTGGGCCTTAGAAAGCATCACTACAAACAAAGCTAATGGAGGTGATGGAATTCCAGTTGAGCTATTTCAAATCCTAAAAGATGACGCTGTGAAAGTGCTGCACTCAATATGCCAGCAAATTTGGAAAACTCAGTGGCCACAGGACTGAAAGAGGTCAGTTTTCATCCCAATCCCAAAGAAAGGCAATGCCGAAGAATGCTCAAACTACCCCACAATTGTACTCATCTCACACACTAGCAAAGTATTGCTCAAAATTCTCTAAGCCAAGCTTCAACAGTTACGTGAACCGTGAACTTCCAGATGTTCAAGCTGGATTTAGAAAAGACAGAGGAACTAGAGATCAGATTGTCAACATCTGTTGGATCATAGAAAAAGCAAGAGAGTTCCAGAAAAAGTCAAAGGGCAAAGCCTTTGACTGTGTGGATCACAACAAACTGTGGAAAATTCTGAAAGAGATAGGAATACCAGATCACCTGACCTGCCTCTTGAGAAATCTGTATGCAGGTCAGGAAGCAACAGTTAGAACTGGACATGGAACAACAGACTAGTTCCAAAAAGGAAAAGGAATACATCAAGGCTGTATATTGTCACCCTGCTTATTTAACTTATATGCAGGGTAGATCATTAGAAACACTGGGCTGGATGAAGCACAAACTAGAATCAAGATTACAGGGAGAAATATCAATAACCTCAGATATGCAGATGACACCACCATTATGGCAGAAAGTGAAGAAGAACTAAAAAGCCTCTTGATGAAAGTGAAAGAGAAGAGTGAAAAAGTTGGTTTAAAACTAAACATTCAGAAAACTAAGATCATGGCATCCGGTCGCTTCACTTCATGGCAAATAGATGGGGAAACAATGGAAACAGTGTGAGACTTTATTTTTCTGGGCTCCAAAATCACTGCAGATGGTGACTGCATGAAGCCATGAAATTAAAAGACGTTGGCTCCTCAGAAAAAAACTATGACAAACCTGCTGCTGCTGCATCGCTTCAGTCGTGTCCGACTCTGTGCGACCCCAGAGACGGCAGCCCACCAGGCTCCCCTGTCCCTGGGATCCTCCAGGCAAGAACACTGGAATGAGTTGCCATTTCCTTCTCCAATGCATGGAAGTGAAAAGTGAAAGTGAAGTTGCTCAGTCGTGTCCAACTCTTCTCGACCCCATGGACTGCAGCCCACCAGGCTCCTCCGTCCATGGAATTTTCCAGGCAAGAATACTGGAGTGGGGTGCCATTGCCTTCTCCATGACAAACCTAGATAATGTATTAAAAAGCAGAAATATTTCTTTGCCAAAAAAGTCTGTCTAGTTAAAGCTATGGTTTTTCCAATAGTCATGTATGGATGTGAGAGTTGGACTATAAAGAAAGCTGAGCAGTGAGGGATTGATGCTTTTGAACTGTGTTGTTGGAGAAGACTCTTGAGAGTCCCTTGGACTGCAAGAAGACCCAATCAGCCCATCCTAAAGGAAATCAGTCCTGAATATTCTTTGCAAGGACTGATGCTGGAGCTGAAACTCTAGTACTTTGGCCACCTGATGCATAGAAATGACTCATTTGAAAAGACCCTGATGCTGGGAAAGACTGAAAGCAGGAGAAGGGGATGACAGAGGGTGAGGTGGTTGGATCCCATCACTGACTCAATGGACATGAGTTTGAGTAAACTCTGGTAGTTGGTGATGGACAGGACTGGCGTGCTGCAGTCCATGGGGTTGGAAAGAGTCAGACAGGACTGAGCGACTGAACTGAACTGAGGGGTCCTCACTGCTGTTGGATTGGTCTTTGTAGAAACAATGCCTTTTCAGTAGATAGAGTTTTTGTTTATTGTTTGCAAAAGGTATCATTTAGAATATTTAATTTATTTTGTGATTATTTAAATTATTTTAAGGTTTCAAAGTTTTGATAGTATGATTTGTAATAAGAAATATATATTTGGTCTTTGTCCCTGTTTCTGGCACAGAGCTCCTAAAACCCTTGACATTTCATGAATGATTAGAGCATACATCAGTTCAGTTCAGTTCAGTCACACAGTTGTGTCTGACTCTTTACGACCCCATGAATTGCAGCATGCCAGGCCTCCCTGTCCATCACCAACTCCCGGAGTTCACTCAAACTCATGTCCATCGAGTCGGTGATGCCATCCATCCATCTCATCCTCTGTCGTCCCCTTCTCCTCCTGCCCCCAATCCCTCCCAGCATCAGAGTCTTTTCCAATGAGTCAACTCTTCACATGAGGTGGCCAAAGTACTGGAGTTTCAGCTTTAGCATCAGTCCTTCCAAAGAAGTCCCAGGGCTGATCTCCTTCAGAATGGACTGGTTGGATCTCCTTGCAGTCCAAGGGACTCTCAAGAGTCTTCTCCAACACCACAGTTCAAAAGCATCAATTCTTCGGCGCTCAGCTTTCTTCACAGTCCAATTCTCACATCCATACATGACCACAGGAAAAACCATAGCCTTGACTAGACAGATCTTTATTGGCAAAGTAATATCTTTGCTTTTCAATATGCTATCTAGATTGGTCATAACTTTCCTTCCAAGGAGTATGCGTCTTTTAATTTCATGGCTGCAGTCATAATCTGCAGTGATTTTGGAGGGCAAAATAATAAAGTCTGACACTGTTTCCACTGTTTCCCCATCTATTTCCCATGAAGTGATGGGACCAGATGCCATGATCTTAGTTTTCTGAATGTTGAGCTTTAAGCCAACTTTTTCACTCTCTTCTTTGACTTTCATCAAGAGGCTTTTGAGTTCCTCTTCACTTCCTGCCATAAGGGTGGTGTCATCTGCATATCTGAGGTTATTGATATTTCTCCTGGCAATCTTGAGTCCAGCTTGTGCTTTTTCCAGCCCAGCGTTTCTCATGATGTACTCTGCATATAAGTTATATAAGCAGGGTGGCAATATACAGCCTTGACGTACTCCTTTTCCTATTTGGAACCAGTCTGTTGTTCCATGTCCAGTTCTAACCGTTGCTTCCTGACCTGCATACAAATTTCTCAAGAGGCAGATCAGGTGGTCTGGTATTCCCATCTCTTTCAGAATTTTCCACAGTTTATTGTGATCCACACAGTCAAAGGCTTTGGCATAGTCAATAAAGCAGAAATAGATGTTTTTCTGGAACTCTCTTGCTTTTTCCATGATCCAGCGGAAGTTGGCAATTTGATCTCTGGTTCCTCTGCCTTTTCTAAAACCAGATTGCACATCTGGAAGTTCACATAGTGCTGAAGCCTGGCTTGGAGAATTTTGAGCATTACTTTACTAGCGTGTGAGATGAGTACAATTGTGCGGTAGTTTGAGCATTCTTTGGCATTGCCTTTCTTTGGGATTGGAATGAAAACTGACCTTTTCCAGTCCTGTGGCCACTGCTGAGTTTTCCAAATTTGCTGGCATATTGAGTGTAGCACTTTCACAGCATCATCTTTCAGGATTTGGAATAGCTCAACTGGAATTCCATCACCTCCACTAGCTTTGTTTGTAGTGATGCTTTCTAAGGCCCACTTGACTTCACATTCCAGGATGTCTGGCTCTAACACATTCCAGGATGTCTGGCTCTAGGTGCGTGATCACACCATCATGATTATCTGGGTCGTGAAGATCTTTTTTGTACAGTTCTTCTGTGTATTTTTGCCACCTCCTCTTAATGTCTTCTACTTTTGTTAGGTCCATACCATTTCTGTCTTTTATGGTGCCCATCTTTGCATGAAATGTTCCCTTGGTATCTCTAATTTTCTTGAAGAGATCTCTAGTCTTGCCCATTCTGTTGTTTTTCTCTATTTCTTTGCATTGATCTCTGAGGAAGGCTTTCTTATCTCTCCTTGCTAATCTTTGAAACTCTGCATTCAGATGCTTATATCTTTCCTTTTCTCCTTTGCTTTTTGCTTCTCTTCTTTTCACAGCTATTTGTAAGGCCTCCTCAGACAGCCATTTTGCTTTTGCATTTCGTTTCCATGGGGATGGTCTTGATCCCTGTCTCCTGTACAACGTCATGAACCTCATTCCATAGTTCATCAGGCACTCTATCAGATCTAGTCCCTTAAATCTATTTCTCAGTTTCACTGTATAATCATAAGGGATTTGATTTTGGTCATACCTGAATGGTGTAGTGGTTTCCCCCACTTTCTTCAATTTAAGTCTGAATTTGGCAATAAGGAGTTCATGATATGAGCCACAGTCAGCTCCCGGTCTTGTTTTTGCTGACTGTATAGAGCTTCTCCATCTTTGGCTGCAAAGAGTATAATCAGTCTGATTTCGGTGTTGACCATCTGGTGTGTTATGTTAATTGAGTGGCTTTGGGAAAGCACCTAAGGATGGGACCTGATAGCCAGAGGTGCAAACCTGTGATTAGGGTTGGAATGTTCAGTCCAACCCCTTGACCTTTAGGGAGGGAAGAGGGGCTGGAGGTTTAGTAAGTCATATCGAAAGATTTAATCAATCCTTTGTCTGTAATAAAACCTCCATAAAACCCCAAAAGGGCAGGATTTGAAGAGCCTCCAGGTTGGTGGACACATGGAGGTTTGGGAAGGCTGGTGTGCCTGGAGAGAGCATAGAGGCTCTGTGCCCTTTCCCCTTACCATGCCCTGTGTCTCTCTTCCATCTGGCTGTTCTTGAATTATATCCTTTTGTAAAAAACTGGTGATCTAGTATGTAAAATGTTCCTCTGAATTCTGTGAGTCATTCTAGCAAATTAATTGAATTGAGAGATTGTTGGATCCTCCCATCTATCGTCATTTGGTCAGAAGCACAGATGATAACCCATACTTGTGAAAGTGAAAAAGTGAAAGTCATTCAGTTGTGTCCGACCACCTGGACTGTAGCCCTGCCAGGGTTCTCTGTCCATGGGGATTCTCCAGGCAGGAATACTGGAGTGGGTTGCCCAATTCCCTCCTCCAGGGGAATCTTCCTAACCCGGGGATCAAACCCCAATCTCCCTCATTGCAGGCAGATTCTTCACCCTCTGAGCCACCAGGGGAGTGGGTTGTGACTGGTGTTCAAAGTTGGGGGTGTTAGGGGCAGGGACAGTCTTGTAGGATAGAGCCCTGAACCCATGGGACCTGATGCTGTGTCCAGGGACTGGCAGCGTGCCATTGATTTGTAGGGTGCCTAGCTGGTGTTGAAGAATTGCTTGTTGGTGTGCAGACCCCATTCCACATATATAGCCTCAAGATGGAATTGTTCACTGGAACCTCTTAAAGTCAAATCTATAAAACCCGGTATATCCAGAGAAGTCTAGGTTCTGTCCCTGTCTTCTTCAGCCTATTCTTTCTACCTCCAATGGGTATCCTGTTTTTTTTGTTTGTTTGTTTATCCATCCACTTAATTTAACAAAAGTAAATATATGACTGTTTTCTTATTCTTTCCTTTCTTAGACAAATAACAGCAACCTACACACATTTTATCCCTCTTGCTTTTATTTTTTTGCCTAACCACGTATCATGGAGATCACTCCATATGGTAATAGTGCCTTTTCCCATTAATTTTTATGACTTTATGATATCCTGTTATGTGTATGTACCATTGGTAGACATTTTTGTTTCCAGTCTTTGCTAAGATAAATAGTCTTTCAAAGAAAGACCATATATTTTTTGTATAGAGTTCTAGCAGTGGTGTTGATGGGTCAATGGGTAAATCCATATTACTTTTGCTAAATATTGCCAAATTCTTTTCTGTATCAGTGAGGTTTTGCCATGAACTGAATGTTTGCGTCCCCCCAAGATTTGTACGTTGAAATTCTGATGCCCTAATGTGACAATATTTGAAAGTGGGGCCTTTGGTAAACAATTAGATCATGAGGACGAAGCCCTCATGAATTAGAAGAGGCTAGAGAACTAGCCAGGTCTCTTTCTGCCATGTGAGGCTACAATATTAGCAGCTGTAACTTCTTCGGCAACCTAGAAGAGGACTCCTGCTAGAACCCGACTGCCAGCACCTTCTCTTTAGCATCTACAACCATGAGCAATATTAACACATATTTGTTGTTTAAGTCACCCAGATTGTGGTCACTTGTAATAGCAGCCCAAACTGACTAAGACAAAGTCACATTTGGAAATAGAAACCACACTGTTGTGGTCCATGCAGACCTGGGGCACAGTGAGCGAATGAGTGGAGAATAAAGTTTATTAGAGAGGGAGATGCTAGTAGTCAATTTTTACAGCCTCAAGACAAAGAAGATTCCTATTGGAATGGTGGCATTAGGTGATTGGTTAGGATGCTATAGGGTGTGTAATAGGATGGGTATTTTGCCTAATATGGGGTCAGGGAACTGGCTGGTTTAAATCCAGAGGCTCATGGCAACAGTTGCTATAGGGCTTTATCAGTTCCTCAGATTTTTGTACTGTGACCTTGGTATAAAGCTCTATACACACCAGCTCTTTGAACCAAAAGAATTTCATATAATATAAAGGCTTCCCAGGTGGCAATTATGGTAAAGAACTCACCTGCTAATGCAGGAGACATAAGAGATGCAGGTTCAGTCTTTGAGTTGGGAAGATCCCCTGGAGGATGGCGTGACAATCCACTCCAGTATTCTTGCCTGAAGAATCCCATGGACAGAGAATCCTGGTAGGCTATAGCCCATAGGGTTTCAAAGAGTTGGACACGACTGAAGTGATTTAGCAAAGACTTGTTCAATAGGTGTGTGTTAGTCACTCAGTCATGTCCAACTCTTTGTGACCCCATGGACTGTAGCCCACCAAGCTCCTCTGTCCATGGGATTTTCCAGGCAAGCATACTGAAGTGGGTTTCCATTTCCTTCTCCAGGGATCTTCCCAACCCAGGGATCAAACCTGGGTCTCCCACATTGCAGGCAGTCTCTTGATCAACTGAGCCACCAAGGAAGCCTCACTCCATATAATGTTATTGATTCTTGTTGAGTTGCTCAGTCATGTCTGACTCTTTTTGTGACCCCATGGACTGTAACGCTCCAGGCTCCTCTGTCCATGGGATTTCCCAGGCAAGAATACTGGAATAATTTGCCATTTCCTTCTGCGGGGGATCTTCCTTACACAGGAATTGAACCTGCTTCTCCTGCATTGCAGGTAGATTCTTTACTGCTGAGCCACCAGGGAAGCACTATAATGTTATTAATAGTTGAAGATAAAAAGATAAAAAAGCAGCAACTGTAGGCAGCTGCCCCCAGCCCTTGACTGAGGTCACTTAGAGGAGAAGTCCTTTGGAGCTGCACCTCAGACCTCTGAGAAGATTATACTGTTGTACTGGTGAGTGGTTCTGAGTTTGAAACAGGGAGCCTTGTGGGCCTGGGACCCCGACTTGAAGGAGTAGAGGGCCAGTTGATTTTGATGTCTCTATGGGGAGACAGAGGTTTGTAAGTTCAGGGAAAACTGAATTTGCTGCTCTGCACAGGTTTCTCTGGTGACTTCCCTGGTGGCTCAGAGGGTAAAAAATATGTCTGCAATGCGGGAGACCTGGGTTCGATCCCTGGGACAGGAAGATTCCCTGGAGAAGGGAATGGCTACCCACTCCAGTACTCTTGCCTGAAGAATTCCATGGACAGAGGAGCCTGAAGAACTGCAGTCCATGGACACAACTGAGCAACCAACAATTTCACTTTCACTTTCTGTGAATGCACTGCCACTGCGGAGTGAGAGCACTGCAGGGCCGACTCCTGGGAACTGCAGACAGGACGCCCCCGGAGACAGGCAGGACGCCCCCCGGAGACAGACAGGACGCCCCCCGGAGACAGACAGGATGCCCCCCAGAGACAGGCAGGACGCCCCCCGGAGACAGACAGGACGCCCCCCGGAGACAGACAGGACGCCCCCCGGAGACAGACAGGATGCCCCCCGGAGACAGGCAGGACGCCCCCCGGAGACAGACAGGACGCCCCCCGGAGACAGGCAGGACGCCCCCCGGAGACAGGCAGGACGCCCCCAGCAGACAGACACAGGACGCCCCCCGGAGACAGACACAGGACACCCCCAGGAGACAGGCAGGATGCCCCCCAGAGACAGGCAGGACGCCCCCCGGAGACAGACACAGGACACCCCCAGGAGACAGGCAGGATGCCCCCCAGAGACAGGCAGGATGCCCCCCGGAGACAGACACAGGACGCCCCCAGCAGACAGACACAGGACGCCCCCCGGAGACAGACACAGGACACCCCCAGGAGACAGGCAGGACGCCCCCAGGAGACAGACAGGATGCCCCCCGGAGACAGGCAGGACGCCCCCAGGAGACAGGCAGGACGCCCCCAGGAGACAGACAGGACCCCCCCAGCAGACAGACACAGGACGCCCCCCGGAGACAGACACAGGACACCCCCAGGAGACAGGCAGGACGCCCCCCGGAGACAGACAGGACGCCCCCCGGAGACAGGCAGGACGCCCCCCGGAGACAGACAGGACGCCCCCCGGAGACAGGCAGGACGCCCCCCGGAGACAGACACAGGACGCCCCCCGGAGACAGGCAGGACGCCCCCAGCAGACAGACACAGGACGCCCCCCGGAGACAGGCAGGACGCCCCCCAGGAGACAGGCAGGACGCCCCCAGGAGACAGGCAGGACGCCCCCAGGAGACAGACACAGGACACCCCCAGGAGACAGGCAGGACGCCCCCCGGAGACAGGCAGGATGCCCCCCGGAGACAGACACAGGACGCCCCCCGGAGACAGGCAGGACGCCCCCAGGAGACAGGCAGGATGCCCCCCGGAGACAGACACAGGACACCCCCAGGAGACAGGCAGGACGCCCCCAGGAGACAGGCAGGACGCCCCCAGGAGACAGACACAGGACACCCCCAGGAGACAGGCAGGACGCCCCCCGGAGACAGGCAGGACACCCCCAGAAGACAGGCAGGATGCCCCCCACCACCCCCACGAAACAGATAGGACGCCTCCCAGGAAACATGAAGGAAGAAGCAAGTCCCTCCACCCTCCTGTGGCCTCTCAGGCTCCCGCTGGTGGCCCCTGTGGACATATCCTAATTTAGAACCTCCTGACCAAGCAGAAATGTGGTTAGGGGGTCCTGGCCCCAGGATCAAAAAGCAGAGAACCAAAGGATAGATATGGAGCTGAGAGGCAGCAGTTTTGTAATCTCGTGGCTGTGGTAGAGCTGTTAAGCATTTCAGTTACCTTTTCACCACAGCCTTAGCAACAGAATATTTTGTCAGACTTGCAGATTTTTGCCATCAGATGATTTTTTTTTTAAACAACAGGCTATTATCTACCTTATAAATTGTTGTAAAGTATAGAAAAACATGGAAGATATAATAGTTCTTACTGCTTTAATGCTTATTATATATAATGACTTTAACAATGCTTGTAAAACAATACACAGCTATACAGAAACGCAGCTGACACAGACTAATGGACAATTCTGTGACCAAGGATAAAATGACTGCTCAAGATAGCTTGAACCATCAGTTGGCAAAAGTGAACAATAGAATCTTTTGTATTTTTTTCCCCTTGGAAATTTACAGTTTATCCTGCTCAGATTTAAGCCTAGAACAGCTTTTGCTATAAAAGAAGAATCTTTGTTTAAAAAAAGTTTTTACTCCTTGCTTTATTTTAAGATTGGGCTTCCCTGGTAACTCAGCTGGTAAAGAATCCACCCACAATGCAGGAGACTTGGGTTCGATCCCTGGGTTGGGAAGATCCCCCGGAGAAGGGAATGGTTAGCCACTCCAGTACTCTTGCCTGGAGAATCCCATGGACAGAAGAGCCTGGTGGGCTACAGTCCATGGGGTTGCAAAGAGTAGGACATGACTCTGATTAACACAAAGAGGATTGATAAACACACTTATTTTAAGATCACCTACATGAAAGGGAATGTCTAGAAAACACCCTTGTCGGTTGTTTTCATTGATACATATTTTGACATTACATATAGCAAGCCAATTAGTCATCTGTAATTTCTATACCTTTACTGATAAAATAAGTGTTTCCTTACCTCTCTAGTTAGGTATCCCAGTCTTTTAAGTATATTGAGGATCAAAATATGCTTCCTGCTGAGGAAAATCACTCAGAGATACATCCTCTTACATTCTAGACACATTCTCCATTAAGTTTTGAAACCTTTGATTGAAATCTTCAAAGGTTAAGTCATCATGTAAATAGCAGTGCTATTAACAATCACAAAATTAATGAGAATAATAATGAGTTCAAGTGTGTAAAATGCCAGAGTTAGCATAAACATTGTAATGCCTCTGTGTATGACATTTTTGTTTTGCCATAGGGAAAAGTTGTGTGAGTTGGTTGCCTAAGTGGAACTGATACATTATTACTAAAAATAAGCTTCTCATTATCTAAGTCACTTTTTGCAGCTTTTGGAGAAAGCAAAATGATGTATTCATGAAGGAGACACTTATGGCTGTGCAGTAAAATAAAAAAAAAGCTGGCTTTAAACAGAGGTGAAATTTAAAACACTCCTGTATATCACTTTCATTATCACTGTGAAACTAAAACACATTCACTGCAAAAAACTTAAAAAATACATCCATGTGCTCATTCATGTGCACACACACACAAACACACACATGCATACACACACACACATGCTCCATTAAAAACTGCCCACAATTCTTCTACCCATGAATGACATGAATGACTTATCACTGATAGTGTGTTTAGTTCTATAGGTCTCTGTCTTATCTCAGTAAGTGGGGAACACACAATATGTATTTTTATTTGTTGTGTTTTTGTCAAAACTGAAACCATGATTTTTATTCTGCTGCATAACATTGCATCACACAAATAGGTTGTATTTTATTTAACCTTTGACCATTCCACATTTTTAACTATGTAAAAATTTCCTTATTTTTCATTATAAAGATGAACATTTTTATGCATAAAATTTTGACCACATTTCTCATTATTTCCTTTGCACAAATTCCTAGAAGAAGAATTGCTGGATCAAAGGATTTGTACTTTCTGAAAACTTTTAAATTGCGTTTCCAAATTTAGTGGATTCATGTTGATGTATGGCAAAACCAATACAATATGGTAAAGTAGTTAGCCTCCAATTAAAATAAATAAATTTAAATTAAAAAAAAGAAAATTTGTATTATTTTAAATTTCCACCTTCTGAGGCAGAATAACTGTCTTTTGGGATCCTTCATAATGATGGATATTAATTTTTTAAAAATGTGATGGGATAAATTGGTAATTTGTACTTGTTAAAAATTTCTATTTCTTGGATATTAATTTATAAATAAAATTATAAGATCAATATATTCCTGACTTAGCTTTGATCAAAATGATAGTTGAAATCAGAGGCCATGCATTTCAGCATCAGGAATCTTGAGAGGAAAAATAATTGCTAACATGATGGTTTGAAGGTGTAAAGTATCAAGATAGTCATTTTATGCTATTAAGGAGATGAGGGCAGAACGATAAAAGTGTGATGTTTTTCAAGTGTAATATTAGCCAGTACTACACTGTTTTGATTACTATAGCTTTGTAATATAGTTTGAAATAACAAGATGTGATACCTTGAACATTGTTCTTCCTCAAGATTGCTTTGATATTTGGAATCATTTACAGTTCCATATGAATTTTAGGATAGCTTTTTCTGTTTCTGTGAAAAATGCCGTTGGAATTTTCATGGGGATTGCATTGAATCTCTGGATTGCTTTTAGTAGTATGTCATTTTTAACAATGTTACCTCTTCCAGTTCATAAACATGGGAAATCTTTCCATTTATTTGTGTCTTCTTCCATTTCTTTCATCAATGTCTTACAGTCTTATTGGATACGAGAGTAGATCTTAAGCATTTTCACCACACACACACAAAGGGCAACTATATGAGTTATTGGATGTGGTCATTAGCTTGATTGTGGTAATAATTTCTCAGTATATACATATATCAAATTGTGTAATTTAAGATATACAATTTGTATTTGTCAATTGTACCTTAATACAGATGGAAAAAATGGCTTAGCCTTTTGGAAAAAAAGTATAAATATTAATTAGGTTGGGGAATAAAGTTCTGGTCAAAATTTACATATATATATATATATATATATATATATATATTAGTGTAGAAAAGGGCAGTTCAGTTTAGTCGCTCAGTTGTGTCCCACTCTTTGTGACCCCATGAATTGCAGCACACCAGGCCTCCCTGTCCATCACCAACTCCCAGAGTTCACTCAGACTCACGTCCATCGAGTCAGTGATGCCATCCAGCCATCTCATCCTCTGTTGTCCCCTTCTCCTGCCCCCAATCCCTCCCAGCATCAGAGTCTTTTCCAATGAGTCAACTCTTCGCATGAGGTGGCCAAAGTACTGGAGTTTCAGCTTTAGCATCATTCCTTCCAAAGAACACCCAGGGCTAATCTCCTTCAGAATGGACTGGTTGGATCTCCTTGCAGTCCAAGGGACTCTCAAGAGTCTTCTCCAACACCACAGCTCAAAAGCATCAATTCTTTGGCGCTCAGCCTTCTTCACAGTCCAACTCTCACATCCATGCATGACCACTGGAAAAACCATAGCCTTGACTAGACGGAACTTTGTTGGCAAAGTAATGTCTCTGCTTTTCAATATGCTATCTAGGTTGGTCGTAACTTTTCTTCCAAGGAGTAAGCAACGCATTCCAATATTCTTGCCTGGAAAATCCTATGGATAGAGGAGCCTCATGGGCTACAGTCCATGGGGTTGCAAAGAGTTGGACACAACTGAGTGATTGAGCGTGTATATATATATATATATATATTTATATCTCATCATGAATTTGGATCTGGCTAGTTTTTCAGCAACATGTTCTTTAGTGACACACTGATCTTTAACCTTGAGATTATTTTTAAAAAATTGTTTTTAATTTTGTATTGGGATATAGCCAGTTAACAAACAATGTTGTGATAGTTTCAAGTGAACAGCAAAGGGACTCAGTCATACATATACATGTATCCACTCTCCCTGAAACTTCCCTCCCATCTAGGCTGCCAGGACTATTATAATTCTTGGCTGTGCTGGGTCTTTGTTTGTGTGCTTGGGCTTCTTCTGGTTGTGGTGAGCAGGGGCTACTCTTTGTTGCAATGTGCAGGTTTCCATTGTGGTGGCTTCTCTTGTTGCAGAGCATGGGCTCCAGGCAGGTGGATTTCAGTAGCTGCAGTGTATGGGCTCAATAATTGTGGCTTACAGGCTCTAGAGTGCAGGCTCAGTAGTTGTGGCACATGGGCTTAGCTGCCCTGAGGCATGTGGGATCTTCCCGGACCAGGGATTGTACCTGTGTCTCCTGCATTGGCAGGCAGATTCTGGACCACCAGGGAAGTGCCCATCTTTGAGATTAGTTTAGAAAACTATGCTGGAGTAGAGAATTTTATTTATTTAACACAGGTTATAGATATTTATATTTGAATTTTGTACTATTTCATTAACAGTTTATGAATTTATTGACCTTGTGATAATTAAACAAGCCATACAAAAATTCTCTTGGAAATACATGGATTATATGATAGAAATATATGGTATTTTAAACAAACATTTAAAAGCTAAATACAATTAAAAATTAAAGAAAATGCAAAGATGGCCTCGATAAAGGACAGAAATGGTATGGACCTAACAGAAGCAGAAGATATTAAGAAGAGATGGCAAGAATACACAGAAGAACTGTACAAAAAAGATCTTCATGACCCAGATAATCACGATGGTGTGATCACTCACCTAGAGCCAGACATCCTGGAATGTGAAGTCAAGTGGGCCTTAGAAAGCATCACTACGAACAAAGCTAGTGGAGGTGATGGAATTCCAGTTGATCTATTCCAAATCCTGAAAGATGATGCTGTGAAAGTGTTACACTCAATATGCCAGCAAATTTGAAAACTCAGCAGTGGCCACAGGACAGGAAAAGGTCAGTTTTCATTCCAATCCCAAAGAAAGGCAATGCCAAAGAATGCTCAAACTACCACACAATTGCACTCATCTCACACACTAGTAAAGTAATGCTCAAAATTCTCCAAGCCGGGCTTCAGCAATATGTGAACCATGAACTTCCAGATGTGCAAGCCAGTTTTAGAAAAGGCAGAGGAACCAGAGATCAAATTGCCAACTTCTGCTGGATCATGGAAAAAGCAAGAGAGTTCCAGAAAAACATCTATTTCTGCTTTATTGACTATGCCAAAGCCTTTGACTGTGTGGATCACAATAAACTGTGGAAAATTCTGAAAGAGATGGGAATACCAGACCACCTGATCTGCCTCTTGAGAAATTTGTATGCAGGTCAGGAAGCAACGGTTAGAACTGGACATGGAACAACAGACTGGTTCCAAATAGGAAAAGGAGTACGTCAAGGCTGTATATTGTCACCCTGTTTATTTAACTTATATGCAGAGTACATCATGAGAAACGCTGGACTGGAAGATTGCTGGGAGAAATATCAATAACCTCAGATATGCAGATGACACCACCCTTATGGCAGAAAGTGAAGAGGAACTCAAAAGCCTCTTGATGAAAGTGAAAGTGGAGAGTGAAAAAGTTGGCTTAAAGCTCAACATTCAGAAAACGAAGATGATGGCATCCGGTCCCATCACTTCATGGGAAATAGATGGGGAAACAGTGGAAACAGTGTCAGACTTTATTTTTCTGGGCTCCAAAATCACTGCAGATGGTGACTGCAGCCATGAAATTAAAAGACGCTTACTCCTTGGAAGGAAAGTTATGAGCAACTTAGATAGCATATTCAAAAGCAGAGACATTACTTTGCCAACAAAGGTCTGTCTAGTCAAGGCTATGGTTTTTCCTGTGGTCATGTATGGGTATGAGAGTTGAACTGTGAAGAAGGCTGAGTGCCAAAGAATTGATGCTTTTGAACTGTGGTGTTGGAGAAGACTCTTGAGAGTTCCTTGGACTGCAAGGAGATCCAACCAGTCCATTCTGAAGGAGATCATCCCTGGGATTTCTTTGGAAGGACTGATGCTAAAGCTGAAACTCCAGTACTTTGGCCACCTCATGTGAAGAGTTGACTCATTGGAAAAGACTCTGATGCTGGGAGGGATTGGGGGCAGGAGGAGAAGGGGACAACAGAGGATGAGATGGCTGGATGGCATCACTGACTCGATGGACGTGAGTCTGAGTGAACTCCGGGAATTGGTGATGGAGAGGGAGGCCTGGCGTGCTGCAATTCATGGGGTCACAAAGAGTCAGACACGACTGAGCGACTGATCTGATCTGATCTGGTCTGATTGATCAGGATGTGTAGAGATTGGAAACTTTATACACTGCTGGGGGAAATATAAAATAGTGCAGCCATTTTGAAAACAGTGAAAGTTTTTCAAAATGTTATATATACTTATCATATGACCCAACTGTTCTGCTTGGGTATAGGTATATACACAAGAGACATGAAAACATATGTCCATATAAAAATTTATACATGAAAGTTTATGGAAACATAATTTATGAAACAACTCAAATGTCCATCAATTAAAGGATTCATAAACAAAAAGTGGTATATCCCATTTAATAGAATATTTTTGTTGTTTAGTTTGTTGCTAAGTTGTGTCCGTCTCTTTTGTGATCCCAGGGACTGTAGCCTGCCAGGCTCTGTCTGTGGGATTCTTCAGGCAAGAATGCTGGAGTGGGTTGCCTTGCCCTCCTCGTTGCGGGGATCTTCCCGACACAGGGATTGAACCCATGTCTCTTAAATCTCCTGCATTGGCAGGTGAGTTCTTTACCACTAGCGTCACCTGGAAAGCCCCACTAAATGAAGAGAGTCAGTCATAAAAGAACACAATCCTCAACATAATATTAGCCAATCAAGTTTATCAACATATAAATAGGATAGCATACCATGAAAAAGAGATTTATCTCAAGAAAGCAGGAGTAGTTCAACATTTGAAAATTAACCACTGTAATTCACTATATTAACAGATTAAGAAAAGCTACAACCATCTCAATAGATGGAGAAAAGATTCAGCATTCACTCATAATAAAAACTTCGGCAAACTAGGAACAGAAGGGAACTTCCTCAATCTGATAAAGGGCAGCTACAGTAAACTTATAGCTAACGTCGTGCTTAATGGCAAGAGACTGACTGCCCTCCCTGTAAGGTCAGAGACAAGGCAAGAATGTCCACTGGCATCACTTCTATTCAATTTTGTTCCAGATTCAAGTCAGTGAAATAAGCCAGGAAAATGATAAAGTTTATAAAACCTGGAAAGAAAGAACTGTATTCTATTTGTGAAAAGTGAAAGTGAGGTCGCTCAGTCGTGTCCGACTCTTTGTGACCCCGTGGACTGTAGTTTACCAGGCTCCTCCATCCATGGGATTTTCCAGGCAAAATTACTGGAGTGGGTTGCCATTTTCTTCTCCATTCTATCTGTAGGTGATATGAATAACTATGAGGAAAATCCCAAAGAATTTACAAAAGGATTACTAGAACTAAAAAGTCGGTGTAGCAGGGTTTTAGGATACAAGGTCAATATATAAAATTCAATTGTATTTTATGTATTAACAACAAATGGTAGGAAATTAAAATTAAAGATCAGTACTATTTGCAAAAGTACAAAAATTGTAATAGCTATAAATCTCAAAAAAATACATGTGGAATCTTGTGCTGTAAACTAAGAAACACTGATGAATAAAATCAAAGAAGAACTAAATAGAGAGTAATAGTGTTCTTGAATATGAAGCTCGAGTATTATTAGGATATCAAATCTTTCCAATTTGAACTATAGATTCAACGTCAGTTCAGTTCAGTTCAGTTCAGTCGCTCAGTCGTGAACTGAACTGAACTGAACTGACGTTGAATCTATAGTTCAGATTGGAAAGATTTGATATCCTAATAATATTGAAGCTTCATATTCAAGAACACTGTATTACTCCTTATTTAGTTGTGACACCAATCAAATCCAACAGGATTCTTTTGGTAGACGTTGATAAGCTGATTTTAAAATTTCCTATGATGGAAAGACAAATGAAATAAGAGTATCTGTAACAATCTTGAAAAAGAAAACTCAATCTGAAACATTCAGTGTATGTGATTTCAAGATTTATTTTAAAACTGTTTCAGTTAAGATAGTATAGTATTGGTGAAATAATAGACACATTGATCAATGCAAGAGAATAGAAAGTCTGGAAATATACATACATATATATATATGTGTGTGTGTCTTATTAAAAGACAGTTGATTTTCAACAAAGATACAAATGCAATTCAATGGAAAGAAGGCAGGAAAGATTATATATTCATATGTAAGAAAATTATTTTCAACCCATACCATAAATTACAGTCAAGAATTACTCAAAATAGATCATGTCTTTAAATCTAAAATCTAAAACTATAAAAGTTCTAGAGAACAACGTAGAAAATACTTATGTGGGTTATTAGTAACTTTCCAAAAAAGAAACACATAGATTTCTTAGATATGACACTAAACGCACAAATCATAGGAGAAAAATACTGAGATTCCCCCACCAGACACATACCTCTTTATTTCCTTGAAATATGAAAGTATATTTTATGATTTATTGATTGTTATTTGTCAGAGACACTAACAGGAACTTAAAAAGAACACTTTATTTTTAAGAGCCATTTTAGGTCCACAGAAAAATTGAATGGAAAGTATAGCATTCTCAGGTACTCCTTGTATTCACTCTTTCACTAAGTGACTTGCATTTAAGATTATTCCATGTCTTTTCATGGTCTGATAGCTTAATTCTTTTAAATGCTGGATAGTGTTCTGTTATCTGGTATACCACAGTTCATTTAATCATTCATCTATTGAAGGACAGCTTGGTTATTTCTACGTTTTGGCAATTATGAATAAAGCTGCTTTGGGGGCTTGGCCTCCCTGGTGGTTCAGTGGTAAAGAATCTGCCTGCTAAAGCAAAGGACACGGGTTTGATCCTTGGTCCAGAAAGATCCTGCATGCCATGGGATCAATAAGCCCATGAGCCACAGTTACTGAGCCAGTGATCTAGAACCCGTGAGCTGCAACAACTGAGTAATCCTTGCTTGCCACAACTAGAGAAAGCCCATGCCCAGCAAATGAAGGCCCAGCACAGCCATAAACAGATAAATACATCTTAAAAATAAAGTGCTGCTTTAAACATCCACATGCAGGTTTTTAAGTGGACATTAGTTTTCAGTTCATTTGGGTAAATATCAAAAAGTGCAATTGCTGAATTGTGTGATAACAGGATGATTAGCTTTGTAAGAAATTGCCAGTTGGCTTCCAAAGTGGCTGTACCATTTTGCATTCCTGCCTACAATGAATGAGTTCCTGTTGCTCCACATCCTCTCCAGCATTTGATGTCAGTGTTCTGAATTTAAGTCATTTTAATTTAGGCATGAAGTGGTATCTCCATATTGTGTAAATTTGCAGTTCCCTGGTGACATATGATGTTGAGCATCTTTTCATGTGTTTACTTGCTGTGTGTATATCTTCTTTGATGAGGTGTCTGTTCAGGTCTTTTGTCCATTTAAAATCATATTATTCATTTTCATATTGTTGAGTTTTAAATGTTCTTTGTATACTTTGGATTACAGTCCTTTGTCAGATGTGTGTTTTGCAAATATTTTCTCCTAGTTGGTGGCTTGTCTTCTCATTCTCTTGATGTTATCTTTTACCGAGCAAAATTTTTTAACGTTAGTGAGTTCTTTAATCCATGGGTCAGGCCTTTGGTGGTGTATCTAAACAGTCCTTGTCATACCTAAGGTCATCTAGATTTTCTCCTACATTATCTTTTAATTTTATAGTTTTGATTTTACATTTAGGTCTGTGATCCATGTTGAGTTAATTTTTGTGGAGGGTGGGAAGTAGCGTTTCAATATTTTGTCTGTTTGCATGCAGATATCCAGCTGTTTCAGCACCATTTGTTAAAAAGACTGTCTTTGCTCCATTGTGCTGGCTTTGCTCCTTTGTCAGAGATCAAATGTTGCTGTATTTATGTGGGTCTATTTCTGGGCTCTGTATTCTGTTCCATTGATCTTTTCGACAATTCTTTTACTGATATTACAGTCTTGATTACTACAGCTTCATAGTAAGTCTTGAAGTCAGGTAGTCAGTCCTTTAATATTGAATTGGCTATTTTGAGTCTTTTACCTTTCTATACCCAGAGGGATGGGATGGGGAGGGAGGTGGGAGGGGGGTTCAGGATGGGGAACACATGTATACCCATGGTGGATTCATGTCAATGTATGGCAAAACCACTACAATATTGTAAAGTAATTAGCCTCCAATTAAAATAAATAAATTTATATTAAAAACAAACAAAAAATAAATAAATATAACCCCCCCCCAAAAAAATAAAATAAAATCTGGTTGTGGGTATCCATAAAATAACTGGTGTATCCCTGGGGTAAGCCCCTTTTGGTTGTGGTGTACCACATTCTTTTTATACATTGTCGGGTGTGATTTGCTATTATTTTGTCAAGGATTTTTTCATCTTATGTTCATGAGAGTTATCGATCTATAGTTTTCTTGAATGTTTTTGTCTGGTTTCATTTAGGGTAATGCTGGCTTCGTAGAATGACTTGGGAAGTATTTCCTCTGCTTTTATCTTCTGAAAGAGACTGAGGGCAATTTCTTTCTTAAATGTTGAGCAGAATTCACCAGTGAACCCATCTGAACTTAATGCTTTTTTTTTTAGAAGTTTACTAATCATTGATTTACTTTTGTTTGTAGCGAAAGGCCTCTTCAGATTTTCTACTTCTCTTTGTGTGAATTTTGGCAGATTGTGTCATTCAAGGAATTGGTTGATATCATCATCTGCTGCTGCTGCTGCTGCTAAGTCGCTTCAGTCGTGTCCGACTCTGTGTGACCCCATGGACTGCAGCCTACCAGGCTTCTCCATCCATGGGATTCTCCAGGCAAGAACACTGGAGCGGGTTGCCATTTCCTTCCCCAATGCATGAGAGTGAAAAGTGAAAGTGAAGTCGCTCAGTCATGTCCGACTCTTCGAGATCCCATGGACTGCAGCCCACCAGGCTCCTCCATCCATGGGATTTTCCGGGCAACGGTACTGGAGTAGGGTGCCATTGCCTTCTCCCTGATATCATCTAGGTTATCAGATTTGTGGGCGCAGAGGTTGACGGTTTCCCTCTGTTATCACTTCGATGTCCATGAGATCCATAGTGATGGCCCTCTTCCATTTCTGATATTAGTAATTTGTGTCTTCTCTCTTTTTTGCTTAGTTACCCTGGCTAGAGGCTTATCAATTTTATTGATTCAAAAAAACAAACAAACAAAAAAAAAAACAAAAAAAAACCCCAAAAAACTAACTTTGTGTTTTGTTTATTTTCTCTATTGATTTCCTATTTTCAAGTTCACTGATTTCTGTTCTAATTCTTCTTGTTTTCTCTTCTGTTCCCACGTGTGTCTTCCTGTCTGAAACTTCACAGTTTTCATTAAGGTTCTTATTTCTTGCTGTTTATGAACCTCTCTGATTTTAGGTCCTCTTACGTTGTTTCTTCAGGTCAGAGATTCAATTTGTGAAAGATTAAGAGGTCAAGGGACTCGTGGGAAAAACTTTCTTCTTCCTACAACAACTATTACTAAAATCTCCCACTTATTGAATATTTAGCATGTGCTAGGTATTTAAAAAGAAATCTTATTTAATCTTCAAAATAGTCCTACAGGGTAATTAGTATTATTTTACATGAGGAAAGAAGATTCCAGAGGTAAAACAACTTGCTCAAGTCTGCACACTTGTATAAGTGAAAGAATTGGGTTGTATATATAAATAAATTCACTGCAGATATATAGTCATTGAGATACTGCAACATCACAGGCATTTAAAAAACATCTTACACTTGAAAAAGTTTTAAGGGTAGTATATTTTGTTTATGAGACAGTGGTGTTGCTTTGTCAAATGAAGGGAATGACTTATTTAAAGGTAGATATTTGTTGATGGGTGAGGAACGGGGAGAGTTCTGTCTCAATTTTTAGTATTAGTCTATGACACAAAACTGATTGGCCCCTTTTTTTTTAACTAATAAATTTTTATTTTATTTTTTAAATTTAAATTTATTTATTTTAATTGGAGGCTAATTACTTTACAATATTGTATTGGTTTTGCCATACATCAACATGAATCCGCCATTGGTGTACACGTGCTCCCCATCCTGAACCCCCCTCTCTCCTCCCTCCCCGTACCATCCCTCTGGGTCATCCCAGTGCACCAGCCCCAAGCATCCTGTATCCTGCATTGAACCTGGACTGGCGATTCGTTTCTTATATGATACTATACATGTTTCAATGCCATTCTCCCAAATCATCCCCCACTCTCACTCTCCCACAGAGTCCAAAAGACTGTTCTATACATCTGTGTCTCTTTTGCTGTCTCACATACAGGGTTGTCGTTACCATCTTTCTAAATTCCATATATATGCGTTAGTATACTGTATTGGTGTTTTTCTTTCTGGCTTACTTCACTCTGTATAATAGGCTCCAGGTGATGGGCCCTTTTGGATGCCCATGTGTTTTGTCACTTATAAACTATAACAAATGAGAATTGACATGTTATGTCCCATATTTCACTCAGCCTTTAAACTATGATTTTTTAAAAAAAATGATCATATCCTATATTGGTTTAGATGAAGTCTATGCATGATACTTCTTCATTCCTTTATATTTTATTTTGGAAAATCTGGCTTGACTTCCTTTAGGAGGTGGGATTGTGATCCAGGAAAGCTCTCAGTCCAGTGATAGTGCCATGAATTCAATGTCAAGTTTAATAGCTCCTAAAAGCAGAGAGCTTAAAGCTAGGGAGATATACTTAATTATTGACGGTGGAAGCTTTTTTGAGGTTCTTAGTGGCAGAGAAGTTTCCATAGGATAGCAAGGGAGCACTTCATTCCAAGATAGTATTTGCAGTATTAAATTGTGCCAATAGATGGAGAAGTTGTTCCATACAAATCAGAATGCTTGGTTTTTCCGTGAAGACTAAAGAAATTCAGGTTTCTGGCAAGTGGAAAATGGATTTCCGCAATAAAAATGTGAACCAGGAAAAGTGGATTACTTATAAATTTTAATAAGAAATAACTTTTAACGGGGACAGGAATTTCACTAATTTCAATTATATCTACATGAAGCCCTTAGTACCTCCACTGTTTTTACAATTTAACTGTGGTACTTTTAGATCTGTACATATGCACGTGGGTGTGTATATGTTTATTTTATACAAAATGCTCTTGTACATAAAGGGTTTTTAACAATGTACAAAATTTTATAGGATAAAAAAGATAAAACATAACAATTTTAAAGTGGAGCAGGAAAGAATGAAATGAACCTAGGGAAATAGCATGTCCTGACTTGGTTCACACATCTGACCGGGAGCTTCCTAGCAGCTAATGCTAGTAGGAAGACAGGATCAGTTGCATAATCCAGTGTCTATGACATAAGAACATGACAAGTGCTAGGAGAGTTATAATAATTCTAAGGTATAATGAATATTCTGGAGCTTCCCAGGTAGCCCAGTGGTAAAGAATCTGCCTGCCAATGCAGAAGACACAGGAGATGAGTGTTCAATCCCTGGGTTGGGAAGAATCCTGGAGGAGGAAATGGCAACCCACTCCAGTATTCTTGCCTGGAGAATTCCATGGACAGAGGAGCCTGGTGGGCTACAGTCCATGCAGTTGCAGAGTCCGACACAACTTAGAGACTAAGCATACCCACACACATAATGATGCTAAGATCTGAAATTATGTTACTTGGGGATTCAGGAGGAGGATGCTAGGTCACATAATACACACCATTCTTACCTTAAGCACATTAATACTTAAAAATAATTTTCTTTACTTATTTTTTTATCTTTGGCTGTGCTGGCTCTGTGTTGCTGCGTGGACTTTTCTCTAGTTGTGCTGAGCAGGGGCTACTCTCTAGACTTCTCATTGTGGTGACTTCTCATGTTGCAGGGCACTGGCTCAATAGTTGGGGCACATGGGCTTAGTTGTTCTGAGGCGTGTGGGATCTTCCCGCAGCAGGGATTGAACCCGTGTCTTCTGCATCAGCAGGTGAATTCTTCACCACTGAGCCACCAGGGAAGCCCACATCGATACTTTTAACATGACTGCAAGTCATCTCGTGTCAGGTGGTGGTCAGTGCTGTTCAGTGAAGGAGCTGGAGATCCCAGAGGCAGGGTAACACCAGGTACTCCCATACCTGTTGTGTAGCTTTCTGATTTAGTTTAGCTGAAGGATACAATTTCTAATCCACCAATCCTCCATAAATATTATTTCTCTAACTGAGGGGTTTGCTAAGGATGGAGGCTTGCTGTGAAGATGAAATCACGTGTTATATGAAGAACACTTAGCTCTGAGTCTGGAGAGAGTCCTCTCTGAAAGCCATCTACAACCAGCCTGAGCCATGCACCAGTCTCGGGCAAAGGACACACAGTACTAGCCATGGCTGACTCATGTGGTTATCTGGGTGGTCTGTTAATTGTAGCAGTGTAGTTTTCAAAAGTGGTTTGAACTGGAATAGCTTTGACATCCCTTTCTAGAAGGAATTCCTCCAGCCTCATGTTTACACATACATCCTAGTTTCAGACCTCTTGTACGAGGCTCCTGGGTCCTGTTCATGTTCCTAGACTCTCTGCACATCTTCTCTAGCTTGCTCTTTCTCTTACTCTGTCTGCGATGTCCCAAGGACATTGCTGCTTCAGATCCTAAAACCCAAGCCAGACTTCTGCTGTCCCAACCATTTAAAAATACTGCTGTCCGATGAGGTTTCCCTCTTTCCAGGAAGGAAGGTTAGACCACAGATTTAAGGTTTTATGGCTTTATTCTTGGTCAACTTTCTGTAATCTGTGAGTCTGTGACATATTTATAAACTTTTCAGAGCAGCTTCTGGGGCTGGAAGCTGATTTGAGAAAAGTCTTTTAGCTCCATCCAGTCACCGCTTGCTTTATTCACACGCAGACCCCGTACCTTCAAACATGGAATCATTACAACCTCAGGCTGGATGTGACCAGCGGTCATTTATCCCATCTATCCAATCATACACATGTCCCCCTACATCTAATCTTTCTCAGGTCTCCACTGTATTGCTTGCATATCCTACTGGATAGAATGTTGCAAAATAATTTTGCATTCTATAGCCGGATGCTATGCTAAAGGTATATCTTTGCTTATATTTCTGCCCACTGTTTGGGAGAATGTGCCCCGAATTCTGTTTTGTTTCCATTAACCTTTTTCTGAGAAATTACTGACCCTGAGTATTGGAATCTGCAAATGGATTCTTTTAACAACTATCCTGTCAGGATGCAACCTCCGTGTGTTATGTGGCTTTTAGTCTGCAAATGCTTCCTCTTAATGCATCGATTACCTTAAGAAGTATTTATTTGAATGACTTTCCCTGCATTAGGATTTCAGGAGTATATCCGTCTCTGCTGTTTTAGGAAAGCTCCAGTCAGAAGGATTTACAGTTCACTTACTTTTATAGCTGGCAGCAGCTATTTAAAACCTTGCTTCTCACTCTTACCTGTCTGAGATCGTCCCAAGTCAGTGATTCTTTGGATTTCTCTGTAGACTTTGCCTTAATCCTGTGCACTCAGTCTTAAGTAAGATATTTGTGTCCTGACATATTTTTGCATATTTCCATCATCCTCGAGAAAATCATGCAAACTCTTTCCCAGCTCCATGCCAAACAGAGGCACACCACTATCATTTAGCCTTGAGTGAGGCTGTGCCGATGGAAAGATCAAAGGATTTTGATCTTATGTATCCACATGGGAGTCTCTCTATGCTTCAGGGCAGCACTGATATCTGTGAAACAGCTCCCCAGTGTCCCTGTTGGAGGACAGGTTAGGATTGGAGCCAAAAGTTTCACCGATGGCTCAGTGGTAAAGAACCCGCCTGCCAATGTAGGAGATGTGGGTTTGATCCCTGGATCGGGAGGATCCCCTGGAGGAGGGCATGACAACCCACTCCAGTATTCTTGCCTGGAGAATCCCCGTGGACAGAGGAGCCTGGTGGGCTATAGTCTATCCGGTCACAAAGAGTCGGACATGACTGAGGGACTAATGACAACAGGATTGGATATATTTCTAGAAAACAAATCCACGGCACTCAATCTTGGATCATTTATTATTTTCAGGTGACATTGCCAACAGCTTGGGACCCTGTAGCAGCAAGCAGCAAGTGGGGACCAGGCCCACGGGGTTGGCCAGTCCTCTGGGGAGATGTTCAGTGGTCAGGCCTTGGCAGATAAGTAGGGATTTATCCTCATGATAATGATATTGTTAATTTTCGTCTCTATTTTCTATTATAATAAAAATTAAAAAAAAAAAACAAGCACACACAAAAAGACCTGTTGTAAACAGCACTTGATTCTTCTCAGTAAGTACACTTCAAAAGCCTTAGAATCTTGGGTATATATTTTCATGTGTATGTATGAGAGAGTGTGTGTATGTGTGTATGTGTGTGTGCATGTGAAAACTAGGGGGCACTCAGGGCACAGAGAAGAGACAGGAGGTGCTGAGGACACTGTAGTGGTAAAAAAATGTAACCAAACTGAAAAACAAGTGCTCCCAACAGTCTTGCTGGAGAGCCAGCCGAGAAGTCAAATGAATTGCATTTCAGATTCTCCCCGCCGCCACCACCGCCCACCCCCGTCTCGCCCACCTCACCCTAAACTATTCGCATTGTTCTGATTCCTCAACCTGAGTTATTGGTGACAAGTGAAATTAGACAGCCTGGTTTCTAGGTAGCAGGTTGCATTGCAGTGAAGTGTCTCCGGAACACCCCAGCCTTTGTCAGATAGCTAAGCAGAGCTGCCTCCAGATGGTATGTGGAGGGTAGACTGTAACCTTTTTGTGCTCATTACCTGTATCTGCACTCATGAGGTGTAACTGCTGGGGAGCCAGATGTGCACTGAGAGGCTTGAGGAAAGACCCTTTAGCACAAACAACACCGTGCTGGTTTTGGTCCTGTGAGGAGGTGGTGGGAGCTGGAGATCACGGAGGAAGAGTGCAGATGAGTGGCAAGTCGGGAATGTGTGCCTGTGTGTGGCAGCAGCTAGCGGGTTCTTCAGATGGGATCACTTCCCAGCATCTCTTTATTACACAGAGCAGGGACTTGTCAGCTTCAGTGCCATTAACTCCTTTATATGCCAGGAGCAGCCTTGAATGAGCATGCCAGTTCAGGCGCAAAAGAAAGGAGACTTCTCTACCAGAACATGAAGCCGAGCGCTCACATGCTGATGGAGGAGGTGGGAATGGGCTCAGGGAGAGGTTCAGCCAACAAAGGGAACAAGAGATGAAAAGGGAACAAGTGTTATCGTGCAGGGACACAAGCAGTAATGGAGATGGTGTGAAAGAGAAGAGAAATGGAAGAAAAAGAATTCGAAGCAAGAGGTGAAAAGCAAGAGAGAATGAGATTCAGCCCCTTGTTTAATGAGGCCGTACAAAGAAGAGAAAAGATGGTGAATTTGATGTCTGGTCCCAGCAAGACTGCAGCAGAGGCCATGAGCTGTGACTTCGAAATGCTACAGAGGGAACACTGCACAGAAAATGGTGCCCTGTATCTCCTGTATTAGTGCAACTGAGTCCTGGTCCAACACCAGGGGAAAGTGGGACAGGAAAGCGTCAGGGGGCCGTGATTGGGAACCGGAGGTCTGTGCCCAGGCAGAGGTGGCTCTGGAGGATCTGCCTGGTGCCTTGTTCTCTCAGAGCTGGTCCAGCTAGTTGTAGAGTGATGAGATACATGAAGCTGTCTTCTCGCTCTCGATGAGGCTGGTGTAAGGGAAGGAGGAGGAGCAGAAAAGAGACATCACAGCTTATCTCGCCATTTCTGTTTCCTCATTTATAAAAGGGTAAAACGTGAAAGTATCTAACTCAGAGTCCTTGTGAAGAGTAACAGAATGCTAAATTAATTAAACAAGGAGATCATTAGGTTGACCTGCACCTATGGGAGCAAACCAAAGTCTAAGCCTGTAAATGCCTCAGCATTACTAAAGCTAACAGCAGCCAATCAAAACAGCCAGCTAGGCTTTAAGCTATAGCCAGTCACAGTTTTCTTACTTTGCTTCTGCACTTTCTCTGTGTAAGTCTCTCCCTTAACTCTTGTGAGTGGAGTGCTCCTCACCACCTTCAGATTGGCGCTGCTGGACTTAAACAGATTTTTGCTCAACTCTGAAAGTGTTTGCTCTTGCCTCAGTTTCCCTTTTAACAGGAGATACTATAGCACGGTTCCTGGCTCAGTAAATGTTACCTATTTTTAGTGCCCATATCTGTGATCGTTTGAAAAAATGTACAAAAACATTTATATAGCAGTTTCAAAAGTAAACGTAATAGTTATAGTATTCACAACAACAAACATACACACACACAGAAGCATGGAAGGGAGGAACTGCATTAAAATCTTAACTGTGCTTACTTTCAGAGTGGATTATTGCTGATCCATCTTTCTACCACGCTTGTCTTTATTCCTACAGTGAACATGAATTACTTTTATAATAAGAAACACATTATTCTTTATAGAGCTGCAGGAATCAATCCCAACAAGATCTGCTATCTGTCCTTTTTCTCATACCTCCTCAAATATGGATTCAAGAAGCTCCAACATCAGCCCTTGTTCTCACCGCCCCCCACCCCCGCCATGTGGATTCATTTAAATTGAGGACTTTATGGCCACCCCTCCTGGTTCTTCCTGGGCAGAGGGAGAAGCACATTTGCATTCTGATAAGAACTGGGAGAAGCTACTCTGTGCTGTGTTGCTCACCTGTGCTTTTTGAAAGGCACTTGGAATTTATAACAGAAGACCTAATTTGCTCACAACTGTGTTGGATAAAGGAGCCAGATTTGCAGGCAATCTTGTATCAGGCATGACTTCCCAGGATCTGCAATAGGAAGGCCAATTATTTGAAGGGCTGTCTCTTTGCCCATGCTTTATTAATCTGTGGGCATTGCCATAAAAAATTGGCTTTTCGCTGAGAAAGCCTTCTCAGGGAGGCTCAGTGGAGCAGCTGCTCTAGACTGGAAATTGCCACTCTCCAACTGGGTGTGCATGTGAACCACCTGGGGAGAGCTGGGCGCACCCAAAAGCAAGCATTTGTCAGTGGAGTGATGCTTTCCCTGGGCTCTGTTTGGAAATGCACGATGTCCTGTTGTGTTTCCATTGCCTTGCTGCTAAAATCCTAGCATCATATGATGTAGTAGAACCTGGTGATGCTAGGTGGTGCTAATGGCTTTGAGGAGCAGGGAGGAGGGTGGTGATGTGGCATCCAATTAGGTTGCCACAATCCAACTGGAAACTAACTGGGGAAGCCAAGAAAGAGTTAAGTTAGACGGCTGTGCTGTGAATTGCTCTCTACCTCAACTTAAGCACTGCTTCATATTTTGATCTGCTTTGGCACGTTTTGATTTTGGGCAGGGATTCAGTCTTGTCCATGGTGCCAGAAGCTGTGTTTGTAATAGAGGCATCACATGCAGTGACAGGCTTGTAGAAAAAGCAATCTGTACAGATACAGATCAAATGGGAGCATTTCCATTGAAAAGTGCACCCCACTGGTAACATGACTGCTCACAGTCACATTCAGCAGTGTCCAAGTTTGTTTGACACTCAGTGATGCTGATGGGTGGACCTGGCCTCCCCTGGTAGCCTGGTTCTTAGGTGGAGAGGCTGGATGGGGAAGCTTCCTAAGCAGGAGGTCCAGGACTGGGGATACAGAACCATGAACACTGGCTGTTCAGGGTTGTTCAAGCCTTGGGCATGACTCTGATCCTTTGTCAGAAACTGAGTGCGTGACAACTGAAAGCTGAAGCTCTGGGATTATTCACTCCCTTTATTCCTCATTCTTCTTCTGGCTATCGTCAGTTCTCAGGGCTCCCAGAAGGCAGGAGAGGAAATTTAGGGCATGGTTTCTGGTCTTCCTTTGTTAGTGGTTCTATTGTGGCAGTGGGAAAACTCATGGTATGAATAATCAAATGTTGGATAATTTTTTTTCAAATGCTCTCTCTGCTTCCGTTTCCTCCATGACTCATTGCTAGTACAAGTGAACCTCTTTCCACAATGAGGGTGGGGTCTTTAGTTGTGAATTACATATTTGGTTGGGAAAATTTGCATTGATCTATTCTCATGTCCAGTTAGATGGATGAGCAGGTTGACTACTTAGTGTTATTCCACTTTGATTTTTGCTAAGGCTCTTGAAATGTGCTATGTTGGCTGATTGATAAATCCATACAAAAGTTTGATGCATGCCTACTATGCAACAGACCCTGAGCAGACATACAGGGTAGCCTGGCCCAGAGCAGTTCTGTATTCATGGAATTTAATCTAATTAAAGGGACAGAAAATTAAGCAAATAATTAGGAGGCAATATAATAAGTGCTCTGATAAGTCCTTTGTGTCTCGAAACATGTAGCAGGGACATTGGAAGGAGCAAAGAAGTTGTTTTAGAGGAACTGACTTCTAGGTTGAGACCTGAAGATGAACAGACTTAAGAGATGGGGGACTTCCCTGGTGGTCCAGTGGAGAAGAATCTGCTTGCCAATGCAGGAGATGTGGGTTTGATTGTTGGTCCAGGAAGATTTCAAATGCCATGGGGCAGCTAAGCCTGCAAGATGTGACCAGTGAAGCTCTTGCAGGTAAAGCCTAGCCTGTGCTCTGCAGCAAGAGAAGCCAAGACAATGAGAAGCTCATGCATCACAGTGAAGAACAGCTCCCACCTGTCTCAACTAGAGAAAGCCCTCAAGCAACAGCAAAGGCCCAGCATAACTGAAAATAAGTAAAGTTATAAAATTATAAAATTATATAAAACAAATCACTGTGGACAGTGACTGCAGTCGTGAAATTAAAAGATGCTTGCTCCTTGGAAGACAAGCTATGACAAACCTAGACAGCATATTAAAAAGCAGAGACATCGCTTGCTTAACAAAAGTCTGTCTAGTCAAAGCTGTGGTTTTTCCAGTAGCATGTATGGCTGTGAGAATTGGACCATAAAGAAGGCAGAGTGCTAAAGAATTGGTGTTTTCAAAACTGTGGTGCTGGAGAAGACTCTTAAATGTCCCTTGGACAGAAAGAGGATCAAACGAGTCAATCCTAAAGGAAATCAACCCTGAATATTCATTGGAGGGACTGATGCTGAAGCTCCAATACTTTTGCCACCTGATGTGAAGAGCCAACTCACTGGAAAAGATCTTGATGCTGGGAAAGACTGAGGGCAGGAGGGGAAGAGGGTGACAGGATGAAACGGTTGGATGGCATCACCAACTCAATGGGCATGAGTTTGAGTAAACTTCAGGAGACAGTGAAGGACAGGGAAGCCTGGCATGCTGCACACCATGGGGTTGCAAAGAGTCAGACAGGACTAAATGACTGAACAACAACAACAAAATTAAAAAAAAAGAGAGAGAGAGAGAGAAGGGGCAGGGAGGGGCCGTGTTGTAAGCAGAGGGACCAGTCTGGGCTTCACTTCATAATCCCTTTCTAATGGGTGTATACATATTAAGAAAGAAAAGTCTTAAGTGAGAAAGAATTTATCTGGTAATAATCATATGCTTATTAACAGGTCTCTCATCAAGTGAAGCTTTATTTACCTCCCTCTTATGATCATACCCTTTGGAGTTGGTGTTATGGCTACCTACGTGCATCACCAAAGGATCTCTGCCGCCTCTGGAAGGCCTTCGGTTTGCTCGTGACCTTGTTGAATGTTGAATCAAAGAATAAACTGATAAAGAATATCATAAAATGAGAGAAAAAAAAAGAATAAACTGATTCAGGGTACATTGGATATCCAGTCTGTGTCTCAGAGCCAGTAGGGAAGGCAATTGACCTTAATGTGTGATCTTGGCTTTTCGGTGTTACCAGGATTATTAACCAGTGGTGTGGGCCTATCTGACCTTCCTGAAGGTTCTCTTGGCCTCTCTCCTTTGATCTGATATCCTTCTTTCTGCGAGGCTCACTGAGTTTAGCCTAGGATGGGCATGTTGGCCTATTTCCTTAAGTATCTCCCTTTAGCTACATTTAAGTTACTATGTTTGCAGACCTGTGCGTACATTGCTCATTCAACAAATGTTTTAGTTCCACATATTTCAACACAATTAAGAGCTTCCTGTGCCCTGGGCTTTGTGGTACATGCTGACAGTAGAAGAATGGATAAGACAGGATCTCTGCCCCAAGTTACTGGTAAGTATTGCGTGCCAAGATTCAACTAAGCTGGAGATGGTGAGGGCCTGGCAGAGTGGATGGATGGCAAGTCCCAGCATCAAGATTTTAGGTAGCAGTTCTCCATGACATCAAAAGGGAACATGATCATGGTTCTGGAGATTCAAAGATAATTTCCATAGGAAATAGGACCTGGTCTCATAAGTTCAGTTCAGTTCAGTTGCTCAGTCATGTCTGACTCTTTGTGACCCCACGAACTGCAGCACGCCAGGCCTCCCTGTCCATCACCAACTCCCGGAGTTCACTCAAACTCACATCCATAGAGTCGGTGATGCCATCCAGCCATCTCATCCTCTGTTGTCCCCTTCTCCTCCTGCCCCCAATCCCTCCCAGCATCAGAGTCTTTTCCAATGAGTCAACTCTTCGCATGAGGTGGCCAAAGTACTGGAGTTTCAGCTTTAGCATCATTCCTTCCGAAGAACACCCAGGACCGATCTCCTTTAGAAAGAACTGGTTGGATCTCCTTGAAGTCCAAGGGTGTCTCAAGAGTCTTCTCCAACACCACAGTTCAAAAGCATCAATTCTTCAGCGTTCAGCTTTCTTCACAGTCCAACTCTCACATCCATACATGACCACTGGAAAAACCATAGCCTTGACTAGATGGACCTTTATTGGCAAAGTAATATCTCTGCTTTTCAATATGGTATCTAGGTTAGGAGATTATAAATTTTTCTCCTGGTGGGGATGAAGCTCTTTATATTCTTTCAGATTGAGTTCTCTTTGGGTCCTTGACTGATGGGTCTGAGGTCATTTGGAAGGTTTGCACCCACCAATTTCTCTTCGTGACTTGAAAGAATTCGTGTGCCTCTGTGATACTGTGATAGAAGGAGAAATATATACTTTGTCTTTGTACACAGTTCCTGACACAGAGTTCTTAAAACTCTTGTTATTTCCTGAGATAATAGGAGCATTGTTATTATAATATTCGGCCTTAGTCCATAGTTCCTGACACAAGAGCTTCGAAGACCCTCAGAATCTCTGGGGTGATAAGGTGTCTCTTTGCATGTTAACGAGATGCCTGGTAGCTGGGGGCACCTAGGTATCTTCAGGATGGGGGCTGGTTTCCAGAAAGACCAGCACATGATTAGAGGGTTGGAGCTTTCATCCTTATCTCCTGACCTCTGGGAAAGACTGTAAATTGAATTAATCATTAATAGCTAATGTTTAATCATGCCTACTTACCTAATCCTCCAGAAAAACTCCTAAGACACAGAGATCGGAGAGCTTCTAGGTCAGTGAACTCATGGAGGTGCTGGGAGGAGGGCACACTAGGAGAGGCCTGGAAGCTCTGTGCTGCCCACCCTACACTTCGCCCTATGCATCTCCTTCATTTGGCTGTTTCTCAGTTGTGTTTTTTAGAGTAAGCCAGTAAGTAAACTTTTCCTGAGATCTGTGAATCACTCTAGAAAATCATCAAACCTAAGGAGGAGGTCATGGGAACCTGGTTTTATAGGCGGTCAATCAAAAGTTTGGGAGGCCCAGGAATGGCATCTCAGTCGTGTGTGACTGAGCTCTTAGCCTGTGGGGTCTGTGCTAACTCTGGGTAGTTAGGGTCAGAATTGGATTGGAGACACCCAGTTGGTTCTGGAGAGTTAGAGAATTGGTTGGTGTGGGGAAACCCCCTGTGTATTAGGTTTCAGAAGTTTCATGAGTAAAAACAGTTTGTTGTTGTTGTTCAGTCGCTGAGTCTTGTCCAGCTCTTTTTGTGACTCCACGGACTGTAGCCCACCAGGCTCCTCTGTCCATGGGATTTCCCAGGCAAGAATACTGGAGTGGGTTGTCATTTCCTTCTCCAGGGGATCTTCCTGACACAGGGATTGAACCTGCATCTCCTACAATTGGCATGTGGATTTGTTACCTCTGAGCCACCAGGCAAGCCCCTAAACAGTTTAGAACCTCCAGAAAGAATGCCCAGATGATGATGTATTTTGCTTTCAAGTAAATATATTTTTTTATAAAATATCTCAAAAATTCATTTGGAGTCTATAACTTTGGAATTTGTGATTCTTTTGGAAACAACTTAGGCTAATTTTTATTTTAATGTTTTCTTAGAAAAAGGGGCTTGGACAGAAGATAATACTGAGAATGTACAAAAGACAGAAGAAATAAACTGTCTTTAGTAACTCTAGAAGCATGAAAACTTGACATACTAATTCAAAATAATAATTACCTTTTCATAAAGAGAGGTCTGCTAAACAGAAGTCATGCTATTATATATATTGTTAGACCATTTTGGTGCCAGGTTTTGCTCGAGGAGACTTGAGGTACCTAGTGCTGATTTCCAAGCTACAAATCACCTATGTGTTTTATACAAAGAGACAAATGAACAATGACATAAACCTAATGGGTTGTTTATTTCTAGGAGTAGTGAAAGCTAGAAAACCATGGCAACCAATGTCGTCAGAGATGATGTGCAAAGGACTTAGACTCTTGGCAAAAAAGAATTAGAAAAAAAAGTGTGAAAAGTCTTGAAACACTAACAGTTCTAGGCAATTTAACTTTTCGTTTTTCATTCTGATGGAGGAGTTACATCTCAGCAGGAGTGGAAGTTACAGTGAAGGGTTATTTGTTGCTTCCTCTACTACTGTTATTTTATAATTCTAAGCTCAGTGGTAGAGGCCCAGTTAAAAGCTCATGGACATGTTTTATAGTGAAGACAGTGATAATGATAGCATATGAACAACTCATGAAGAATTCAGTATATGTCGTGTACCTTAAGCTCTCAGATTCTCTCCTTATTAAAGTCATCTCTTGAAATTGAAAATCACTCAGTTGTGTCCAGCTCTTTGCAGCCCCATGGACTATACAGTCCATGGAATTCTCCAGGCAAGAACACTGGAGTGGGTAGCTCTTCCCTTCTCCAGGGGATCTTCCTGACCAGGGATTGAACCCACGTTTTCTACACTGCAGGCAGATTCTTTACCAGCTGAGCCACCAGGGAAGCCCAAGATTACTGGAGTGGGTAGCCTATCCCTTCTCCAGCAGATCTTCCTGACCCAGAAATCAAACCGGGGTCTTTTGCATTGTATACGGATTCGCTACCAGCTGAGCTACCAGGGAAGCCCTAAAGTCATCTCTTAGGATCTATAATATATGAACTCCAGTAAGCCATGAAAAAAATTATTTTATCAGTTTGCTTATGGGTAAAAGACTTAGCTGTCAAAGCTGAGTTTATGGATGGTGAAATTGCTTTGCCATTTGATAGATATTGTCAGCTAAGTTATAAACCAGTTGATCAACCAGAGCAAACTACATTTATTTGTTCAGTGAATAATGGTGCCAACTTTCTGAATCAAAAGAGGACAATAATGGGACAAGCCAAACATCACAAAGTTTGCCCTTTTTACTGAGATTCTGCCACTTTTTTGAATTAATACTCCTTGAATCTTTTCATGCCTTCAGTTAATTTATATCTGAAAAAATTTTGACTTTTTTTTTTTAAAGCCAGTATTCTGGTTGCTTTTATGGAGGAATGGCGTTTCGGAGGTTCTTTACCAAACTGAACTGAGGTTTGCTTGCCCAATACTTGCAGCAAAGCCAATTTTTTGACACAGGACTGTGGTGAAAGAAAGTATAGCATTTATTTGCAGGACACCAAGCAAGGGGAATGGGCAGCTAATGTTTAAAGGACTTAAACTCCTTCATGGCTTTTATGTATTTATTTTTTTTCCTTTTTAATTTTTTTTTTATTTTTAAATTTTACATAATTGTATTAGTTTTGGGCTTTTAAACATGGGTTTTTAAAGGCAACATTATGGGTGGGATCCTTGGGTGCCTGGGTCAGCTCATGAACACTCTGATTGGCTGGTGGTAAGGTAACAGGGTGATGTTTTGAGAAATTTAATCATCAATATCTGGTTCCCCCCAGTCTAAGGTCTGTGTGTTTGTGGTCAACAAGTAGTTAAGGTTGTCCACTGGTTTTCATTGATGAACTGTTGTTCAGAACATTATTACTTTTCTTGCTTGATTGCTTTTCCTTTGTTTCTGCATTTTCTCACCTCTAATCATTAACTGTTTTAGTCTGCTCTCCGGAACTTGAGGAGAACTGAGGAGATTAACTCTTTTACAAACCAGAAGTAAGGGACATGGAGGGGCTTATACCCAGGAAGGTCCTGCAAGGTCCTGCAAGTTCCTGCTCAGTTTCGGTTCGTACTCCACAATTCTGGAAGAGCTTCTTTCTAGTCCCTTCATTTTTACTTTGTACATTTATCTGCATTAAAGGTCAGTGAGATTAAACGGGCTCCTGTGTACTCACACAACTCCGCATGTGTGGGACAGTGTTCCTGGGTGATTGCCTGGCCTGAATGGCCTACAACTGCGGGTGTCTGAGTAGCTGCTGTCTCAGCTTAGCTCTTCTTCACCTGGAGAGGAGCAAATGGAAGGAGAGCAAAAGGAACACCACTAACCAAAGGTGTGGTCATGTGCATAGAATTTCTGGATGAGCGTTAAATGTGGTGGCTTAAATTTATTAATTTATTTTTAAAAATATTTATTTATTTAGCTGTGCCTGGTCTTAGTTGTGGCACATGGGGTCTTCAATCTTACTTGTAGCATGTAGGATCTAGTTCATGGGGGCCAATGCAGGAGAACCGGGTTCAGTCTCTGGGTTGGGAAGATCCTTTGGGGAAGGAAATGGCAACCCACTCCATTATTCTTGCCTGGAGAATTCCATGGACAGAGGAGCCTGGCGGGCCACAGTCCATGGGGTTGCAAAGAGTCGGACGTGACTGAATGACTAACACACACACACTACAATACACAGAACAGCTCTCCACAACCAAGAATTAACCCTTCCTGAACGTCAATAATACTGAGTTTGAGAAACCCTGCTCTAGTCCATGGATTTGAAAGCAGGGAGCTGGTAGCTAGGTATATAGACATAATAAATGGTACACATAACAGCTTGCTAAAGAACAGAGTCTGTTGGTTTCTTATCAGTTTTTGGCAGTTGTAACCAGTGGTCTGAGGGCTTGAAATTATGTATTTGCTTTCCTTCATTTCTTGATTAGTTACTGAACAGGAAATCCAGAAAGGTCAAGCAGTCCATTTATTTCTATGAATAAACATCAAAAATTCATGAAAAGTGCCAACCAATAAATGCTCAATACAGAGTAGCTATTTAAACTGACATAAAAATCCACATCTCTTCCTAGATCATTTATGCATTAATCCTCTATGCACACGTCCCTTCAGCAAATATTTATGGTTGTGCGCTTTTGCTTTGTGTATACACGTATCCAACAGGACACTGATGGATGGGAGATGTGGGTGTGTGTTATCGGCCCGGGCTCACGTTCTCTGCAAAAGCAGTATCTGAAAGGTGCAGGCCGGGCACTGCCGTCTGCTTTCACAGAGACCTCAACTACAGAGTGAGGCCCAGGGATCCAGGGAATAAAGCTATCTCTTCCCTGGGGGCAAGACAGAAAATGCAACCCATGTAACATTTCTTTAGAAAGGCATCATTCAGTCTTACCTGAGCTGATGGGGCTGGCAGTGCTCACCCATCAGAATAGGCACAGCCTTTTGTCTGAGTTTTACTCTTTCGGTGTGGTTTTTGGACGTGGATTTGATTCTCTGCCTTCTGTTATGAACAGTCTTGAGATAGCACAATGCAGAAAGACACAGAGAGCCAGGCAGCTGATGCACAGATGACAGAGGGAGGGTAGGGAGGCTGTGAGCGGAAGGGAAACTTTCTGCATCCCATTTATTCCCGTGTGAAAAGAAACCATGCCCTTGCTGTTTCGAGAGAAAAGATAAAGAGCATGGAGGAAGAGATAGCTCTGTTCCCTGGATCCCTGGGCCTCGCCCTGTGGTTGAGGTCTCTGTGAAAGCAGACGGCAGTGCCCGGCCTGCACCTTTCAGATACTGCTTTTGCAGAGAATGTGAGCCTGGGCCGATAACACACACCCACATCTCCCATCCATCAGTGTCCTGTTCGATACGTGTGTACACAAAGCGAAAGCGCACAGCCAGAAATGTTTGCTGAAGGGACGTGTGCATAGAGGAATTAATACATAAATGATCTAGGAAGAGATGTGGACTTTTATGACAGTTTAAGTAGTTACTCTGTATTGAGCATTGAGTCTGCCTGGACCTTTGTTAAATACTGTTTTCATTTACTCCTCATATCATTCCTGTGAGTGAGGAATGTTTATCTTCTTTTCACAGATTAAAAAACTGAAATTCAGAGAGGTCAGCTAGCTGGCCTAAGGTTTTTTTAAAAAAAAGTAATTTACTTATTTTAAGTAAAGGATAATTACTTTGCAATATGGTGATGGCCTCTGCCATATAGCAACATGAATTGGCCACAGGCATACATGTGTCCCCTCCCTCCCACCTTCCTCCCTACCCGATCCCTCCAGGTTGTCACAGAGCCTCGGGTTTTGGACCTAGAATGCTAGGTTAGGATTTGAGCCCAGGACCCTGCTGCACTGTCTCAGGGAAAAGGCTTCAGCTCCTGTGAAACCTGAGAAAGCAAGATGGTGGAGGAGGTGGAATGGAGTCAGGGCTCCTTCAGCAAACACCCTGGGTCCATGCTTTCCAGCAGAAACGCCAGAAGGTATTCTCTTAGCAGGTTTTTTTTAAGTGTTTTTTTTTTTTTTTTTTTTTTTTTTATGTGGACCATTTTTAAAGTCTTTATTGAATTTGTTACAATATTTCTTCTGTTTTTTGTTTCGTTTCTTTGGCCCTGAGGCATTCTTTTGCTCCCTGACCAGGAATGGAACCCACACCCCCTACACTGGAAGGTGAAGTTTTAACTACTAGACGTTTTCAACTAGAAAGCTGAACGTTTTCAACTAGAAGTTTTAACTACTAATTGTTGTTCAGTTGCTAAGTCTCGTCCGACTCTTTGCAACCCCACGGACTGTAGCATGCCAGGCTTCCCTGTCCTTCACTATCTCTCAGAGTTTACTTAAACTCATGTCCATTGAGTCAGTGATATCATCCAACCATCTCATCCTCTGTTGTCCCCTTCTCCTCCTGCCCTCAGTCTTCTCCAGCATCAGGGTCTTTTCAAATGAGTCAACTCTTCGCATCAGGTGGCCAAAGTATTGGAGCTTCAGTTTCAGCATCAGTTGGGCCTCTGGGGAAGTGCCTTTTTGGCTGGTTTTTAATAAAAATGTAAAAGGATCAGATGACAATGACAGAATCCATCCTCTGTAGTAAGAACTGTAGCCTTTTTACAGATATAGTTTGTGAATCTTCAGGCCACAGACTGTGGATGTGGTCCACGTCACTACCACCATCCATGCATCACACACTAGACCTCACTAGCTAAAGAGGAAACCCAGCCCCCTGTAAAGCTCTCCGAGATTCTCTGCAAATCTTGGGTTTTGGATAGGTCCTTATGCATATGGCAGGCAGCTTCCTTGCAACACTCGGAATTTGCTTCCTCTGTCTTTGATCTGACCCTGGTCAAGTACTGTCAGTGTGGCCCAGTCCTGAAGAGTATAGACTCTGGAGTCAGACTTCCACCATTCTTGTCTAGCCCCTGCCACTAACTCAGTTCGAGCATGGACAGTTTGCTTACATCCACTTCCCTCATCTATAAAATGACAATAATGATCATGCCTCCAGCACAAAAGTTGTAAGGATGAAACGAAACAACTAATTCAAAGTGCTTAGCATGGTGTCTTATAAATAGCTCTCCTTCAAGCTTATCTATTAATATTTTAAACTCCACCATACCTTCCAGACATGGTAAGAAATATCTGTGTTTAGAAACTGCCTGGGCAGAGCGCTCTGTAGAGAACTTTATGTTGGGGACACAGGAGGTTTATGGATGTGAGAGAAAGTGGGGGAAGATATGACTTTCAGCAAAATGGTCTACCTTTCTCTCACCTTCTCTTCATATCCCCTAGGCATTTTGGAAAATATTTTATTGGCCTAAAACTGTGGCTTAAATTTTTATTAAACATTTCATGACAGTGTTATTCCTGCACGTTTAAACATGTAAGTTGTATTATATACCTGTGATTTTGTGTTAAACTTTTAAGTATATATTTTCAAGGAGGGGACCTTTGGGAATTCTCTGGTGGTCCAATGGTTAGACCTCCACATTTTCACTGCAGGAGGCACAGGTTTGATCCCTGGTAGGGGAACTAAGATCCTATGTGCTGTGTGGCATGGCCAAAAAAAAAAAAAAAAAAAAAAGAGGGGCCCTTTTCTGTGGTGTTAATCAAAATCAAAAGAAAGTTAGATACTCAAAAATTTTAAGCAAAAGTTGAAAATGTGAATTTCTAGTCTTTATCCCCAGAGATTCTGATTTAGGAGATCTGGCAAGGCAGAAATAATTTTTAACAAATGTTTCAGGTTTCTTAGAGGTGAGTGGTCTAGAAAGTACTAGAACAATAACTAAGGTAAAGTTTGAGGAATTATTTGGGAGAGGTCATCAAAATGTGCATAGTGGATAATCTTCATGATTCCTATTGCTCTTTGGAGGTGAAAATGAGACGTGGCAGTGCTGAGGTGAGGGAATTACTCTTCCCTCTCCCCAAGTCTTTTTTGGGCCTCCCATTAGATGCCTCATTGCACAACAAAGCTGCGCCCTTCCTACATCCTGAGCTGCAGTGTAATTGGAGTTTGAGGTTGTTTCTGTCCACCGCTTCTATGGATCGGGAGTGGTGGGATTAAATGAAACCTGCATTTTTCACTCCCATGAGGAAAATAACAAACTCTAAAGACAGATTTAATGGAAGCGATATTTAACTCTGCTTACAATTATGGATCTCTGCCTCAAACAGAATCAACTAGTGCTCTTTTTTGCAAATAAGAGAATTCACTGTATTCAGTCAAAACACAAAAGGGATTTATTAAAGAAGAATATAAGGAACCTCCAGGTGGGCTTAGAGGCCCTGAAGTCAATGCTCCAGCACACCTCATGTCTCCTGCTCACATTGCTAGGGAAGTAGGGCAGACATAGCAACCCATACTATAGGTGCTGGGATGAGACCCTGGAACCACTGCGCCTTCTACACTCCAAGACAGATGGTTCCTCTGCCAACTTCAAAAGTATAGATTCCTTGTGGAGCTTGCTTCCAATATTTTTCTGTTTTCTCTTCAAAGATTGTGTTTCATGCAGGTGCATCTGATTATGGAATCTGAGTCACCTGCCTATCCGGTGAAACGTTGAAGCTGGCTGAAGCCAGCTTTGAGAGGTGATGGTTAAGTTTCAGGGATGTTATAGGTTAGTTTATAAACTGTTGGTAACTTGAAGTGGGCCATAGTAGGAGGATTTACATCATGGAAATTGGCAAGTGATACAAAGCGGTGAAACTGAGAAACGTTTGCCATTTACCATCACCTCATTGCAAAGGATGCTGGGTAGATTTCACAGGCCCTTTGGAAAGGTAGACCTCATAGTGGGTGAAATTCTCTAGACAGGGGGATGCTGTTTAAAATATGCCACACAACCACTAAAGTAGTGAACCACTGGTTTCAAGGTTTCTTCCAAGTGACTCTTGTCAGAGTATCTTTTGGTGTCAGATAATGTGTAGTGAGATAGAACTGCAAATGTGCTTCAGGTTATAGCCAGAATTTTCAGGTTCATCTCCTCCATTGTGCACCCTGCCAAGCGACTCTGTTTCCTTGAAATTGTTCAGAGTGTTTATTAAGGGACAAAAGGGAACTGTGAGGCCTTTTGGAACATCATTATGAGGCCCTGAGCCATGTCCATTCAGAGTATGATAGTCTTCTAGCTTGGGGTCTCCAAGAATTATTTCTAGGAGGGACATAAAGAGAGAGACTCCACAGATAAAATGGTGAGAGAAATGGCCACACAGTAATGATGAGAGATGTAGCAGGGAGTACTTCTGTCCCTGAAGAAAGGGTGGGACCTAATTGGCAGACTCAGAAGTGGGAAATCCTATTGGTGAAGAATCTCTCCATTGGGAATAAAGGAGATTGGGCTGGCTAAGGTTGGGAAGATCCCCTGGAGAAGGACATGGCAACCGACTCCAGTATTCTTTCCTGGAGAATCCCACGGACAGAGGAGCCTGGAAAGCTACAGTCCACAAGGTCACAAAGAGTTGGACATGACTGAAGCAACTTGGTGCAAGGTGTGAAAGTAGATCTACCGTCATCTCGTCGTCCCTTGGAGACCGCAGGGGATTGGCTCCAGATATTACCTCCAATATCAAAATCTGAGGATGCTCAGGTCCTTTGTAGAAAATCATATAGTATATGGTGGAGAAGGAAATGGCAACCCACTCCAGTACCCTTGCCTGGAAAATTCTATGGATGGAGGAGCCTGGTAGGCTACAGTCCATGGGGTTGCAAAGAGTCGGACACGACTGAGTGACTTCACTTTCTTTCTTTCTATAGTTCCTTTTGGAGAAGGAAATGGCAACCCACTCCAGTGTTCTTGCCTGGATAATCCGAAGGATGGAGGGGCCTGGTGGGCTACAGTCTGAGGGGTTGCAAAGAGTTGGACACGACTAAGCAACTAACACACACATGTATGGTATTTGCATACAACCTATGCACATCCTTCTGTATCCTTTAAGTCATTTCTAGATTATTTATAGCACCTCATACAAGGTAAGTGCTATGCAAATAATTAGTAGTGTGTGGCAAATTCAAATTTTACTTTCTGGAGCTTTATGTAATTTTTTTTTCTCTATAAATATTTTTAATCCATGGTTGGCTAAATCCTCAGATGCAGAACCTGTGGATACAGAGGGCCAACTGTACCTCTAGGGGAACTAGTAAAGGGTGAGAAGGTATAGATCCATTGCCCTTTTCCCTCCTACATCCTGATCTTCTCCAGGCACCAAGAAGAGTCCTGGGTCTTCAGGGAATGCAGGAAAAACTATAGCCCTGTCCAGGACAAAGAGATCATGTTGACAGGCCAGACTTGCAGCTGGGTTGCCCCCAGTTAAGATCTTCTTAAACACAAGCATTGTGGGATCATTAGTCCTACAGTGGACACACAGAGCAGTGGCCAGGCTATGGTGATGCCCAGTTTGGGATGCAGAGGTGTCTCTGGAGCCCAGGAGTAGAGACATAGTTGTAGGTTCCAAGCAGAATGTTTGAAGGAGGATTTTTGTGAAGGACACAAAGCCTTCTCTCAGCCACAAAGGACCCCTCCTCAAAGGACCCCACAGAGGACCACACTGAAAGCAGCTGCTGTGAGGGGTGCATGGCAGGACAGACCGCCCAACCCAGATGGTGCTGGAAGGTGACTTAGGGCACCCGTGGGGAGTCCCTGGCGGGTAACAGTCACTTCACCCACTGCCTATTAAAATCAAGTAAAAATGCCACTGATTATAAAATTAATATATGTCTTGGTCGAAATTTTTTAAAATATTGAGACGTATAAAGAAAAAAAATTTAATTAGTATTACTTTGCATGCGTGTATGCAGGCTCACTCACTCAGTTGTGTCTGACTATTTGGGACCCCATGGACTGTAGCCCACCAGGCTCCTCTGTCCATGGGGTTTTCCTGGCAAGAATACTAGAGTGGGTTGTCATTCCCTTTTCCAGGGGATCTTCCTGATCCAGGTATTGAAACTGGTCTCCTGCATTGCAGGTAGATTCTTTACCATCTGAGCCACCAGGGGAGCCTTTCATAGTCATAATTTATTTGCTTATTTTTTTGGCCACCCTGTGCAACTTGTGGGATCATAGTTCCCCCACCAGCAATTGAACCCAAGGCCCTGGCAGTGGAAGCACTGAATCCTAACCACTGGACCACCGAGGAATTCCCACAGTCATCATTTTAAATAATTGTATGATACTTTATCTATGTATCTTTACATCTTTTCCATTATAAATAAGACTAGGATAAACATCATTTTTCATGTACATTTCTGATTGTTTCCTTAAGTTAGATTTCTAGAATAGAAATAAAATTAACAAGTATTTTAAAGTCTTTGGTATGGCCTCCTGAACTAACTTTCTGAGTTACCATCTAGTTTAATGTGTTGAGTATAGCCTAAAATTGTGGGTAAGCATGGGCTTAGGTCAGAAAAAAAGTTGACTTGAGTCCTTAACCTTGCCACTTCCCAGCTGTCTCATTTTGGGCCTCTAACCCTCATTCCCTTTGCTGTAAGGTGGGCATAGCAATGCCTGCCTTATAGGGAGGATTAAATAAAAGAATGCATGTGAAACCTTTAGCCCATGCTCTGACACATCTCAAGTGTACTGGACGCTTCTCAGATCAAACATGATCCCGATCTTGCTGCTGATGCTGACACTTGGTAACCAGGTCCACCCAGGCACCGCCCACCTGGTGCAAACTGACAGCTCCTTACTGCCCTCACTTCCTGCCTAGGGCTTCTCCGACGCCTGAAGTAGGCACTCTGTGTATGCAGCGGAAAAGTGTGAGATTTAATGTCCTGTAGGCTTTGCAGCGACTTAGCAGCAGCAGCAGGCTGGCCCTTGACCACTGTGGGAGCCCTGGCCCCTCACTTCCCTGTTGATGGCTCTGAGAAGTGTTTCCTAAAGCTTCTTAGACGGTGCTATGGGATCAAGTGAATAGTGGCCGCTGGCGGTGGTCAGTTCTATCCCGCAGGCTGGAGTTGGCTTTCCCTGCTCCCAAGCTCCTCCCCTCGTCCACACTCTTGTCCCTCTGGTTGGGTTCCCAAATACACCACCAGCAACTGAACCTTTGTTTCAGGCTCTACTTCTGGGGAAACCCCGGCTAAGGCAGTTAAGCATCCGTACCTTAGCTTTTGTTAATACTGTAAAATAAGGGAATTCCCTAGCGGTCTGGTGGTTAGGACACTGTGCCTTCAATGCCTGAGGTCTGGGTTCAATCCCTGGTCAGGGAACTAAGATCACACAAGTCACACAGCACTACCAAAAAAAAAAAAATTGTAAAAACATATAATTTTATATGTTTATATATAAAAACATATATATATATATATATATATATATATATATATATATAAAAGAAGGCAATGGCATCCCACTCCAGTACTCTTGCCTGGAAAGTCCCATGGATGGAGGAGCCTGGTGGGCAGCAGTCCGTGGGGTCGCTAAGAGTCAGACACGACCGAGTGACTTCACTTTCACTTTTCACTTTCCTGCATTGGAGAAGGAAATGGCAACCCACTCCAGTGTTCTTGCCTGGAGAATCCCAGGGACGGGGGAGCCTGGTGGGCTGCCGTCTGTAGGGTTGCACAGAGTCGGACACGACTGAAGCGACTTAGCAGCAGCAGCAGCAGCAGCATGATGTCATATAGCATATTCTACAGGAAATTCAATTACCTACCAAATATTTCCAAGATTGCCTAGGAATTCCCAGGTGCCCTCTCTGGTATTTCTGCCACTCCTCTTGCCTTCTTGACATCACTGCTCTTGCCTTGTGCTACTCTTGCCTTCTCGGGTTGGCTTCTGCCCAAACTATGAACACACAGATTATCCCCAAACCCTGCCAGGTACCCTTAACCCAGGGCTTTGTGGATGACAAAGATGCATATGAAAGACCCATGTCTTCACTGAATGAGGATATTTTCCTTTTTCTTGGAACAGAGAATTAACAAACTATGGTTGTTAAGGAAATGATACTAAAATCTGTGTTTCCTTCCCAGAAGATACGTAATGCATATTTTAATAAGGGAGAAAAACAAATAACTGTTTCTGGAGGCAAGGAGACAGCTGATTTACTTTCCCTCTTTGACAGGATGGCTCAAGAGACCAGGCTTTTGTTCTCATTTTCATGTAAGTAAACTCAGATCCATCCTCGACATCGCTATCACTCCCCTGGGCCTTTGTTCTAACGTCATCATTTCCTGAGAGGCTGACTGGAACCCGGTTATAACTGCCCTTTGCTTCTACACTTCCACCAGAGTTGCCCTCTGAAAACACAGATGTGATGATTGTACTGTGTAGTTTCAAACCTGTCCAGATAGTGATTGGTCTCTCCATGGGCCCCAGGGTCCCTTATGATCCAACGTGTCCCTGTTTCCCAGCATGCCTTTCTCCACATCTGCTCCCTACCGTGCCCTTGAGCCTCAGGCTCTCAGCATTAGCATCAGTTGTGAAATCGTTGGAGATGCAAATTCCTGGATGCACGTCAAACCTAGTCAGTCAGAGACTCTGGGGTGGGGCTTTGCAGTCTGTGCTTTAAGACACTCTCCAGGTGACCCTATACCTGCTGAAGTTTGAGAACTACCCATCTAAGCAAAACAGGATTGGCCTTGACCCATGAAGGTATCTGGAAATTCCTGCCCTTCTTCAAGAGGCAGTTTATCATCACCTCTTCCATGAAGCCTTCTCTGCCTTAGCCTGACAGCACCTCCCACTCCTTCCTGGGTCCCCACATGGCACTTCCATTGTGAGATGTGATACACAGTTTTGCAGTTGATGCACTTTACTTGTCCATTTCCCTGACTAGACTCTGAGATGCTTGCAAGAGTAGGAACTGTCTGAAAGCTTGCTCTAACTTTGATCCTCTGTCTATCTCTCTCTCTCTCCACACACACACACACACACACACACACACACACTATAGCTTCTATAAAGAAGGAGATCACAGGATCTACTAGAAAGACACTGCTCAAAGTTCATTGGCCATTTCCACCAACTGGAGTCTTTTTGACTGTGTCTCTCTGAGCCCCACCATAAGGCAGTAAAGCCAATTTTGCCCAGGTATCAAAGGCACAGATCTGAGATACCTGAGATACCCTAGCTCTTGAGAAAAGGGGGCTGTTATCAGAAAATGCAACTATAAATAAGTAGTTCCCTTTTTGCTCCATGACCCTGAGTCTCTTTTTTAAAATAGATCAACTGAAACTGTAATTGATTATGTTTTCTCTTCAATCTTAGGGCTTTGAAGACTCTTTACTTAGTAAAGTCACTTAAAGAACTCTTGGAATTGCCTGTTGAAAGACACTGATCTGTGTACAGTCTAGGAGAGCAGACCCTTGACTCTCTTCTCTCTGACTGTGGTCTGAGAGGATATCCTGGACTAGAGATGGTTCTACTGTTAACTTAGAAAGGGAAGTAGAGTCCAGGAGAACCAGGGAAGATGGAGTGGTGAAGGCCCTGCCTTTACCTTCCTCCTGTAATGTCTCTGCACCTGTAAAGAGGTTGGGTCCTGGCTTCCAGTGTTGGTAGCCTGGAGGGAATTTTGCTATTTATGTCTGGAGAGACAGATACATTTCGGATATGTGGTGAATGCAAAGACTTACCAATGGCTAATGGGCTAGGTCTCACCCTGTGTCCTTTATCTAGATATACCCACTGAGTAGACAGGGCCCGTGTGCGTGTTTCTAAGTCGCTTCAGTCATGTCTGACTCTTTGCAACCCTTTGGACTGTAGCCCACCAGGCCCCTCTGTCTATGGGATTTTCCAGGCAAGAATGGGTTGCCATGCCCTCCTTCAGGCAATCTTCTCCACCCAGTGCAGGATCTTCTCCTGCACTGGCGGGCAGATTTTATCTTTACCACTAGCTCTACCTGGGAAGCCCCCAGAACAGTGCCCAAAGTATAGCAAATTTGAAATAAATCAGGGCTGAACTTTTACAGTTATGAATACCAGAGTTTGTGGGTGCTCAGATGGTACAGAATCTGTCTGCAATGTGGGATACTTGGGTCTGATCCCTGGGATGGAAAAATCCCCTGGAGGAGGGCATGGCAACCCACTTCAGTTTTCTTGCCTGGAGAATCTCCATGGACAGAGGAGCCTGGCAGGCTACAGTCCATGGGATTGCAAAGAGTCAGACACGACTGAGTGACTAAGCACAGAACTTTTACAGTTATGAGTACCAGGGTTTGTGGCTAATACACTACATAAATTTACTTTTCCCCTGCAAATGGGCTTGGATCCTAGACTTCCATGAAAAGTCTTAATTTAAAAAGAAGAGAAGCAAGCAGCCTATGGCTGCAATATAGTTTTTTCTCCAGGCCAGAATCTTTCCTATAAACCATTTGATGAAATAGCAGATGGCAAAGTTACAACCTTTGTAGCTCTAGGACTTAATAGAAACCACGATCAGCTACAGTAATGGACTGTCTTGGAGCCCAAAGTGATGCTTTTATTGTGCTCTGATGGGCTTGTCACATGTTCTGCCCCTTTGTTAATTAGGACAAAAATCCCTATAATTACACATTTTGCACAATAAATCTTTGGCCAGTATCCTTTAGATTCAATTTGTGTAACTGAAAACTCTCTTTTGAGTATCACTTTAAGAACTGAAAAGGAGGAAAGAGATGACTCTGACAAATCCAGGGCATTTCTGAATAAGCATGAATTGGATTATAATAGGCTCAGTGAGAGAGTGAGACTATGCTGGAATACTTTATATTCAGCAGAACTCATCTGGGTCCTGACAGGAATTCCGGGACACAGACTCTCTCCAGTGGAACTCTGAATTTATGCCTGTAGTAGACTGATTAAGGATTGATACGGTTATCATCATATCAGTGGAGTGATGTGATTATCACCTCAGCTTCTTCAGTCTGAAGTTATAGATCCCAGGAGCCATGTATTCTGTTTTTGTGGGATGTTGTCTGGATGTGGGCCCAGAATGAATGTCCCTCTGGTGGAAGGTACCCTAGATGAATAGAAAAGCCTGCCTTTTGTCAGGGATTATAATCAGGAAGATGAAAGTTTCCTCTGTAATACCGTTTTTGCTTCTACTTCCAGGATGCTGCAATTATAGACCAGGACAGAGAATGGGGACATGAATAATGGAGGTGCCCAACATTAGCACAACACTCTATCCATCACTGCCAAAGGGCATAGGGTAACCCTGGAAATGGTCCTGGGGAGAGGGGAAGGGAGGGGAGTGCAGGTTCCTGGGGACCATGATTTACCTGCTCAGCAGAGGAGAGAACCTCTACGCTAGAAGGGGCCACAGCTTTTGAACTTGTATGTCTATAGTGATATTTATAATATGATCATTATGTGGAGCTGATTCATCGTACAAGTGACAATGTAGAGATTTTCTAGGCAGGCATTTGATTTTAAATATATGTGTTCCCTGTTCGAAGGCAGGGAATGACCTTTTGTGAAGTTTTGCCTGAAAGGCTTTATCAAGCAATGTGTGCATGCATGCTAAGTCACTTCAGTCGTGTCTGACTCTTTGCGATCCTATGTACTGTATGTAGCCTGCCAGGCTTCTCTGTCCATGAGTTTTTCCAGGCAAGAACACTGGAGTGGGTTGGCAAGCCCTCTTCCAGAGGATCTTCTGGACCTAGGGACCAAACCCATGTCTCTTACGTCTTGTCTTCTGCTTTGGAAGGTGGGTTCTTTACCGCTAGCACCACCTGGGAAGCCCCTATCAAGGAATAATTCTCCAGAAATCAGAAGAAAGGGTTACTCTGACCAACTGGCCATGGATTAAAGAAGTGCACGATAATTAAAGAAGTGCACCAGGGCTTCCCTGGTGGTCCAGTGGCTAAGATTTTGAGCTCTCGATGTAGAGGACCTGGGTTTGATCCCTGGTCAGGGAACTAGATTCCATATGCTGCAACTAAAAGTTCACATACCCTGACTAAAGATCCCATGTGCCACAAGGAAGACCCGGTGCTGCCAAATATATAAGTATTAAAAAAGAAGTGTATGACAGTATGGGCAGCAGGGTGGGAAAGGCTAGGGGATTGCACAGAGTGAATTCTCAGCCCCATTGAGCGATCATACCACAGGACACATTCTTAGACAGGTAAGCTCTGCCGACTGGATGCCTCCGTATATTGCGTGACATGGCACGGCTGAGACCCTGCTGTGTCTGATTCCTGGGCTCTCTGGCTCTCAAGGCTGTCTTCTGTGTCCAAGTCAGGAGTGTGTAGGAGACAGTTACCAAACAGGTGATTTGCAGAAAATCATTGCCAGTTTATACCTCTTTTTTGGTTTCTTTGAGCTGAGAGGGTTAAAATGGTGAGAAAGCTCAGAAGGACAGCACCCTAAAGGTAAATGGAAAGTAAAAGTGTGAAAGCGTTAGTCGCTCAGTCCTATCTGACTCTGTGATCCCATGGGCTGTAGCCCGCCCAGGCTGCTCTGTCCATGGAATTCTCCAGGCAAGAATACTGGAGTGGGTAGCCGTGCCCTGCTCCAGGGGATCTTCCTGACCCAGGGATTGAGCCGGGTCTCCCGCACTGCAGGCAGATTCTTTACCATCTGAGCCACCAGGGAAGCTCAGGTAGTAAATTAGGCATAGAGAAAGCCTCATTTTCTGTTTCTGAGAAGTATTCTTTTCTTTCCATTGTCCACTGAGACCTGAAGGCTACTCTTTGCAGAGGGAATGGGACTTTTTGTTTCTGTTGGTTTCTGTGTTGTGTGACTCAGCCCTGGTTGGAGCTGAAACGTGACCTAAAGCCACAGTGGGCTGAGTCACATGTGCTGTGTCTCCGGCTTCCCCTGAAGTACTTTGTTGGGAGAGAATTATAACTGAAAAGGAAATGTTCCTTCTGGCCAGAAACTAGGCTTTGAAATGCTCATTTGGGGACGCTCTTTTTTGCTTGCCATTTAAATAAACCCACTGATAGAAATCAGTATTTGTGAGTATTAGGGAAGACAAACAAAGCCCTCCGTGTTTATTGCAAACAGAACCACTGTGGAGGTTTCCTAGGGGAATTGAGGAGTGTGGTGGGGGGTCATCATTTCCTGCACAGAACTATTTCATCAGTTTCAATACACACATATTCTTTTCTGTAAAAATAGTTAAGTAGTGAAACCTTGTCAGATTTGTGCCTCTTAGTAGGTATTCAAAACATCAAGAATATTAGATACGAGTAACAGCATTATTCTGGACTCTCACCTCATCTCCACCATCTGGATAGAACTCCCGAAAAGGAGGAAAGCAGTTCCTGACCTTTGAGACCTGGGAGGACACTGACCACCAGGCCAAACAGACATAGAGCATGTATCCACATAGAGCATCCACACGAGAGGAGGGCGTCCTGTGACTGTGCTGAAGTGAGAGAAGAAACAAAGGAGGGAACATGATAGTTTTGTCCAGCTGCAGACAAAAACAAACCACAAATGGGAAGCATTCCTGTCCTGGCTAATGTGAGTGACTGTCACAGCCCTGGCCTCACTTCGTACCTTGTAGATCAAGATTTACTAAGAATCTAGGCTAAAATTGCCCTTCTCTCCTGATGGCATCCAATCTATAGCAAAGTCCTTCAACCCTGCCTCAGATCACCTAACCGATGCCCACTCTATAGAAGTAATCGTTTTGCACACTTTGAAAAAAATTATTTTTATTTAACTATTTGGCTACTCCAGGTCTTAGTTGCAGCATACAGAATCACTAGTTGCAGCATGTGGGATCCCTGGCCAGGGATTGAACCCCAGCCCTTCTGCACTGGGAGCCCAGAGACTTAGCCACTGGACCATCAGGGAATCTCCCGACCATTGTCTTAGTGAGCGGCCCCATGGTTCCCTGTGGTGTGCGTCCCCCTCATTGCAGTGAGCCCAGTTAGTTCAACTATAGGTGCATTGTTTTTGGTGATCTTTGGCTAGAGGACATGGATTTTATTACTGTTCACTGGTTTCTCAACAGCCAGTCCTTTCATCCCTTCTTTCCTGGAGACAGAACCATGACATTTAGCAAGTAACACTCTCTTGTTCTCCAGGAAAGTCAGTCTTACTCCTAACCTGAGATGCCTCACGATTGGTCTTTGCGGGTGTTAGGTCTAAGGATGCACGTGGGAACCAGACCTGGTCCATGTGGCCTGGGGGGAAGTGGATTTATTGTGCTTTTATCAGAAATACATATTAAAAATTTTAATGACATTTATTATTTTATTTTAAATTTTATAAGCAATATATGTTCATGGCCGATAATGAGAAATACATAAAAGCATAAAGTAAAAATTAACAGTCACCCATAATCTCTACTCACCCAAGGTAACTATCATTAGCATTTTGATATATTTCCTCCCGGGGTCTATGTATTTTTTTAATTGAAATATCATTGACCTACATCATTAAGTTAGTTCCAGTTGCACAACATAATGATTCAGTATTTGTATTTATTGGAAAATGATCACTGTGGTATGTCTAGTTAACATATGTCGTTGTACAAAGATATTACAATACTGGGAATTCCTTGGCAGTCCAGTGGTTAGAACTTTGCACTTTCACTGCCGAGGGCCTGGGTTCAATCTCTGGCCAGGGAACTAAGATCAATCCTGTAATCCATGCAACATGGCCAAAAAAAAAAAAAAAAGATGACAATATCATTGACTGTATTCCCCGCACTGTACATTTCTTCCCTGAGACTCATTTATTTTGTAAGTAGAAATTTGTACCTCTTAATATCCCTCACCTATTTCACTCCTCCCCAGTCTGCCTCTCCTATGGCAAACATCTGTTTGTTCTCTGTATCTATGAGTGTGTTCCTATTTTGTTATGTTGGTTCATTTGTTTTTTAGATTCCATGTCTAAGTGAAATCACATGGTATTTCTCTCTCTTCTTCCCTTCCTCCCTCACTTCCTCCTTCCTTCCCTCTCTTTTCTCCTGCTCCTCTTCTTATTATATGGTTAACCAACATTTATTATCATGAACAGTAATTCTGAGTCACAATATTTTTGCACTGAATCTTTGTCCATGTTGCTTCTTTGTCTTCTGAATTACTATTTTGGGGAAAAAAAGACTTTTTCTTAGAATGAATATCTTAATAATTTTAGTCTTACAAATATGTAAAAACTCTCTTTGAAAATCCATTAGTTTGCTTCTTGAGTAATTTGTAGAGTCAGTTGAACTATTGGTGAAACTTCCAAGAAAAGGCAGCAAAACATATTACTTCAAATGTTGCATAGCTAAAAGTCTAATCCTTTTTAACACTTGGCAGTATTTTAAATTTTAGCCATTCTGATGGGTATATAGTCATATCTCATTGTGATTTTAATTTGTGTTTTCCTGCTGACTCATGATGTTGAACATCTTCTCATGCTTATTGGCCATTTCTTTAACTTTTCTTTTGAAATGTCTCAACTGCTTTGTATATTTTTTGATGGTTTGTTTTTCTTCCTCTCATTGATTTAAAAGTTATATTTATATACAATCTCTTAACAGATATTTGTTTCATTTTAAGGTATTGGAGATTCAATATATGGGTGTGATTTACTTAAAAAGGACTTATGTAACTCCAAACTATGATATACATAAAAAGGTTGGCAGGTGAATAAGGAGTTTAGGATGGACTGGTTGGGATCTCCAAGGGACTCTCAAGAGTCTTCTCTAACACCACAGTTCAAAAGCATCAGTTCTTTGATGCTCAGCTTTCTTTATACTCTCACATCCATACATGACTACTGGAAAAACCATAGCCTTGACTAGACAGACCTTTGTTGGCAAAGTAATGTCTCTGCTTTTTATTATGCTGTCTAGGTTGGTCATAACTTTCCCTCCAAGGAGTATGTGTCTTTTAATTTCATGGCTGTAGTCACCATCTGCAGTGAGTTTGGAGCCCAGAAACATAAAGTCAGCCAGCCACTGTTTCCACTGTTTCCCATCTATTTGCCATGAAGTGATGGGACCACATGCCATGATCTTAGTTTTCTGAATGTTGAGCTTTAAGCCAACTTTTTCACTCTCCTCTTTCACTTTCACCAAGAGGCTCTTTAGTTCTTCACTTTCTGCCATAAGAGTGCTGTCATCTGCATATCTGAGGTCACTGATATTTCTCCCGGCAATCTTGATCCCAGCTTGTGCTTCATCCAGCCCAGGGTTTCTCATGATGTACTCTGCACATAAATTAAATAAGCAGGGTGACAATATACAGCCTTGACGTACTCCTTTTCCTATTTGGAACCAGTCTGTTCCATGTCCAGTTCTAACTGTTGCTTCCTGACCTGCATACAGATTTCTCAAGAGGCAGGTCAGGTGGTCTGGTATTCCCATCTCCTGAAGAATTTTCCACAGTTTATTGTGATCCACACAGTCAAAGGCTTTGTTATAGTCAATAAAGCAGAAATAGATGTTTTTTTGGAACTCTTGCTTTTTTGATGATCCAGCAGATGTTGGCAATTTGATCTCTGGTTCCTCTGCCTTTTCTAAAACCAGCTTGAACATCTGGAAGTTTACGGTTCATGTAACTGTTAAAGCCTGGCTTGGACAATTTTGAGCATTACTTTGCTAGCGTGTGAGATGAGTGCAATTGTGGGGTAGTTTGAGCATTCTTTGGCATTGCCTTTCTTTGGGATTGGAATGAAAACTGACCTTTTCTAGTCCTGTGGCCACTGCTGAGTTTTCCAAATTTGCTGACATATTGAGTGCAGCACTTTCACAGCATCATCTTTCAGGATTTGAAATAGCTCAACTGGAATTCCATCACTTCACTAGCTTTGTTCGTAGTGATGCTTTCTAAGGCCCACTTGACTTCACATTCCAGGATGCCTGGCTCTAGGTGAGTGATCACACCATCGTGATTATCTGGGTCATGAAGATCTTTTTTGTACAGTTCTGTGTATTCTTGCCACCTCTTCTTAATATCTTCTGCTTTTGTTAGGTCCATATCATTTTTGTCCTTTATTGAGCCCATCTTTACATGAAATATTCCGTTGGTATCTCTAATCATCTTGAAGAGATCTCTTGTCTTTCCCGTTCTATTATTTTCCTCTATTTCTTTGCACTGATCACTGAGGAAGCCTTTCTTATCTCTCCATGCTATTCTTTGGAACTCTGCATTCAAATGGGTATATCTTTCCTTTTCTCCTTTGCTTTTTGCTTCTCTTCTTTTCACAGCTATTTGTAAGGCCTCCTCAGACATCCATTTTGCTTTTTTGCATTTCTTTTTCTTGGAGATGGTCTTGATCCCTGTCTCCCATACAATGTCACAAACCTCTGTCCATAGTTCTTTAGGGACTCTGTCTTTCAGATCTAGTCCCTTAAATCTATTTTTCACTTCCACTGTATAATCATAAGGGATTTGATTTAGGTCATACCTGAATGGTCTAGTGGTTTTCCCCACTTTCTTCAATTTAAGTCTGAATTTGGCAATAAGGAGTTCATGATCTGAGCCACAGTCAGCTCCCAGTCTTGTTTTTGCTAACTATATAGAGCTTCTCCATCTTTGGCTGCAAAGAATATAATCAATCTGATTTCAGTGTTGGCCATCTGGTGATGTCCATGTGTAGAGTCTTCTCTTGTGTTGTTGGAAGAGGGTGTTTGCTATGACCAGTGCGTTCTCTTGGCAAAACTCTGTTAGCCTTTGCCCTGCTTCATTCTGTACTCCAAGGATTCATGGAGGTGCAAAGGAGGAGCACAATTCAGAAACACACTGGGGACAATCACAAACTCTCTAAGAAGAGACGAATGACTTAGGTCAGGAAGTAGTTCTGCTGATGGAGGCTGATCCTGAAAATTTCTCACCAGATCTTATAGTCTTAATTGAATGTTTAGGTGAATGTGGCCTGGGGATGGTGGTTTACTGTTTAGTTGGGGGTTTTGTTAGTGTGTGATATATGAGTGATACAAGGGTCAAACTATAATTAAAGCATGAAGTTCAGTACTGTAGAGCACAGGGAACTCTACTCAATAGTCTGTAATAAGATATTGGAAAAGAATCTGAAAAAGAAAAGTTAAATGTACATGTATAACTGAATCACTTTGCTGTATACCTGAAACTACACAGTGATGTAAATCATCTATACTCCAAAATAAAAATTAAATTAAAAAAATTTTCAAACTAAAAAAACCTCATAAAAACAAACAGGCAAAAACATAGCATTAAGTCCTTGACTGTAAACTTCTGGTCACTCACTAAGGCAGCCATACTGTAAGACTTATAAATGGATATAAGTACAATGTATATGCATTATACAGGTAAGTATAGCTCCAATTGAGAACATTGTATTTTCCTTGTATTTTCCTACTTAAATGTATGTAATTAAAAATTATTTATTTTTAATTAGAGGATAATTGCTTTACACTATTGTGTTGGTTTTCGCCATTCATCAACATGAATCAGCCATAGGTATACGTCTATCCCCACCTCTCCTGAACCTCCCTCCCACCTCTCACCCATCCCTACCCTCTAGGTCATCATAGAGCAGAGTTTGAGCTTCCTGAGACATAGAGAAAATTCCCGCTGGTTATCTATTTTACACATGGTAGTGTATATGTTTCCATGCTACTGTCTCCATTTGTCATCATTCACGTGCTTATTTTAATGGTAGTCAATTGTCTCTTTCTTCTCTGCAGCTTGTTATTAAATGTCTTTGATCCCTTTATTCTAAGATTACCTCCTATGGAATTGAGCAATAGTCTCCAGGAGCTTCAGGCTCTGCTTTAGAAGGACTGAGCCTCCTGATCAGACTGCAGGCTGCTGTAGAATGTCCAGGGCCCAGGAGGCTGAGTGGCATGACCTTGCCCTCCTCACTTTTGAGCAGTTTACCTCCTGAGCATCTGAATGTCTCCTGGGCAACAGAGGGGTCTCAGGTCAGTGCTAGAGGCCTGAAAAGACGAAGAGAAGAAAGTGACTGCATGTATCTGAGGAGTAGTGATATACGTGAGATCAGCACATGCACTCTTATAGCTGCAATGAGGTTAGTTACATAAAAGTAAAATTATGAAGGATAATACCAATATTTAAAAATTTTTTAAAAATTAAAAGTAAATGAAAAATAAGGCTCTTTTAATGAAGACTAATTGAAAAACAGTACTTCTGAGAATTTAATTTCTTAGCTACTCTCTCTCTGTCTTGTTCTCTCTTGCTTTCTCTCTCCTTTCTTGCTTCATCTTCTCTACTCTCTTGATTGGCTGCTATTATGAGAAAATACAGGCTGCAAAGAATCCCCTCAAACCCTGAAGAAATTATTGTTGTGTTCAGTTAGTAATACTGAGCTGTTTACCTGTTTTTCACATGAAAGTCTATTGTCTAGGATCACTGAACCAGAGCAAATAGAGCAGACACATGGGTAAAGTGTTAGTGTAAGAGCAACAGAAGCGATCGAGCACAATTTCTGATTGCCAGGGAGGCTGTATGTTCCCAGGTTTCATTCTGTCACTTGGAATCAATGCTACAGTCTGTACCCTCGTATTTCCCAGAGCCTCACAGGCAGCTTCCTCCTTATGCTTATGAGTCCAGCGGCAAACAGGAGGTGTGTGCTCTATATTCTCCTGTCCATTTCTCAGATTTTTTTTTTTCCAGATGTCACACAAAACTTCCTTCTTTCATCAGTCAAAATAAAACAACAGCAAACAACTTACTTGTAAACTGATTCAGGCAAACTACTTTTTGACCTTCAATTATTTCACCAGACATCTGGCTTTCAATTATGGGCCTATTTGTTATTTAAAAAAAATTCTTTTATAAAAAAAATTTTTTTTTGGCTGTACTGTATGACATACAGGATCTTACTTCCCTGACTAAGGATTGACCCTATGATCCCTACATTAGGAGCTTGGAGTCAGTCACTGGACTACCAGGGAAGTCCTGGGCCTATTTGTTTTTAATAAAACATTCATCATGCTCACAGGCATATGAATTTCTTATCATTTTGGTTTACTGTTGAAACAGAAGTCTGTACTTTAATTAGGGTTTCGTATGAAATAGTAAAACTGTGTTAATGGCTTTTCACTAAATCACTTTTCCTGTTGGTAAGGTTTGGTTTGTGGTTTGGTAAATGTCAAGGGTACTAGTTATGGTGATTTTGAATGACCCTCAATGGCTCTCTGAATGTGAGCAAGACCCATCTGGCTGTTTGAAGATTTCAAAATATCAGTCATTGCATATTGAGTGATCATTTGATAGATTCAAGCTGTAACTAGCATTCACACTACTCAAAGGCCCTGGTTTTCTGTTAGTTCTTTGTAGTTGGCAGTAAGTCTCAGAGCAGATGGTTTTTTCTTGGCCTTGATCATGTGAGGTAAGAGGAGCAGGGTAAATCTGCTTTTCCTTGTGAATTGTCATGGTCTTTAGTCCAGAAGAAAAAGACCAAGTGCTTGTGGAAAGCAGTGTAGAATTCCCACAGGATGAAGTTCCTTTAAGTAAGTGAAAAATGAATATGTAAGCTATTGCATCGAAACTACAATAAAAAAGTATGATGTAATTCTCAGCAGAGGAAAGTTGATGTTTTAGAAACTTTTGTTTTTGTTTCATTTGAGTTCCCAGAAGGTTCACTGGCATGAACACACAGGACTGTATCACTCACATGCTGTTATTCTCTCAATCTGGTATCGCTTGATGCCAAAACCACAGAGAATGCTTTTAAGGTGGAATCTGAAGAATATAGACACTAGCTGACCTGTAATTAACAGTAAAGCATTAGTTTATTTGAGAGTCTCTCAAGGCTATGACACAAGGCTCTCTTTATGACCTGCAGTCATTTGTGTTGTCTCTCATCATACTTAAAAACTGCCAGTCTGCATGAATATGTATTGCATTTAGCCATTCCAGTAGTCTTATGAGAGAGAGAGGGCAGATGGTATTATTCTTCCATGGTAAATTAAGGGTCTATCATGGCTTATGAAGGCTCTGAGATTTTATCCTATCTGTAAGCTGATGAGCTAGCCTGCTGTATTCTCTGGCTACTGGTAGCAGACATAGAATTTGAGTTTGAGTTGGTGATGGACAGGGAGGCCTGGCATGCTGCAGTCCATGGGGTCGCAAAGAGTTGGACATGACTGAGCGATTGAACTGACTGACTGAATGGAGAAACAGACAGAGAGAATAGACTTATGGACATAGGGAGAGGGGAGGAGAGGGTGAAATGTATGGAGAGAGTAACATGGAAACTCGCATTACCATATGTAAAATAGATAGTCAATGGGAATTTGCTGTATGTCTCAGGGAACTCAAACAGGGGCTCTGTATCACCCTAGAGGGGTGGGATGGGAGATGGGAGGGAGCTTCAAGGGGGAGGGGACATATGTATACCTATGGCTGATTCATGTTGAGGTTTGACAAAACAAAATTCTGTAAAGCAATTATCCTTCATTAAAAATATATATATATATATATATATATATATATATATAAAAGAATTCTTAGGCAAGAGACAAGGGTAGCACAGTAAACAGCATGAGACTGATGTCAGCTCTATTTCTCCATGTCCTCCAGGTCCCACGGGATGACGTAGATGGACCTAGATGGACACTGCACATGCAGTGGGTTGTGTCAGTGAAGAGGAATCTACTGCTGCCTTTATACTGAGTGCTAAGCAAGCCTGCTCCCTGTTTGGGTGGAGACATTACCTTATCCTTCAGAATTGCTTGCTGCAAAAACTACCCTGAGAAATGGCCCAGATAAAGAGCCCCCAGGGCCTTTCTTTCTTGGCACACCTAGAGAGAATGTGCAAGGGTGTTCAGGGCCCACAGGGATTATCTTTCTCAACAGAATCACGGTTGAGCTAATGCTCAAATCTAGATTTTCTGATGCCAGATTCAGTACTTAAATTTTTTTAAAATTAGTTTTTATTGGAGTATAGTTGCTTTACAATGTTGTTAGCTTCTATTGTACACCAAAGTGAATCAGCTCTACGTATAAACATATCCCCTCTTTTTTGGATTTCCTTCCCATTAGGTTATCACAAAACACTGTGTAGAGTTCCCTGAACTATACAGTAAGTTCTCATTAGTTGTCTATTTTATACAAAGTATCAATAGTGTGTATGTATGTCTGTATGTGTATATATATATAATGTCAATCCCAATCTCCCAATTCATCCACCCCCTTTTTTCCCCCTTTGGTGGCATTATGTTTGTTCTCTATGTCTATGTCTCTGTTTTGCAAATGAGATCATCTATACCATTTTTTTTAGATTCCACATATATGTGTTAATATATATTTGTTTTTTTCTTTTTGACTTACTTCACTCTCTTTGACAGTCTGAAGATTCATTCACATCTCTGCAAATGACCCAATTTCGTTTCTGTTTATGGCTAAGTAATATCCAATTGTATGTATGTACCACATCTTCTTTATCTATTCCTCTGTTAATGGACATTTAGGTTGCTTCCATGTCCTGACTATTGTAAATTGTACTCAGTGAATATTGGGGTACATGTATGTTTTTGAATTATGGTTTTCTCTGGGTATATGCCCTGTAGTGGGGGTATTTTTTGTTAATATTAATGTCTCTAATGTTAATACTTACACCAAAATGAATAGTAAATACCAATACCAATAATTTATAGAGCATTAAGCCTCTTGAGAAACCTATATGCAGGTCAGGAAGCAACAGTTAGAACTGGACATGGAACAACAGACTGGTTCCAAATAGGAAAAGGAGTATGTCAAGGCTGTATATTGCCACCCTGCTTATTTAACTTCTATGCAGAGTACATCATGAGAAATGCTGGGCTGGATGAAGCACAAGCTGGAATCAAGATTGCCAGGAGAAATATCAATAACCTCAGATATGCAGATGACACTACCCTTACGGGAGAAAGGAACTAAAAAGCCTCTTGATGAAAGTGAAAGTGGAGAGTAAAAAAGTTGGCTTAAAGCTCAACATTCAGAAAACAAAGATCATGGCATCTGGTCCCATCACTTCATGGGAAATAGATGGGGAAACAGTGGAAACAGTGTCAGGCTTTATTTTTTGGGGCTCCAAAATCACTGCAGATCGTGATTGCAGCCATGAAATTAAAAGACGCTTACTCCTTGGAAGGAAAGTATGACCAACCTTGATAGCATATTCAAAAGCAGAGACATTACTTTGCCAACAAAGGTCCATCTAGTCAAGGCTATGGTTTTTCCAGTGGTCATGTATGGATGTGAGAGTTGGACTGTGAAGAAAGCTGAGCACTGAAGAATTGATGCTTTTGAACTGTGGTGTTGGAGAAGACTCTTGAGAGTCCCTTGAACTGCAAGGAGATCCAACCAGTCCATTCTAAAGGAGATCAGTCCTAGGTGTTCATTGGAAGGACTGATGCTGAAGCTGAAACTCCAGTACTTTGGCCACCTCATGTGAAGAGTTGACTCACTGGAAAAGACTCTGATACTGGGAGGGATTGGGGGCAGGAGGAGAAGGGGGACGACAGAGGATGAGATGGCTGGATGGCATCACTGACTCGATGCACATGAGTTTGAGTGAACTCCGGGAGTTGGTGATGGACAGGGAGGCCTGGCGTGCTGCAATTCATGGGGTTGCAAAGAGTCAGACAGGATTGAGCGACTGAGCTGAACTGAACTGAAGCCTGTACCAGAGACTGTGGGTGCTAATTTATATTAGCACTTAATCTTGTCACATCCTTGGACAGTAGGTACCATGTTCTCCTTTAAAAATAAAAAAGAGTTAACTACCTAGCCTATGTTCACACAGCTGAAAATGGTAGCCTCCAAAGCTCATGCTATTTTCAGAAGTCTACACTGTCTCTTTTGTGGATGTAAATTTAGCAGCACCAGAAATTTTCTGTATCCAACTATTTCCTTCACGACCTTGCCAATCCTTGAAACCCTCACTATTAGAGATTGAGTCTTCTGATTTAAGAATCTGTTTTTTTTTGTTAAAAATTCATATTTTTTAGAAGGAGTAACAGTGTCCCATCAGTCACTGTATTCTTTAGAATGAACAAGCTGAAAAGACTCTCCCGTTTGTAAGTGTGGATGGAGTGGAGGGCAGATGGAATGTAAAGCTATAGGTGTTTGGGGAAGGAAAGGCTACCACAAGGAGAGACGTCAAGGGCTGAAAGAAGGTTGGGCTGAGAACAGGAGCGTTGTCCGCCACAGTATTTGGGCAGTGTGCTTCATGCTTCAGCTTGTTGTATTTAATGGCTGGATTTTGCACATGAAGAACATATCAGAACTTGAAAATCAGTGCATAGAGCTGATTCTGTTTCAAATCTCTACAGAAGCAGTTTTGTAGCCCCAGTACTGTAGGTCCCAGAACCAGAGGGTCTGAGTTTAATCCTTCCTTTAAATTCTCAGGGGTTTGATCTTGTGTGTGTGTGTGTGTATTGGCTGTGCCAGGTCTTAGTTGGGGCACATGGGATCTTCTCTCTTTGTTGCGGTGTACAGATTCTTTATTGTGGCATGCAAACTGGCAGTTGTGGCATGTCGCATCTTGTTCCCTAACCAAGGACAGAACCCAGCCTCCCTGCATTGGGAGCTTGGAGTCTTAGCCCCTGGACCACCAGGGAAGCCCCAGATCTTGTATATTTTCCTAAACATGGTGCCCCGGTTTTTTCTTATGAAATTTGGATAATAATAGGGTTGTTACAAAGATTAAATAACTAAATAGAGTTGAAGCACTTAGAAGAAAAATTGACTTTTAGTAAGCATCTAATAAATACAAGCTATTATTATTAATATTATATGTTCTTATTTAGGCCACTTAAAAGTCTTTTTTGGAATGAGAAATAATATATAAAATAAGAATATTTAAAAAACATAACATCATTTAATTTATTATAATGCAATGTTTTTTTTGTATGATTTAAATTTTATTTTCAAACTAAAAACAGTAGTGAAATATCATAAAGTAGTGCCATTCAACATTTAGTAATCTGTAACAAAAACACATTTGCTATTTCCATTTAAAAATTAAAATATTTACCTTAATATCTGGTGGTTTGTTTGAAAACGTTGTCTGTTAGTCAAAAGACGTGTAGAGAGGTCAAATAACAAGGATAAACCCCATGAGTATGACAATCTATAGTTTCATCTTGTGGCATCTTTGTGCTTCGATTGTGGAACATCTATAATACAAATTAGTGTGGGTGGATCCCAGCATGGGCCTGAGCCTAGGCCCCCCAGGATTCACCCCTGAGTAGTGCCATCTCATCTGGGGTCTAGTGCCTAAGGCACCAGGGAATTTCCTGTACAGACTTAAGGGAAAAGAAAGTTGAGTAGCACTAAGACAACAGCTATTCTAGGTAATGCAAATTCTTTTCTTACTCAGTCTTCCCAGACTCCCGTTTAGGGGGGTGAAGGAAACAATGTGAGCTCAGTCGAGCCCCACTCTGTGCGACCCTTTGGACTGTAGGATTTTTCAGGCAAGAATACTGGAGTGGGTTGCCATTTCCTGCTCCATAATGTAATGTTAATACTATATTTTTCTTTATGATTTTTGACTTACATGAAATTCCAGGAATAACTGAGAAATGTTCATTTAGGTGCAATGGATTGTTAATGCCATTTACATAAAATAGTTATTTCCTGAATAAATTACAGCTAATTTGAGAATAAAATCAATTGCAATTTCTTTGCTTACGGAAGCATTGCTTTATTGATTTGACATTTGGAAATTCCTATTTTGTATCAGTACTGTGCTGGTTCCTAGGCAGAGCACCCCTGTGAAGATAATGTAACCCCTTTGCAAGGAGCCTAATCTGGTGGAAAATACTGAGGTGAACAGATTAGTAGTTTTTTTTTTTTTTTAATTTTATTTTATTTTTAAACTTTACATAACTGTATTAGATTTGCCAAATATCAAAATGAATCCGCCACAGGTTTACATGTGTTCCCCATCCTGAACCCTCCTCCCTCCTCCCTCCCCATTCCATCCCTCTGGGTCGTCCCAGTGCACCAGCCCCAAGCATCCAGTATCGTGCATCGAACCTGGACTGGCAACTCGTTTCATACATGATATTTTACATGTTTCAATGCCCGAAAATTATGAGATGTGAAAACATAAAGAAGAAAAAAATCACATGTAATAACTCACTCTTTACAATTTTGATCTTTTTCAGCCTTATGTATGCATTTTTAACATATATACTATATACAGTATATATGTATAAAAGTATCCTGCTTTTTTCTTGATATTAGATTGTATTCCTTTACTCATATCATTAAATAATTTTAGGAAACATGATTTTAATGGCTGGTATTATCTTATATGCACATATCACAATTCATTTCAACATCACTCTTTTTATTATAAATTTAGGTTTCTAGTTTTTCACTTGACTATAGCTAAAACATGAGAAATATCTTCTGTACAAGTCTTTGTGTGAATCTCCGATGTTTTCTGCAGCATGCTGCTGCTGCTGCTAAGTCGCTTCAGTCGTGTCCGACTCTGTGCGACCCCATAGATGGCAGCCCAACAGGCTCCCCTGTCCCTGGGATTCTCCAGGCAAGAACACTGGAGTGGGTTGCCATTTCCTTCAATGCGTGAAAGTGAAAAGTGAAAGTGAAGTCACTCAGTCGTGTCTGACTCCTAGCGACCCCATGGACTGCAGCCCACCAGGCTTCTCCATCCATGGGATTTTCCAGGCAAGAGTACTGGAGTGGGGTGCCGTTGCCTTCTCCGTTCTGCAGCATAATAACTCCTTAAAGTGAATACAGGTAATGCATACATAATAAGAGTGGACTAGCTAGTTAAAAAATTTGAAATAGATATTACCAAGTTCCCTGTAGAAAGTTCATATCAAGTTACACTATCAGGACTTCCCTGTTGGTCCAGTGGTTAAGAGTGTGCCTGCCAATGCAGGGGATGGTGGGTTCAATCCCTGGTCTGGAAAGATTTCACATGGCCCGGGGCAGCTAAGCCCATGTGTCACAATTACTGAAGCCTGAGTGCCCTAGAACCCATGTTTGGCAAGAGAAGCCACCTCAGTGAGAAACCTGAGCACCACAACTAGAGAATAGCCCCTGCTTGCTGCAACTACGGAAAGCCTACATGCAGCGACAAAGACCCAGTATAGCCACCCCCCCTCCCAAAAAAAAGATGTGTACTATGAGAAGTGTAAGCAAAGGTAAATTACGCTGCATTCTCAATAATACAGGCATCATTTTATTTTTGTCAATTTATATATAAATAAATTTATATATATATAAATATATATATGATATATATCATAGTTTTAATTTTCATTTCTTTGGTCACTCAGTTCAGTTCAGTCACTCAGTCATGTCCGACTGTTCACAACCCCATGAACTTCAGCAGGCCAGGCCTCCCTGTCCATCACCAACTCCCGGAGTTTACCCAAACTCATATCCATTGAGTTGATGATGCCATCCAACCATCTCATCCTCTGTCGTCTGCTTCTCTTCCTGCCTTCAGTCTTTCCCAGCATCAGGGTCTTTTCAAATGAGTCAGCTCTTTGCATCAGGTGGCCAAAGTATTGGAGTTTCTGCTTCAACATCAGTCCTTCCAATGAACACTCAGGACTGATCTCCTTTAGGATGGACTGGTTGGATCTCCTTGCAGTCTAAGGGACTCTCAAGAGTCTTCTCCAACACCACAGTTCAAAAGCATCAATTCTTTGGTGCTCAGTTTTCTTTATAGTCCAACTCTCACATCCATACATGACTACTGGAAAAACCATAGTCTTGACGAGATGGACCTTTGTTAGCAAAGTAATGTCTGCTTTTTAATACACTGTCTAGGTTGGCCATAACTTTCCTTCCAAGGCGTAAGCATCTTTTAATTGCATGGCTTCAGTCACCATCTGCAGTGATTTTGGAGTTCAAGAAAATAAAGCCAGTCACTGTTTCCATTGTTTCCCCATCTATTTGCCATGAAGTGATGGGACCAGATGCCATGATCTCTGTTTTCTGAATGTTGAGCTTTAAGCCAACTTTTTCACTCTCCTCTTTCACTTTCATCAAGAGGCTCTTTAGTTCTTCTTCACTTTCCACCATAAGGGTGGTGTCATTTGCATATCTGAGGTTATTGATATTTCTCCCAGCAATCTTGATCCCAGCTTGTGCTTCCTCCAGCCTAGCATTTCTCATGATGTATTCTGCATGTAAGTTAAATAAGCAGGGTTACAATATACAGCCTTGATGTACTCCTTTTCTTATTTGGAACCAGTCTGTTGTTCCATGTCCAGTTCTAACTGTTGCTTCTTGACCTGCATACAGATTTCTCAAGAGGCAGGTCAGGTGGTCTGGGATTCCCGTCTCTTGAAGAATTTTCCACGGTTTATTGTGATCCACACAGTCAAAGGCTTTGGAATAGTCAGTAAAGCAGAAATAAATGTTTTTCTGGAACTCTCTTGCTTTTTCGATGATCCAGTGGATGTTGCTAATTTGATCTCTGGTTCCTCTGCCGTTTCTAAAACTAGGGTGAATATTTTCCGTTCATTTGTGTTTTTATTTTAGTTTCCTGAATAAAATAGAGATTTTCATTCCTTTTTTGACCCTTTAAATGTCCTTGTTTCTGAATTGCATGTTAACTGCATTTTCTTTATCAAGTCATTCATTACTATATTCTTTGTTAATTAAAATTTATATAATAAGAACATTACAACTTTGCCATACGTGTGGAGAAGTTTCTCCCCATTTCATTTTTTGTAATTGTCAAAGAGAAGAAAAGAACAGATTTAGAGAGAAGCATATGGGACAGCCTGTGCAGGTCCTGAGAGTGAGAAAAAAACTGTTTGTAAGGTAGCTGTAATTCATATTCCCATTTTACAGATGAATAAAAGGGACAGAAAATTTGTAAATATCAGAGGCAGCCAGCAAGTCTTTGGATTGCTAATCTCATGACAGCAGTTACCGTCTGGGTGGGAATTGTAGAGGAGTGACTCTGACATGACTAGGTTTATCTTTATCATTGTATTGCATTATTTCACCGATTATAATGAACGAGTTTTTATTAATTTTTCTGTTTGAAAAATGTCAATTAAAGGAAGTGTAGTGTATGTAGTCATTGCTTCAGTGCATGTCTGTATCTGCTTGAAAAAATATGTGTTCTGCTGTAGATGCGTGGAGTGTTTTTTGTGTCAATTACATCCTGTTAGTTGACGGTGCTATTAGGTCCCTCAAGGCTCTTACTGATTGCGTTTAGTAGTTTTTCAGTTATTGAGAGAAGAGTGTTAAAAGCCTGCAGCTCTAATTCTGGATTTTTTATTTCTCCTTTTAGTTCTGTCAATTCTTGTTTCATTTATTTTGCACTCTGTTTTTTTTTTTTTTTTGCATTATATATTTAGGATTGTTCTCTTTGGTGGATTGACTTTTATCATTGAGTAATGTTCCTCTTTGTCTTTGATAATTTTCTTTGTTCTAAAGTCTACTTTTTCTGATATTACGATAAGCAGTATTGCCTTCTTGATTAATACTTTATATGTCTTTTCTCATCATTTAATGGTCAATCAGTTATAATTAAAGTGATTTTTTTGTATATTTTATTTCTTTTTTAGAATTTATTTTTTAATTGAAGGATAATTGCTTTACAGAAACTTGTTGGTTTCTGCAAAACATCAACATGAATCAACCATCAGTATACTAAATTGAGTTTGTATTAAGATAGCATAGGAATTCAGTCATTTGTTTTTATCTATGTTGTCAATCTTTGTCTTTTAATTATATTTATAAATTATATACATATAAATAAATATACTTATTAAATATAAATTAGACTATTTCCATTTAGTGTAATTTTTGATATTTATTTTTTATTTTAACGCTCAGTTGTGTCCGACTCTTTGCGACCCCATGGACACCAGGCTCCTCCGCGCATGCGATTTTCTAGGCAAGAGTACTGGAGTGGGTTGCCTTTTTTCCTTCTCCAGGGAACTTCCTGACCCAGGGATCGAACCCAGGTCTCCCGCATTGTAGACAGACGCTTTACTGTCTGAGCCACCAGGGAAGTCAATTTTTGATATGTTTGTGTTTAAGATTATCATTTAAGGATTTGTTAGCTTTTCCTCCTTTATTTATTTTCTCTTCCCTAATTTTTTTTTTGTAACTTGAACATATTTTAGAATTTTTGAGTTTAATTCCATTTTGATTCAGGTATAGTATTTTTGAGTGCATCTTTTTGTATAGATTCTTTTAGTGATTGTAGTTATGCAGACATAAATTATCACGATCTACTGGTGTCAACATTTACCTCCATTTAGATCCCTTTAATCTCCATTCATATAACATAAGATTATATAATATTATCTTAAAAATAAGAAAAAGACTCTGAAATGTAGAGTGGGAAAGGCACGCTACTTAGGGATCTTGGATCCAAGAAACAAGACAGTGATGAATTACCTGAGATTCCTTTTTGCCTCCCATTAGTTGTTCTTGTTCAGTTGCTAAGTCGTGTATAAATCTTTGTGACTCCATGGGTTGTATAATGCTAGGCCTCCCTGTCCTTCACTATCTCCCAGAGTTTGCTTAAATTCATGTTCATTGAGTTGGCGATACTATCTAACCATCGCATCCTCTGCTGCCCTTTTCTCCTTTTGCCTTCAATCTTTCCCAGCATCAGGATCTTTTCCAATGAGGCGGCTCTTCACATCAGGTGGCCAAAGTATTGGAGCTTCAGTTTTAGCATCAGTCCTTCCAATGAATATTCAGGGTTGATTTCCTTTAGGATGGACTTGTTTGATCTCCTTTCTGTCCAAGGGACTCTCAAGAATCTTCTCCAGCACCACAATTTGAAAGCTTCAGTTCTTTGGTGCTTACTTAGCCTTTCTGGTCTTCCGTGACTACTGGAAAAACTGTAGCTCTGACTATATGGACCTTTGTCAGTGAAGTGATGTCTCTTCTTTTTAGTACCCCGTCTAGGTTTGTCATAGCTTTTCTTTCAGGGAGCAAGCGTCTTTTAATTTCATGGCTGCAAGCCATGTCACTGTCAGCAAGGATTTTGTAGCCTGAGAAAATAGAATCTGTCACTGCTTCTACTTTCTCTCCTTCTATTTGCCATGAAGCAGTGGGACTGTATGTCACAATCTTGGTATTTTGAATGTTGAGTTTTAAGCCAGCTTTTTTACTCTCCTCTTTCACTCTCATCAAGAGACTCTTTAGTTCCTCTTCACTTTTTGCCTTTAAGATGGTATCATCTGCATATCTGAGGTTGCTGATATTTCTCCTGGCAATATTGATTCCAGCCTGTGATTCATCCAGCCCAGCATTTTACATGATGTATTCTGCATAGAAGTTAAATAAACAGGGTAACAATATCCAGCGTTATCATAACTCCTCTCCCAATTTTGAACCAGTCAGTTGTTCCATGTTCAGTTCTTTTTCTTTTCTTCTCATGCACAAGGAAGTGGTAAATTTATTAGCTTTTTTTTTTAAATATAAATTTATTTAATTGGAGGCTAGTTACTTTACAATATTGTATTGGTTTTGCCATACATTGACATGAATCCGCCATGGGTGTACATGTGTTCCCCATCCTGAACCCCCCTCTCACCTCCCTCCCCATCCCATCTCTCTGGGTCATCCCAGTGCACCAGCCCCGAGCATCCTGTATCATGCACTGAACCTGGACTGGCGATTCGTTTTACATATGATAATATACATGTTTCAACTGTTTCTTTTTGACCCACACATAGATTTCTCAGAAGGGTAAGGTAGTCTGGTATTCCTGTATCTTTAAGGATTTTCCACAATTTATTGTGATCTGCATAGTGAAAGGCTTTAGCATAGTCAATGAAGCAGGAGTAGATGTTTTTCTGAAATTCCCTTGCTTTCTCCCTGGTCCAACGTATGTTGGCAATTTGATCTCCGGTTCCTCTGCCTTTTCTAAATCCAGCCTGAACATCTGGAAGTTCTAGATTAAAATACTGCTGAAGCCTATCTTGAAGGATTTTGAGCATAACATTGCTAGCATGTGAAATGGATGCAGTTATGTGGTAGTTTGAAAATTTTTTGGCATTGTCCTTCTTTGGGATTGGAATGAAAACTGACCTTTTCCAGTCCTGTGACCACTGCTAAGTTTTCCAAGTTTGCTGGAATAGTGAGTACAGCACTTTAACAGCATCATCTTTTAGGATTTGAAATAGCTCAGCTGGAATTCTGTCACCTCTACTAGCTTTTTCGTAGTAATGTTTCCTAAGGCTCATTTGACCTCACACTCTAGGATGTCTGGCTCTAGGTGAGTGACCACACCATTATGGTTATCTGGGTCATTAAGACCTTTTTTGGTATAGTTCTTCTGTGTATTCCTGCCAAATATTCTTAATCTTTTCTGCTTCTGTTCAGTTCAGTTCAGTTGCTCAGTCATGTCCAACCAACTCTTTTCGACCTCATGGACTGCAGCACGCTTCCCTGTCCATCACCAACTCCCAAAAGCTTGCTTCTTTTAGGTCCTTGCTCTTTGTGTCCTTTATTGTGCCCATCCTTGCATGAAATGTTCCCTTGATCTAATTTTCTTGAACAGATCTTTACTCTTGCCCATTCTGTTGTTTTCCTCTATTTCTTGGCATTGTTCATTTAAGAAGGCCTTCTCTTTCCTTGCTATTCTCTGGAACTCTGCATTCAGTTGGATATATCTTTCCCTTTCTCCCTTGTCTTTCACATCTCTTCTTTCCTCAGCTATTTGTAAGGCCTCCTCAGACAGCCCTTTTACTTCTTGCATATCTTTTTCTTTGGGATGGTTTGGTCCCTGCCTCCTGCACAGTGTTACAAACCTCTGTCCATAGTTCTTCAGGCACTCTCTCTACCAGATCTAATCCCTTGAATCTATTCATTACCTCCACTGTATAATAATAAGGGATTTGATTTAGGTCTAGTTTTCCCCTGCTTTCTTCAATTTAAGTATGAGTTTTGCAATAAGGAGCTGATGATCTGAGCCACAGTCAGCCCTAGGTCTTGTTTTTGCTGAGCGTATAGAGCTTCTCCATCTTTGGCTGCAAAGAATATAATCAATCTGATTTTGCTATTGAGCATTTGGTGATGTCTGTGTGTAGACTCACCTCCTGTGTTGCTGGAAAAGGGTATTTGCTATGATCAGTGCATTCTCTTGACAAAACTCTTAGCTTTTGCCCTGCTTCATTTTATTCTCCAAGGCTAAACTTGCCTGTTACTCCAGATATTTCTTGACTTCATACTTTTGCATTCCAGTTCCCTGTGATGAAAAGGACATCTTTTTTGGGTTTAGTTCTAGAAGATCTTGTAGGTCTTCATAGAACTGATCAGCTTCAGCTTCTTTGGCATCAGTGATCAGGGCATAGACTTGGATTACTGAGATGTTTGATGTTTTGCCTTAGAAACAGATCAAGATCACTCTGTCTTTTTTGAGATTGCTGAAAAATACTACATTTCGGACTCTTTTGTTGACTATGAATGCTACTCCATTTCTTCAAAGGGATTCTTGAGCACAGTAGTAGATATAAGGGTCACCTGAATTAAATTTGCCCATTCCTGTCCATTTTAGTTCACTGATTCCTAAGACGTCAGTGTTCACTCTTGCCATCTGCTTGACCGTGTCCAATTTACCTTGATCGATGAACCTAACATTCCAGGTTTCTATGCAATATTGTTCTTTACAGCATCAAACTTTACTTTCACCACCAGACACATCCAGAGCTGAGCATCATTTCTGCTTTGGCCCCAGCCGCTTCATTCTTTCTGGAGCTATTAGTAATTGCCCACCGATCTTCCTCAGTAACATGTTGGACACCTTCTGACCTGGGGGACTCATCTTCTGTTGTCATACTTCTTGCCTTTTCATACTGTTCTTGGGGTTCTCGCGGCATGAATACTGAAGTAGTTTGCCATCCCCTTCTCTAGTGAACCACATTTTTCAGAACTCTTCTCTGTAACCTGTCGGCCTTGGGTGGCCTTGCACAACATGGCTTATAGCTTTATTGAGTTACACAAGTCCCTTCGTCACAACAAGGCTGTGATCCATGAAGGGGTTGCCTCCCATATATTCCAGTTTGAGTGTTGGAGACATTTGTACCCAAGGAAGATCAGTAACCAGGTTAAAAGTCCAAAGAAAATCTTTCTCTCTCTACATGGGAAAAAAGCAATTTAGCAAGACCGGAAACAGTAACCACCTATACCAACCAAACATCATGGAAAAGCACAGGGGCTCTGCGACTTCAGTCAGCAAAGCCTGAGTAGAGAGCCTAAATTTCCACTCCCACTTGGAAATAATAAGACTTTATATTAATTTTTTTGTATCAAATTTATATTATAATATGATTTTTATTCTAAATGTGTTAAGTCTGTTTCATGATTTAGAGTATAATTATCTTGGCAGTTGTTCCATGTGCAGTTAAAAATAAATTTTGCTGTTAGGTGGAATGTTCTGTACATTATTCAGGTTTTGTTGATTGGTAGTGTTGTTTAGTTCCTCTATGATATTTAATAATTTTATGTTTACTTGTTTTACCAGTTCCTGCAGGGAGTACTGAAGTTTTCAACCATACTCATGAATTTGTTAATTTCTTTCAATTCCATCAATTTTCGGCTCATATATTCGAAGCTCTGCTGTTAGATGCATGTTTTATTGGAGGATTGATGTTCTTATCGTGTATTATCCCTTTTCATTCCCCAGTATTACTTTTCTTTCTGAAGCTTACTTTGTTTGATTTTAATATAGTTACTCCACTTTCCGTTTGTATAATAGTAGCATGATTTATCTTTCTTCATCCTTTTCCTCTTTATTTATGTCGATCCCTGGGTTGAGAAGATCCCCTAGAGGGGGGAATAGCTACCCACCCCAGTATTCTGGCCTGGAGAATTCTGTGGACTGTGTAGTCCATGGGGTCTCAAAGAGTCAGACAGGACTGAGCGACTTTCACTTTTACTTAAACTTGGAGTAGATTTGTTGTTGATAGTGCATATTTGGATCTTGTTTTTAAAAATCCAATTTGAAATTAAATTCACATTTAATGTAATTATTTGTATGATTGGATTAACACTTTTTTTCCCTAGCTATTTTCCATTTCTTTTATCTGTTCTTTGCTCCCCTCTCCCTTTTCTGCCTAGAGCATTTTCAGTGTTTCTATTTTATCTCCTCTATTAATTTATTATTTATACCTCTTTTAAAATTTGTTTTAGTGGTTGAGGTCAGATCAGATCAGATCAGTCACTCAGTCATGTCCGACTCTTTGCGACCCCATGAACTACAGCACGCCAGGCCTCCCTGTCCATCACCAACTCCCGGAGTTCACTCAGACTCATGTCCATCGAGTCAGTGATGCCATCCAGCCATCTCATCCTCTGTCGTCCCCTTCTCCTCCTGCCCCCAATCCCTCCCAGCATCAGAGTCTTTTCCAATGAGTCAACTCTTCTCATGAGGTGGCCAAAGTACTGGAGTTTCAGCTTTAGCATCATTCCTTCCAAAGAAATCCCAGGGATTATCTCCTTCAGAATGGACTGGTTGGATCTCCTTGCAGTCCAAGGGACTCTCAAGAGTCTTCTCCAACACCACAGTTCAAAATCATCAATTCTTCGCTCATCATATGCATATATAACTAATAGCATCTTCAAATGATATTATACTATTTCATTTGTACTGTAAGGAGCTTCAGCTGTATATTCTCAATTGTTCCTTCCTATCCTTTGTGCTATTGGCATACTTTTTACTTTTTTATATGCCATAAACATACAATGCATTACTGTTATTTTTGTTTTAGAGTAATTGAAAGTAAGAAAATGTTAATTTTATCTTTATTTATTCCATTTCATTTATTCTTGTTTTTTTTTGTAGACCCAGCTTTCAGTCTGATATATTATTTTTGCCTGAAGAAATTTAACAGTTCTCGTAGAGTAGGTATGTTAGCAATAAATTTCCTTAGTTTTGTGTGAAGGTATTTGTTTTTTCTTCATTTTCAAAAGTTAATTTAAACTGTTTATTTATTTGGCTGTGTTAGGTCTTTAGTTCCCCATGTGGGCTCTAGAGTGCACAGGCTCAGTAACTGTAGCAGGCTGAGTTGCCCCACAGCATGTGGGATCTTCGTTCCCCCACCAGAGACTGAACTCCTGTCCCCTGCACTGGAAAATGGATTCCTAAGCACTGGACCACCAAGGAAGGCCCCGAAAGTTACTTTTGCAGGATAAAGAATTCTGGGTTGACAGCAGTTCCACTCCTGTATATATCTGAAAAAACCAAAACACTAATTTGAAAAGAAACAGTACACACACACACACACGAATACTGCTGCTACTGCTGCTAAGTCGCTTCAGTCTTGTCCAACTCTGTGCGACCCCACAGATGGCAGCCCATCAGGCTCCCCCGTCCCTGAGATTCTCCAGGCAAGAACACTGGAGTGAGTGGGTTGCCATTTCCCTCTCCAAAAAAAGAGTTTTTTAGTTTCATTTCCCTCTATGAAAAAGAACGAAAGTTTGCCATTCCAACATGGATGGACTTGGAGAGCTTTATGCTAAGTGAAATAAGTCAGACAAAGATGGATACTGTATGATATCACTTATATGTGGAGTATAGAAACTACAACAAACTACTGAATGTAACAAAGAGAAGCAGTCTCAACAGATACAGAGAATAAGCTAGTGGTTACTAGTGAGGGACGAGGAGTGAGAGGGAGGGGCAATATAGGTAGGAGATGAAAAAAAAGGTATTAATAGATTATATGAAATCATGTGTGTGTAAGTTTAAAGCACTAAATAATTTAAATAATCTTTCATTCTATTAAAAAACAAAATAAAGTGAATCTACCTCAAAAGGAGGGAAGCTTATTACCATGAAGAGTATTTGCTGAATAAGTAAATGAATTCAATATTTAAAAAATGAATTCTGGGTTGACAGTTTGTCTTTCAACATTTAAATGGCATTGCCTTCTAGCTTAGAAGTTTTCTGATAAGAAGTTTGCTGCAATTATTGTCTTTGTCCCTCTGTATATAATGCTTCTTTTCAAAAATTTCTCACTGTCTTTGTTCTTAGCACTTTGAATGTGATAGAGCTATATATTTTTAAAAATGTATCATGCTTACTCTTTTCTGGACTTCTTGGATTTATTGCTTCATCAGTTCAGTTCAGTTCAGTTCCGTCGCTCAGTTGTGTCTGACTCTTTGCAACCCCATGAACTGCAGCACGCCAGGCCTCCCTGTACATCACCAACTCCCGGAGTTCACTCAGACTCAGGTCCATAGAGTTGATGATGCCATCCAGCCATCTCATCCTCTGTCGTCCCCTTCTCCTCCTGCCCCCAATCCCTCCCAGCATCAGAGTCTTTTCCAATGAGTCAACTCTTCGCACGAGGTGGTCAAAGTACTGGAGTTATAGCTTTAGCATCATTCCTTCCAAAGAACACCCAGGACTGATCTCCTTTAGAATGGACTGGTTGGATCTCCTTGCAGTCCAAGGGACTCTCAAGAGTCTTCTCAAACACCATAGTTCAAAACTGTCATTAATTTTGTCAACTTTTGTCCTTTATTTCTTCAAGTATGTTCTTTTGGCCCTTTGTTTTCTTTCTTGTCCTCTGGCATATTGTTCAACAGCTCTTGATGTTCTATTAAAATTTTTTTCCTTCCTTTTTTTTGGTTAGATTTCAGTTTGAGTAATTGCTATTGACTTTTCTTGAAGTGTATTTGTTCTTTCAAATGTCAAGTCTGTTGATGAGCAATTGAAATCATTGTTTATCTCTGTTACTGTTTTATTTATTTCTAGTGTGCCTCTGATGAAATTACCCCTTTGATCTTGGATGTCTTCTACCCTTTAAATTAGAAACTTTAATCTATTAATCAAAATTATTTTAAATTCTCTGCCAAATAGTTTTAGTGTCTGGGGGAGAAGCTAGATTTTGCATAGAATTTTAAGCCATGCTCAGAGTTGCTTATCACTGGGTAAGTTTATAGAAAACCATTGCAGACCAGAAAGTTAGCCAGCTTGTTGGGAATAAAGTTGGCATATTAAAACAGAAGAAATGTCTGGCATTCTTTAGAATTTTATTCTCACTGGAACGCTTAAATGTGGTAAACTTAGTTCCATAGCTCTAAATTCACAATCTCTTCATCACAAGGGCTTTGTCTCTCCTTTAGCTCATAGCAAGTGTTCTGAGCTCAAATTTAAGTATAATTTTGAGAAGAATATATTACAGGTTCTTTTTGACCTAATTTATTAAGAATGTTTCTTTTTATCTGTCATAATCTTCTGTCCCTAATTTCTACAGGCAATATGTCTCTAGAAAATGCTCCAAAGTCTTCAGCACATGGCCAGACTACTAACATCAATATTTTTTCAAAATACAGTGGTGGTTTTAGTTTCTGAAATAGCTGCAAAAATCATGAGGGTGGCTTTGAGGCATAAACATACACACACAAATAATGCAATAGTTCTTTTTAAAAAATACTTGGAATTTTTTTGCTCATCTTGATATTGGGGTATATGTTCTTACCAGGGACTTTTTTGACATGTGAATAATGTAAAATTTACTTCACAAGCTATTCACCCATCTACCCAGGTCTCCACCCATTTATCCACTCATCCATTCCTTTATTCCACAAACATCTCCTCAGTGCCTATCTGCCAGATACTTCATGAATAATACAAAGATACTTCTTTCAGGGAGTTTATCATTTACAGGAGGAGATAAGATGTGATAATAAGGAGCAGTAATATACAGTAAAGGGTGATGTTGTTACTACTTCTTAGAAGCAGAGACTGTGTGGAATACCTGTGTGCCCTTTCAATTGCTAACTAATTTCCTGTCTGCATTCTCACCTGTGTTCAGTTGCACACCTCAGACTCAATAAGAAAGAGTCTGCTGGTGTTCCTTTCATGTTCTCTGAGGTTAAAAATCTCTCCCTGATGTACATGCACAATCCCAATAAAATTTATGAGAGTTACTAGTGCCAGCAGGAGGCTCTGCCCTTGAAGCTATTGGAAGGGATTTGAACAACTTTTCAGTGAAGATTAATGGTTACAGGAGAGAAAAAAAATTCTTGGTCTGTCAGCTGGAAGTTAACGCAAAGGGATATAACAGAAGAAAACCAGCAAGCATACTTTACAAGAGAGGTGTGTTTGAAGAGTTTATGTTGAAACTGAAGCTTGATGAATTACATGTATAATGCTACTGACAGGAAGGTGTCAAAGTTGGTGAATAACAACAGAGAAAATAATGATGGTTGCTATTCCGGAATGCCAACAGTCTGTTGGTTCAAGAGCATAGTAAGCAAATGGCATTTCTGTGGGTTAAATTCATTTGCCAAGACAGACTTAGAAAGAAAGCTGGCTGCAGTGGAACTGTGCTATGGAGAAGGAGATGGAGATTATACTTCTAGTAATGACTCAGGCTTCCAAACTTCCAGTGAGTAAAGGACCTGGAATTAAGCAGAGTTGCTTGTACTTTGTCTTTTTGGTCTTCCCCTATCTTCTCTGCATTGAGAATCTAGACAGAAAAACACAGTGAAGAATGAAGTTTGTAGAGCCCTGGTTCAGGAATTTTAATTATTCCCCAAATATATGTTGTATTTTGATCGTTCCTCAGAAACACTGTTGAGACAAATTTGATTATCTGGTTTGCTTTGCAATATTACCTCTTCTTTTAAAATTAATTTTATTTACTTATTTATTCTTGGCTGCATGGGATCTTCATTGCTACATGGGCTTTCTCTAGTTATGGTGAGCAAGGGCTCCTCTCTAGTTGCATTGCAGTGGTTTCTCTTGTGGAGCATGGGCTCTAGAGCAGGCTCAATAGTTGTGGCATTCAGGCTTAGTTGCTCTGGGGACATGCTCTGATCCTCCTGGGTCAGGGATTGAACCTATGTCTTCTGTTCTGCATTGGTAGGCGGACTCTTCACCACTGAGCCACTAAGGAAGTCTGGAATATTACCTCTTCTTATTGTAACTAAGATGCTTATGCCTTCTTTGCCATAAGGTTCCTTCTGTAAACTTTGACTCAGCAAGTGGATGCTATCTGCAGGATCCTTCCTGCCCTCACTCATTTTGGTGGTCTGGAATCACAGACATTCTGCTATATTCCACATTACAGAAAGCTGCAGGGAAGAACCAGGCTGGGCGTCACCATCTTTATGAGTAAAACAGAGTTCTCTATTATTTGCCCTGCTATCAATATCCTCTACCTATAACAGAAAGCCATCAACTGAGTTAGAATCTGTGGCTAAAGCTTCCCGTCCTTCCAGAGCACTCTGTCCTGCTGTCCTCGAGGGAAGGCAGTGTCACTGTGGGTCCAAGTAGATAGTTACCCCCCTTCTCAGAGATAGTGTGGTAACTGTGGTTTTGACAATTTTCCCCCTTATGTTTTATTTTCTTAATTCATCAGAGAAAAAAGTTATTCACAAAGAACACATTTTAATATGTACATGAATATATTTACATTATATAAAAATATATGTTTCTATGTTTTTACTTGGATTTCATGAACCTAATTGAGGTTAATACATTTAAGAATGAGGATAAAAAATATTGGGTAGGCTTTGAATATTATGTACTACTGGAAACTGCAAATAAGTGCAGAATTAAATTTATTCAGGTTTGAATTTGTGCAAAGCAAGGTCTGAGTGATGGTATTTCCCTGGATATTTCAACAAGAAGTTGCTGTGACATAAGAAGACTAGAAATTGTTTTGTAAGCATGATGTGTAAATGACTGTAACAGCAACAAAAATAATTATTTTGTGCTACACTAATGATATTGTGCTATATGTTAAGATTTCTGAACATGTATTATCTCATTTAATTTTCACAGCTGTTAAGATTAAGTATCATTTTGGTAATATACATTTTATAGGGCTTAAAAAAAGTTAAGTGATTTGCCAAAGTCACACAGTGTTGAAACTTGGAGCAAAGACATCACCGAGTCTCATAAGATATCCCATAACATCTACATTTTGAGATTTGTTGCTTGAACAGTGGCCCAGGGCAGGATTATTCACACACAAGTACTTCCAGATGCTGGAGGAATTGCAGAGGATGCCTGGAATGCATTGCTTTGGGTTAAGTGGGTTCTTTTTCTTTGCTCAAAAGTTCATTTATACCCTGAGGTTTATATTTCTACAACTGAGGGCATATTAACAGAACAGCTAAAATCCTGACAGTAAAATTGATGGTAAATATTAGGTCAAAGGATGATAATGGGATAAATTAACTACAAAATGTGAGAACAAGAAGGCTTAATTTTGCATTTTGGCAGTGTTTTAAATCCCTTTTCATTCAATTTAGTTCTGCTTTGTTTTCTTTGAACATTTTTGGCTGCATTTACTGCTCTATCCTTGAGAGGCTTGCTGATTGTAGCTTCATGCCTTTCCTTAATTTACAGTAAAAGTTTGTAGTTAAATTCTTGAGGTGCACTGATATTTTGGATATTAATATGCCTGCATTATTTTCAAGTTAAGTTTGCTTTTTCCTGGTTTACAAAAAATGGTAGTACCATTTATTAAAAAATGTTCAGCAAGTTCTCCTACCTCACTTTAAAGGTTGCTTCTGAAAAGCAGAAAGTCCTTCACTGGATCGTATTTGAATTTGCCATCCATACACTCATCACAAGGTTTGGATCCAGCCCAGGTTATTAAGATGATTTTCCTTGACTGGCTCGAAGTGTTGATTAAAGTTCTGTTTGGCTTATACTCAGTGGTTAGCCAACTTTTGCAAGCAGTATTCCTAGGAATACTGTCCTCTGTATGACAACATTTAAAATATCATGTACCAGAAATGACACCTATAATATCTGGGCTGGGGCTTAGTCACTCAGTCATGTCCAGCTCTTTGTGACCCCATGGACTGTTTTCTGCCAGCTTCTCTGTCCACGGGATTATCCAGGCAAGAATACTGGAGTAGCTTGCCATTTCCTTCTTCAATAATACATAGAGGGTATTTTTTAAAAAGAAGATCAGGTATTCCTACCTGAATAATGCAACTACTTGCTTTAACTCAGGGGTTTTTTCCCACTCAGGAAATTGCCTCATCTTTTCTTAGCCAGAGCTCATTTTACTTACTTATTTTAACATAATACATTATATTTATTGGCTTGTTTGTTCATCAGTTCTTGCACTCATTTGTGATTTTGTTTCTTCCACCAGTCCTCATTTATTGAAGCCATACCCAGGATCTGGCCCAAAGTAGGTATACAATAAATATTATAAATATTAACTGAATAACAGAAGGATTTTTCCCAATTTTATTGAGGAATAGTTAAGTATAATTGCATATATTTAAGTGTACAAAAATAATTTCACATACACATATGTACAATACTTGTATGCACATGTACAATACTCTGTGGGATGATTACCAAGATAAAAATAATTCATACATCCATCATCTGACATAGTTAAGATTTTTGGGGTGTGTGGTGAGAACATTGAAGATCACTCACAGTGATTTTCAGGTCCATGATATTGTGTTATAACTGCAGTCACCAAAGTTTGTACCTCTTGACCTTGGTTTTGTTGTTCAGTCACTCAGTCATGTCCATTGCAACCCCATTAACTGCAGCACACCAGACTTCCCAGTCCTTCACTATCTGCTGGAGTTTGCTCAAACTCATGTCCATTGAGTCAATGATGCAATCCAACCATCTCATCCTCTGTTGTTCCCTTCTCCTTCTGCCTTCAATCTTTCCCAGCATCAGGATCTTTTCCAATGAGTAGGCTCTTAGCATCAGGTGGCCAAGATATTGGAGCTGCAGCTTCAGTATCAGTTCTTCAAATGAATATTCAGGGTGGATTTCATTTAGGATTGACCAGTTTGATCTCCTTGCTGTCAAAGGGACTTCTCTACCATCACAGTTCGAAAGCATTGATACTTTGGTGCTCAGCCTTCTTTGACCTAGATCTTCTTATTTCTCTCTCCCCCTAGCTACTGGCAATCACCATTCTACTCCCTATTTCTATGAAATTGACTTTTATTTTCTTTTGGGTTCCACATGGAATTAATACCATACATTATTTGTTTTTCTCTCTGGCTTATATCATTTAGCAGAATGTCCTTCAGTTTATCCATGTTGTAGCACATGGTGGAATTTCCTTTTTTCTGTGGCTGAATAATATTCTATTGTATGTATGTATGTATATGTGTGTATATACATATATATAATTTTTGTTATATTCACTAGTTTTAATTTTTCAGATTCCACATATGAGTGATAATATTTAGTATTTGTCTTTCTCTGTCTCACTTACCTCACTAAACATAATATCCTCCAGGTCCATCCATGTTGTTCCAAATGGCAAAATTTCATCCTTTTCATGACTGAGTACCAATTCCATTGTGTGTATATACCACATCATTTTATCCATTTATTTTTTGATTGACACTTAAGTTTCCTTCATGTTTTGGCTATTGTAAATAATGCTGCTATGAACATTGGGGTGCGTGTATCTTTTCAAATTAGTGTTTTTGTTTTCTTCTGATATATGCCCAGGAATAAAATTGCTGGGTCATGTGGTAATTCTAGTTTTAGCTTTCTGAGGACCCTCCATACTGTTTTCCACAATGGCTGCACCAATTTATGTTCCTACCAACAGTGTGCAAGGGTTCCCTTTTCTCCACATCCTTACCAACACTTGTTGTTTCTGGTCTTTTGATTAATGTTCCTTTGTAGTATAATCAGGGAACATGGTTCTTCCAGCTCTGTTCTTTCTCAAGATCTCTCTCTATCTCTCTCTTTTTATTAAAACATTTATTTATTTATATTTTGGCTGTGCTGGATCTTTGTTGCTGCACTCAAGCTTTCTCTAGTTGTGGCGAGCAGGGGTTAGTCTCTAGTTGCAGCACTTAAGCTTCTCGTTGTGGTGGCGTCTCTTGTTATAGCTTGTAGGCTCTAGAGAGCAGGCTCAGTAGTTGTGGTGCATGGGTTTAGGTGCCCTGTGGCATGTGGGATCTTTGTGGACCAGAGGTCAAACTGGTGTTCCTTGTGTAGCAAGGTGGATTCTTAACCACTGGATCACCAGGGAAACCCTCAAGATTATTTTGGCTATTCAGGGTCTATTGTGTTTCCATAAAAAATTTTAAAGTATTTGTTCTAGTTCTGTTAAAAATGTCCTGGGTATTTTGATAGGGATTGCGTAGAATCTGTAGAATGTCAGAGGTGGTATGGTCATTTTAACACAGTATATATTTCCATTTGTCTGTGTCATCTTTAATCTCTTTCATCTGTCTTACAATTTTCTGAGAAAACCTTTGTATGTTAATTGCCAGGTATATATATATTTTGATGTGGTGGTAAATGGGGTTGTTCGCATAATTTCTTTTCCTGATTTTTGTTTTTTTCAGTTTTGGCTGTGCTGGGTCTTTGTTATAGCGTGTGGGCTCCAGAGTGTGCAGGCTCAGTAGTTGCATAGCATGTCGTTCAGCCTCCACTTATTTGTGGGCTTTTTTTTTTTTTTTTTTCAGTTTTTTCCCTTGTAGTTGGTTTCTAGTCTTATTGTACTGTGGTTGGAAAAGATGGTAGATTTGATTTCTGTGCTGTGTGCTTAGTCACTCAGTTGTGTGTCTGACTCTTTGTGACCCCATGGACTTTAGTCTGCCAGACTCCTCTGTCTGTAGGGATTCTCCAGACAAGAACACTGGAATGGGTTGCCATGCCCTCCTCCAAGGGGTCAGTTTACTTAAACTTCCCAGGGCTTGTTTTGTGTCCTAGTCTGTGATCTCACCTGAAGAATATTGCATATGCACTTGAAAAGAAGGTGTATTCTGCTGTTTTTGGATGGGTGTGTATGTGTATATATATAATATGTGTATATTTTATGTATATACGTTATGTATATATTGTATATATATATTATAATTAATTAGCTTTTAAAAATATTTATTTATTTATTTATTTTTGGCTCACTGGTCCTTTGTTGTTGTGTGGGAGCTTCCTCTAGTTGTGGAGAGTGGGGACTATGCTGCAGTGTGTGAGCTTCTCATTGCTGTGGCTTCTCTTGTTACAGAGAATGGGCTCTAGACATGCATGCAGGCTTCAGTAGTTGCTGCACATGGGCTCAGTAGCTGCAGCTCATGGGCTCCAGAGCACAGGTTCAGTAGTTGTAGCACATGGGCTTAGTTGCCCCACAGCATCTGGGATTTTCCCAGACCAGGCACCAAACCAGTGTCCCCTGCATTGCACGGTGGATTTTTAACCACCAGACCACCTAAGAAGCCCTGTATATCTATTTAATAGTTGAATAATATTTCTGTGTTTCTTTGTGTGCATATGTGATATGTATTTATTATATTTTCTTTATCCATTCATCCATTGAAGGACATTTAAATTATTTCCATGTCTTGGCTGTTATGACTAATACTGCAATAAACATGGAGTACAAATATCTCTTCAAGATATGGAATTTACTGATAGAAGTAGTTTTAATAAGGTTAGTGTTGGCAAGAATGTGAGAAGATGGTGGGAATGTATACAGGTATGGCTTTATGAAGGGAAACTGACAATATGTGAGAAAGTCCTTAACAGTTTTCTTGAGAACTGTAAAGATTTATCCTATGAAAATCATCAGATATTTGATCAAAGATTTGTTATCTTTGACACAAGACATTCATCATATTATTTATAATAGTTAAAAGCAACCAAAACATCTGATATAGGATAACATGCAATTATTAAAGTGATATTTTTGAAGATCTTTAATAAAATATCAATGATATTATTAAAATGAAAACTATATATAATTGGATAATTTTGAGTTTGTAGAAAAATTAAAAATTATATATACACATGTATATTATTTGAAGAAAGTTGAGAACAAATGTAGTGGAATATTTAAGGAGGTTATCTCTGGGTGGAAATAGTAGGTATAATTTTAATGTTCATTTTTAATATGCTCACTATTCCCTCCAAAATTGTTTGCAATGAGTATGAAATATTTCATGATTACTTAAATGTGTTATATTAAAAAATAGCTTTGTAAGAGTAATAACTAATGTTACTTTGTAGAAAACATTTCTTCCAGGCCCATTGAACTTTGAATAATGGTGTGTATAATTTAGAAAGCCAAGATGAGATTTTTAAATTGCTTTGAATCATTTTTTGGTCACTCAACAATAGAACATCAAAGAGAACAAATGTGTCTCTGAAGCTGTAATAAAGTCCATGTATCTTTCTTGTTGTCTTGTTCAGCAGTGTAAGATAATTATATTTATGATTACAAGCAATTGTTTCATTAAAATATCAGCCAGGCTTATATTCTTGAATAAATCAAAATCTTTAACATGAATAGATGTTGGTTTAATTAAGTTATGCATCATACAGACATTGATCCCTCAGGGGCTGAGCATCTGTCTATACCAGGTTCTGGTGGCTTTTATGAAGAGCAGGTTTGTTTGCAGCAATATGTGATTCATTTAAGGAAATGTGGTGCTTTTAGACATAGCCTCATGGACTATGTGAATGATATATTGATGCTGTTGATACATAACCTGTTGGAGCAGCCCTGAATGCTCCAGAATTTCAGTGTTGAAATGGACAACAAAGTTAAGCTCATAAAGGCACATTTAAAAAGAAGAAAAACATGTAACTAAAAATGGCTATAAATGGGTTAGAAACATCTTGAGATTCTCCATGAAAAAAGACATCGCTTAAATTTTGGCTATGATACTGAAGGATAGAGAGATGTATAATTGTATGAATAAACATATACTCTTAAAGGTTAGCATTATTTTCATTTACATTAAGTTCACTGTTTTACATGAAGATATAATTGATTGCATTTTATGATGAAAAATGGTAATTACCTGGCATTAATCATTAGAATATTATTTCTTCATTTTAAAAATAATTTTATTTGTTTATTTTATTTTTGGTTGTGTTGGGTCTTCATTGCTGCATGGGCTTTTCTCTAGTTTTGATGCATGGGCTTCTCATTGCAGTGGGTTCTTTTGTTGCAGAGCACCAGCTGTAGGGCACATGGGATTCAGTAGTTGCGGCTCCAAGGCTTTAGAGCACAGGCTCAATGATTATGGCCAGTGGGGTTAGTTGCTCCGTAGCATGTGGGATTTTCTCAGTTAGGTGATTGAACCCATGTCTCCTGCATTGGCAGGTGGATTCTTTACCACTGAGCCAAAGGGAAGCCCTATTTCTTCCTCTTGCAGGGGAGTAAATGGAACCTCAGAAATGGTGATTAACTTGGAAGTCATGCATCTTCTAAGGCAAGGTTCTAATTCAGCTTGGTCTACAAGCTATGGGCTTACCCTAGAAACTCTACAACCCTTTGAGGGAACTTGACTCTTTCAAGGACACAGAATTGGCTCTTCAACCTACCCAAAGACATCTTCTTCGCTGAACATGAGCTCAAGTCAGAGGTCACCCAAGGCAAGTCCCTGGGTGGGTAAAGCAGTGACATTAACCTCAATTCTGCCACCCGTGGCTGTGAGAAATGTTCCAGGGAAAAGTTGGGTCAGACTTTCTGGTTTGGTTGAGTCAATAGAGTCAACTATTAATAGGGACAAAGGGTAGCTCTCTTCATTTCCGTGTTTGGAGCCTGGCCTCCCAGCGACGGCCTTTCTACCCTTGAAGGCAGAGCTTGCCAGATCATTAAAGCTTCAGCTGGGAAGGAAATTATCCAGTATCTTTGAATTAACTGTGCCCGCCTTGGGTCAGTGGTGCTGAACTATTTGGACTTAGATTTCATGTATTAGAGACACAGAGTTTTCCTGGAAACACTTGAAAACATGTCAAGAGTGCCAATTCTCTGTTCACCTGTTCACCTGTAGGTATGACAGACATGATGTCATCCTGTGCCCTGAGAGGGATAACTGTACACAGTATTTCTCCTAATAATTACCCCTTTGCTTACTTCCTGCTATTTTTCTGCTAACCTTGTTGTGGATTATCTGCTGGCTTTCTGCCCTACTGCCTTCCCCTGCCAGGTGCTGTGTGTGCATGGGGATCTACTCCTGCTGCAGTGGGAGACCAAGATGCTTCTCTGCCAAGGCTATATGAAGAGGTCCAGGGACATGCACATCGAGAAGCAAGCCAGCCAAGGGTCCTTCATGCAGCACAAATAAACACCCTGGTTAGAACCTGGCGTTTGTGTTTATCTCACTTAAGCCTTAAAAATCCAATGAGAAGAGGTGTTGGAACACCTTCCTCTCCCTTCTCACCAGTAGGGCATGACCCATGCTAGTTGAAAATTATCACTTTGGGTGACATCAGGAGGGTATTCCCTTAATTTGTGAAACCCAGGTTTCCAGAAATAGGGTGTGCTTTTTTTGTTATTGTTGTTTGTTTTTGGTTTTTTGTGGCCAGTTGCTTAGAAATAGCTGAATGAATCAAACCTGCATTGTTTCTTCTTCATTAAAAAGCTTACTTTGGCCGTGACCAATGTGAGCATGAACACAGTGGTCCAAATGAAAATTAACTCCTATTTTACCTTGAAAGAGCTCCAACATATAGGTTCTACCATATTATGTGATTCACATTGCTTTGAGACATCAAACATTAATGATTCATTAGTGGATTGTTGCTTGGTTGATAGGAATCTATCTTGGAGGCATTTTTTAAAAATAATACATTCAGGGGAAAAATTTGGCTGTTTTACACTGTCTACTAATAAGAAAAGGATGATAGATTAAACAAGAGTTTCTTTCCCAGGGTAACCATTAAATATTTATGTAGGACACAGCAAATAAGCATAATAAGAATGAGTTTCGGCAAGTTAACAGCACAATTTATCTTTAAAGCGCTTTATAAGAACAAGCTAATTAATCCTCCCACCCTCTGTATGATAAAGTGAAAATATTGTTACCCTTTCTTTCTTTGGTTGTTCATCAACCTAGTTTTGTTTGAATAACTTTTAGTTTGAATGTGTTTTGGATCCTACTTGATGTCTTCCTCAGTGATAGATCTATTGTTGTACCTTGGGAGACCCATCTGATGATGTGACACGCTCAGAGAAGAGATTAAGTCAAACTGAGCTGACCAATCACTGCTCCAGAACTCACTCACAACTTTCTGAAGTTGTAAATAAATTGGAGCTTCTCAGAGGACCATGGGTCCAGATGAATAAATAGATTCCTACCATACATTTCTCACTGACAGGAAAAGATAAAAGTTAGATTTTACCCACATATGTCTGTTGTGAAAGTGAAAGTCACTCAGTTGTGTTCCAACTCTTTGTGACCCCATGGACTGTACAGTCCCTGGAATTCTCCCAGAATACTGGAGGGGAAATACCTTTCCCTTCTTTAGGAGATCTTCCCAACTCAGGGATCCAGATTGCACTAAACCAATGACCATCATTCTGCTGATTGTGCAGCAGTTTTACAGAAACTGATTTTGTGGTCAGTTTCTCAACTTACCAATTTTATCAACTTTTTCTCCCCAGTATTGTTGAGATAACTCAGTGTGTTGAGATATGTCAATAATGTTGACATATAACATTGTATTAGTTTATGGTAGACAATAGGGTGGTTTGATATATGTATATATTTAAAATGAATAAGGGTTAGTTGACAACCCACTCCAGTTTTCTTGCCTGCAGAATTCCATGGACAGAGGAGCCTGGTGGGCTACAGTCCATGGGGTCGCAAAAGTGTCAGCCATGACTTAGCAACTAAACAGCAAGGCTTAGTTAACAATGGTGATTGCAGCCATGAAATTAAACAATGCTTTCTCCCTGGAAGAAAAGCTATGACAAACCTAGACAGTGTATTAAAAAGCAGAGATATCACTTTGCTGACAAAAGTCCGTATAGTCAAAGCTATGGTTTTTCCAGTAGTCATGTATGGATGTGTGGATCTGAGAGTTGGACCATAAAGAAAGCTGAGTGCTGAAGAATTGATGTTTTTGAATTGTGGTTCTGGAGAAGACTCTTCAGAGTCCTTTGGACAGCAAGGAGATCAAACCAGTCAATCCTAAAGGAAATTAACCCTGAATATTCATTGGAAGGACTGATGCTGAAGTTCCAATACTTTGGCCACCTAATGTGAAGAGCTGATTCATTGGAAAAGACCCTGATGCTGGGAAAGATTGAGAGCAGGAAGAGAAGGGGATGACAGAGGATGAGATGGTTGGATGACATCATTGACTCAATGGACATGAGTTTGAGCAAACTCAGGGAGATAGTGAAAGACAGGGAAGCCTCGGTTTCTGCAGTCCATGGGGTTACAAGGGCTTCCCAGGTGGCGCTAGTGGTAAGGCACCCACTGGCTAATGTAAGAGATGTAGGAGATGTGGGTTTGATCTCTGGGTTGGGACGATCCCCTGGAGGAGGGCATGGCAACCCACTCCAGTATTCTTGCCTAGAGAATCCCATGGACAGAGGAGCCTGGCGGGCTACAATCCATCGTGTCGCAAAGGGTCTGACACAACTGAAGCGACTTAGCATGCATGCACACATAGGGTCACAAAGAGTTGGACATGATTTAGCAACTGTACAGCAACAACCTCACATAATTACATTTCCTTCCTGTGATGAGAGCTTTTAAGATTTATTCTCTTAACAACTTTCAAATGTGCAACTATTGTTACAGTAGTTAGCATGCTGTACATTATGTCTCCAGGACTCTTGGAGGTTTGTACCTTTTGACTACCCTCATCCATATCTTCCCCAACCCCTGGTCTTGGCAGCCATGCTAACCATTAATCTCTTCTCTGTTTCTATGATTCACTTTTTTTTTTAAGACTTAACATGTAGGTGAGATCATATACTATTTATCTGCCTGACTTATTTCACCAAGTATAATGACCTTAAAGTGCATCTATATTATTGCAAATAGCAGAATTTCATTCTTTGTAATGGCTGCATAATATTTCTCTCTCTGTGAGTATCACATTTTCTTTATCCATTCATCTGTCAGTGGGCATTTTGGTTGTTCCCATGTCTTGACTGTTGTAAGTAATGCTGCAGTGAACATGTGAGTGCAGATATCTCTTTGAGACCTTGTTTTCATTTCTTTTGGATCTATGTCCAGAAGTGAAATTGCTGGGTCATATGGTGGTCCTATTTTTATTTTTCTCATTTTTCGGTAGCTTTCCATTTTGATATTTAAAATATACATGGAAAAGTTGCAAGAGTACTGTAAACAACTCCTCTAGATTCTCCACTTCGATTGTGCCAACTGTTGTGCTTTTGCCCCATTTGCTTTATCATATTCTCTTCTCTTATCCAAAATGGATAAGATATAATCTGATTTTCTCATAATTCTGAGTATGCAGGTATTCAGTATTTGAAAGGTTTAACCTTAAAATGATATTATTGATTTGTTTTAAAGACAAGACTTCAACTAGCAGTAATATTTAATAGAGTTAAATAACTCAAGAATAAAAGACATGCATTTTGAATTTAAGGTAAATCTCTTACATTGAGGGCTAGCTCTGACATACAGTAGGTATTCAAGGGTCCAGTGAATATGATCATAGGTTATTTAAATGCATAAATATTCCAAAATTGTTTCTATTTCCTCTGCTTAATACTCTTTCTTTCTGCAACAAGGAGATGAATAAGAGTAACTTTTATCCTGTAATTTAGAATGTGAGTGTTTAACCTTTCAAACTTGCTTAATAATGAAGTCATAGACAAAAAGTTATCTTTACATTAGTGAATTAAAACTTTGTGTTTTTATCAGCTTCTATTTAAGCTTAATACTGCAAAAAGTCATCATATTCACCACTGTAGTAAATCTTACATTAATTACTGCCAGTTTGCATTTGGAATCAGGGAATATACTTATCTTTAGGAAAGAAGATTATCAGGGACTTCCCTGATGGTCCGGTGGTTAAGGCTCCATGCTCCCAATGCAGGGGGCACAGGTTTGATCATTGGTCAGAGAAACAAGATCCTATATGCTGCATGGTACAGCCAAAAAAAGAAAAAGAAAAAAAAAAAAGAAAGACTATCATGACATAAAATGTCTAAAATCTTAAATCTGAAAGCATATGAATTAAAAGGAGCCCCTTGTCATTACTTCATCATATTTGGCAAGGAAAAATGGGATGCCTTGTGTTAATGTCTTTTTTTGAGAGGAATTTGTAATCAGTTGCATTGTAGAAATACTTTCTGGGTCAAGGCACCTGCCTGGTATTCCACTTTCCTTCCAATTAGAGCACAATTAATTTTTATTAAAAAATTTGTTGTTGACATAATTTATCTATATTGTCCTAAGAAATTAAAGTATCTTTAGATGAATATTCTAATCATGTCTATGTGGTCAGATTTTAGAAGACACTATGCTACTTATGGTGGAGATACCTACACTGATTAATTTTGTGTGTTAACTTGACTGGGCCACGGGTGCCCAGACATTTGGCCAAATGCTATTCTGAGTGTGTTTCTGAGTATGTTTCTGGCGAGGTGAATGTCTGAATTGGTAGACTGACTAAAGCAGACTGGCTTCCCTGATGTTGGTGGGCCTCATCCAATGGAAGACCCAAATAGAACATAAAAGCTGAGTAAGAGGGAAATTTACCTCCTGACTGTTGAGCTGGACCTTGGTGTTCTCCTGCCCTTGAATCGGAACTTGTACTCTCAGCTCTTCTGGTTCTCAAGCCTTTGGACTTGGACTGGAACTGCACCATTGGTTCTTCTGGGTTTCCAGCTTTCTGACTGCAGATCTTTGGGGCTTGTCAGTCTCCATAATTGTGTGAACCAATTCCTTAAAAATCTCTCTCACTTTCTGTCTGGTATCTAAAGCTAGGATTAGCAAAATATTCTATAGGGTACCTGCCCATCTCATAGTCACTCCTCTTCTTTGGTATTTGCTTTCCAACCTGCATTGATGGATTCTATAGCTGTTTTATCATATTTAAGTCTACCTTCTGGTCACAGTTGAATAGTTTAGAGAAGGACACCTGGCTCCAAGTGGGTCTTTCACATTATTTGTCTCAAGAATTTGAAACTGGGCCTGAGAAAGAGGGAGAAAGCATAGTGTCCTACTTGGTGGCCAGCATATAACACTGAAACTTGGGAGCTGTGGGTAGCTGTTTTCTGTCTTGTGGGTGAGAAGCAGAGAATGCTATTCTGCAAAGAGAATAGTCATCGTCACTGGTGGAAGACAAAGAAGGGGCTCCTGACCCACTTCTCATTCTTGTTCCTATCACTTCCTCAAGGCAGGATGCTTTTTTCTTGTAATCCTCCTGTACCATAACCCTTCCCCTCCACTGAGTATTTTACTTTTTACTTAAGTTGGCTGAAGTTAGTGTCTGTGTTTGCATCAGTAGCCTATAGTACAGTACGGTTCACTCGCTTAGTCGTGTCCGACTCTTTGCGACCTCATGAACCATAGCACGCCAGGCCTCCCTGTCCATCACCAATTTCCGGAGTTTACCCAAACTTATGTCCATTGACTTGGTGATGCCATCTAACCATCTCATCCTCTGTTGTCCCCTTCTTCTCCTGCCTTCAATCTTTCCCAACATCAGGGTCTTTTCAAATGAGTCAGCTCTTCACATCAGGTGGCCAAACTATTGAAGTTTCAGCTTCAGCATCAGTCCTTCAAATGAACACCCAGGACTGATCTCCTTTAGGATGGACTGGTTGGATCTCCTTGCAGTCCAAGGGACTCTCAAGAGTCTTCTCCAACACCACAGTTCAAAAGCATCAATTCTTCTGCACTCAGCTTTCTTTATAGTCCAACTCTCACATCTATACATGACTGCGGGAAAAACCTTAGCTTTGACTAGATGGACATTTGTTGACAAAGTAATGTTTCTGCTTTTTAATATGCTGTCTAGGTTGGTCATAACTTTCCTTCTAACTGCCTACCTAATACATTGGCCTGGTCTATTTGTACTTCTATTTGTTAACTAGGGCCGATGAGGAAATCGAAGAAAAAGTAGGGTGGGAACCTGAGCTCAGGGGTAGCTCACTGAGAAGCAGCCACAAATCAGTTCTAGTTGGAAGCCAACATCTTCATGGAATTTTCCAAAGTGCATCGTCAGTTTTTGTATTAAGAAAACAGTGCACAAACCAGTAGTATAAGTATGACTTAACTCATTTTTGAAACACTGACTTGGTGCTGTCAGAAAAGACTATACCTGTACTGCAAGGATGAGTTTTTCCTAAAAATTATCTAGCATTGTGAATTCAGTGTTAAGGTTCTGGTTCTTCTCTGTTAGACTGTTGTTCATTAGCTGTGAAGATGTAGATGAAATCCTTCTAAGGCATTATGAGAACAATACAAAATTCATTGTGAGTAGTACCTACACTACTCACCTGGGGATTAAATAAGAAATGTGTTCAGTGCTGATATGTAGCAAGGTCTCTATAAGTGTTAACTGTTATTTTCAGATTTAGACTAAAAGAGTTTAAAGTTTTGTTTATCTTTGCAATCCCATGTGATTCTTCCCACACATAATTTAAGCAGTATTTTTTTAAAAAATTATTTACTACTCTCTCCATACAGCTCACAATAGGTAGCCAATGGGAATTTGCTGTATGTCTCAGGGAACTCAGACAAGGGCTCTGTATCAACCTAGAGGAGTGGGATGGGGAGGGAGGTGAGAAGGAGGTTCAAGAGGGAGGGGACATATGTATGCCTATGGCTGATTCATTTTGATGTTTGACAGAAAACAACAAAAGTCTGTAAAGCAATTATCCTTCAATTAAAAAAGAAATTAAGAAAACAAAGAAAAAAAATTATTTGGTTTCGTCCCGTCTTAGTTGTGGCACGCGGGCTCTTTGTTGCATCATGCAGGATCTTCCACTGCGGTGCGTGGACTCTCTGTGGCTTCAGGGCTTAGTAGTTGTGGTGTGTTGGTTTAGTTGCTCTGTAGTTGCTCTGGAATCTTAGTTCCCAGACAGGGATTGAACCAAAGTCCTCTGCATTGCAAGGAGGAATCTTAACCACTGGTTTTTGTTGTTTATAGTTGCTCAGTCGTGTCCGACTCTTTGCGACCCCATGGACTGCAGCACACCAGGCCTCCCTGTCCATCACCAACTCCCGGAGTTCACTCAAACTCACATCCATCGAGTCAGTGATGCCATCCAGCCATCTCATCCTCTGTCATCCCCTTCTCCTCCTGCCCCCAATCCCTCCCAGCATCAGGGTCTTTTCCAATGAATCAGCTCTTTGCATGAGGTGGCCAAAGTACTGGAGTTTCAGCTTTAGCATCATTCCTTCCAAAGAAATCCCAGGGCTGATCTCCTTCAGAATGGACTGGTTGGATCTCCTTGCAGTCCAAGGGACTCTCAGGAGTCTTCTCCAACACCACAGTTCAAGAGCATCAGTTTTTTGTTTTTTGGCTCTGTACCTATCTGCCTCGAAAAGTACCCAAATGGATGTGAAGTAAATCACTGGGCTTCCTGTCAACATCTAAACCAAGGCATTCCTGCTGCAGAACTTTCAGAGAAGTGCATTTAAAGGTGAGGACACAACATAATTCCTTTTGGTAGCAAAATGCAAGTAGGGTTTTGGTATCCAACTCCAACAACAGCCTAGAATAGCAGGGCCCTCCAGGGCTGTACTTAGTCCTTGTCAGTTCTTCCTTCTGCCCTTTCATTATTGACGGTTATGAATGAAGCTGCCAAAGAAAGGAAGGAAGGGAAAAGGCAGGCAGAATTCTTATTAAAGTATTTCTGTTTCTAGCAAATTACTACTTGTGATTGCTCTACATTATGTGGAGCAACACATTTATCTGGAGGCCTTTTTTTTTTTTTTAAAAAAAGTGAACGCTGCCTTATAATGCATACTAAATAAAACCAATAGATTCCAGATTAATTTTTAAAGAGCAGCAGTCATGTTCTGCATGTAATAATATTGAGATTAATACATAATTAAAGTAGATTTGTACAGAATAGTTCACTTGAGAGTTGACTAGTGGAGAACAAAATCGAACATCTCCAAAGGCGACCCACAGCTCTGTATTCACATTTTTCAAACAGAGAAATCAGTGTTTCCTTGAGGCAAACTCACACTTCCCAGAGGCATTAGAGATGGTGGAAAACTTTGACCAAGGCTAAAACCTCCCATGTTAGCTCCTCTGAGGTGGCACTGGACACTAATTAGACAAAATTCACACATGTCACTGCCTTGGTCAGACCTCTGACACCCTCATGATGACTTTTTTCTATAATTTCACTGGCTAACGATTTTCACCTTTCTTGCTGCTGCTGCTGCTGCTAAGTCGTTTCAGTCGTGTCCGACTCTGTGCAACCCCATAGACGGCAGCCCACCAGGCTCCCCCGTCCCTGGGATTCTCCAGGCAAGAACACTGGAGTGGGTTGCCATTTCCTTCTCCAATGCATGAAAGTGAGAAGTGAAAGTGAAGTCGCTCAGTCGTGTCTGACTCTTAGCGACCCCATGGACTGCAGCCTACCAGGCTCCTCCATCAATGGGATTTTCCAGGTAAGAGTACTGGAGTGGGGTGCCATTGCCTTTCACCTTTCTTAAGGCAGGTCATTGGTTCAAATTTTGTCATTCGGGAAAAGTAAGCAAGTAGTGCTGCGAATCAACATAGCTTTAAATATAAGTTGAACTTATTCTATTGTAATATTATAATGATAAAATGGACACCCCCCCCCCCCCAAATGACAGGGAAGTAGACTGGGTGTGATTCCTTGCCCTGCAGCTCTACTGAAGTTGCTTTAATAAATGTCTGAGTTGTTGTTTTTGGAGAGGGCCCCTCTGTGGGGGGAGATAACAGCTATGGACTTCATCTGATAGCAGACAGCATCTATAGCCTTTGTTGTTGTTGTTGTTTAGTTGCTCAGTCATGTCCGACTCTCTGCAACCCCATGGACTGTAGCCTGCCTGGCTCCTCTGTCCATGGGATTTCCCAGGCAAGAATACTGGAGTGGGTTGCCATTTCCTTCTCCAGGGGATCTTCCTCACCCAGGCATTGAACCCAGATCTCCTGCATTGGCAGGAGGATTATTTACCACTGAGCCAATAGGAAAATGCATTAGTGAATAGCTGTTTTTTTTTTTTTTTTTTAAAAAACTCAGTATTAATCTCTCCCTCCTCTGCCATCAGCTCCCCAGTTTCTTTGGGGGGCGGGTGCCACTTCTCCCACACTCTCAATTCAAGTACTTCATGTGAGATTGACCTTATCCTTGGCTCCAAGAGTGGGCTTGAGATGCAGAGGGTCACATCCACCAGGCCACCAGGTGATTGGTTTAGGAATGAGCATGTGACCCAAATTGGAATAGAGGCAATAAAACTCAGATGTAGAATTTTAGGAGACTTCAGGGAGAGAAGCCTTCTCTCTTTTTGTGGACTTAAAACTGAGAAGAGGAAGACCTGGAACTTGGAGCTCTGCTAAGACACAAACCTTCCAGAGAAAGAAGCCAACACAGAGAAAAACAGATGCTGAAAAGGCAGAGGCAGCTTTCTATAACACGGCCCCACAGACTGCAACTCCATGCATTGCTATCTAAACATCCCAGACTCTGCTGCCCTCTTTTCCTTTTGCCCTCAATCTTTCCTAGCTGATTTAAATAGACCCAGCTATGCCTGAAGTTGCTCCACAGCCTCACTTTTCAGTTAAATGAGCTGATAAATTCTTTTTCTTGCTTACTCTTATTTGAACTGGAATTTTTTGCAATTGCAACTTAAAAAGTATTGAAGAAAATGGGATTCTTGGAAGTCTGTGCCTTTTCTCTGGTTTTATTTTAACAGAATTCAGGTCACCTTCCCCTGACAAATTTGTGTGGCGGCTGCTGGAATTTGGGGAGGTTGCAGTACTTACTTTGGTCTTTGGAATCACCCCAGGTCCCTACCTTGAAGGGTAACCCTTATGGCCTAGGAAAGTGAAGAGGAGGAGGAGGAACTAGAGGGATGGGAAGCTGAAGTTAATGACCCAGCTGTCCCACTTGTCTTCAGTTTCCACTTAGAGAAGATATCTTGGGTAGAGCCCCTCCGACTTTAAGAGATGTACGAGTGACCTGAGGCTTTTGTTAAACAGGGAGACTATGGTTCACTAATTCCAGAATACACTGTGTGGTTCTGCTTTTCAACAAGCTCCTAGGATGCTGCTGTTCCAAGGACCACACTCTGAGTTACATGGTTCTAGCGTGGTCTCTGCCTTCACAGTTCATCTCTGCTGCTAAGTTGCTTCAGTCGTGTCCGACTCTGTGCGACCCCACAGACGGCAGTCCATCAGGCTCCCCCGTCCCTGGGATTCTCCAGGCAAGAACACTGGAGTGGGTTGCCATTTCCTTCTCCAATGCATGAAAATGAAAAGTGAAAGTGAAGTCGCTCAGTCGTGTCCGACTCTGAGTGACCGACCCCATGGATGACAGCCCACCAGGCTCCTCTGTCCATGGGATTTGCCAGGAAAGAGTACTGGAGTGGGGTGCCATTGCCTTCTCTGCAGTTCATCTCTGCTCCAATCTAAGGTCTAGACAGGATCCCCAGACTGATGGGATTCTTCAGGGAATCCTACTTGAGAGATTTTCCTAGACCCTTTTACTCCCGTCTTGGCAAAGCTGTTGAGCTAGATAGGGTTTTGCCTGAGGTTCATGGGTTATGCTATGGATGAAATGTCTAGAAATATTCCCATTTTCTTGATGACAAATCACTTAGTTTTGTTCTGAAATAATTTATGTAACATTTATCTAGCTCTATTAATAAAATGAAAATTTCTACTTGGATTTTTGCTATTAAAGTTTTCTCAGAAGACACAACACTTATTACAGATGATCAAGAGCTAGTTTTGCCCTTCAAAACTGAGACATGCCCTTCCGAGGGCTCCATGTAGATTTTCCAGACCAAGCACTAACTGGTCCTGGAGGAACCCCAAGCCAATATTATAGTTTTAGGGAAATGGGTCAAAAGTCAGTCCTTTTAAAAATAAACACATCAATCCTGAACCCACAGTTATTTTTACTTTTCTCCCTGAAATGACAGGCTAAGTAAAATGATAGGAAGAATTCCATGTTAGTACTGAAAGGGCTTCCCTGGTGGCTTGGAGGTAAAGAATCCTCCTGCTAATGCAGGAGATGCAGGCTCAATCCCTGGGTTGGGAAGATCCCCTGGAGGAGGAAATGGCAACCCACTCCAGTATTCTTGCCTGGGAAATCCCATGGAGAGAGGAGACTCGAAGGCTACAGTCCACGGGGTCACAAAAGAGTTGGACATGACTAAGCAACTAAACAACAGCTAAAGGGGAGGGAAGAGTGTAAAGAAAGATTTGAATACTTTCTGAAACATAAAGCATATGGAAGAAGGCTGAAGAGAAACAAGTAAGGATCCGCTGCAGAAGCGACCAGCTGACTCTAGTCTCAAGCTCAGAAGTGACTGTGCGCGTTGGGCCAGTTTGTTGTGGGCACAGGGTTACGAGCTAGAATGTTGGCTGTTTTTGTCCATCTACAGAGATATTTTCATAGAAAATTGGTAGCAAATACTATGTTAAACTAGAGGTCTAGTGCAAATGAAGGCATTACAAAATATGAGAGATGCTGGGATTAGGAAAGAATCTGAAGAACCACTGGAGAGGAAGATAAAGACAGTGAGGTAGACAGGTAATAATGATGAAGTGGGGTGTCTGTGTCTGTATTGTGTGTGTGTTGAAAATCAGTGACAGTCTCTCTGAAAGAAGGTTAAAAGGAGACAATGCCACAATAATTAGACTTCAGGAATCTGCCTCTTCTTAGAGTTATTAGAATAAGATACAAGCTTGATTAGTATTCCTACTGGGCCTTTTGCTTAACTTCCCAGCAAAGGGTTTTATTTCCCTGAAATATGATTCCAATATGATGATCATAAGTCTTGGTTAATTTTAAGGCATTTCTCTTCACTTACAAAAAAGGGCTCATCAGCAGCCCCTGCCAAAAACTCATTAAAATACCTTTTAAGCTCTCCTTTAAGGTCATTTTTAGTATTTGTTGCAGTGTTAATTAGAAAACTGCAGTTTCCTTTATTCTTCCCAGAAACCCTCTCCAGTAGCATCTTTGATGCTGGTATTTTGCTGACTGCCTTGTTTCCCTGAATTGAACTCCAGCAGAATAAATGGCTCTATTTTTGCTCTGCTATATTTTCTTTAGCTATTAGTTTTGCAGCCTAGATTGCTGATAAATCTAAAGCTATCATTTATTAATTTATTGGGATGTTCTTTACATTCTCCACAGAATCAGAGAAGATGTCAATTAAATTTGTTACTGCAAATGTGAAATCACAGAAAATAAATGTGTATGTTCACAGTACTCACTTCCATCATGTTGAATCCCAGTTTCCTAAGATTACAGAATGTCTTATATGCAAATTCAATATATACTTATTGCTGTATTTTGAAGACATCCAGAAAATATCATTCAGTTATTGCCTACCAGAAAATGCACAGAGGAAAAATGTAAACTTTATGTTGTGTGTGTGAGAGACATTTCCTGAAGAAGACACAGGAACCTAGCTTTTAGTCCCAACATGGGTCTTTTTTCTGCAGCAAGTCAGGGACAAACACGAAGGCAGTCTTTGCAAAACCTGGCCACGCCTGAAAACGACCTGAAGAAGCAGTGTTATTCGTTCAGTCGTGTCCGACTCTTCACGACCCCATGGACTGTAGCCCACCAGGCTCCTCTGTCCATGGGATTCTCGTGGGTAGCCGTTCCCTTCTCTGTGCACGCAGGTCCTTTATTGAGTCATGTCGGATCTTTAGTTGTTTGCCGACTCTCTAGTTGTGGTACACGGGTTTAGTTGCTCCGTGGCATGTGGAATCTTAATTCCCTGACCCAAGGATGGAACCCTTGTCTCCTGCATTGCAAGGTGAATTCTTAACCACAGGACCACCAGGGAAGCCCTTACATGTGTCTTAAAACCTGCACATTAGTGTGTGTTTCCTCCCCCACGCCCAGTCGTGCAGTGCACAATGCACGCAGCGGCACATGGCAGTCCTGGCTGAAACCTGGAAGGGCAGGGGCCAGACGCAGAACATGAGAAGAGCCTGAGATTGTCTGGGAAACTCTGAATGAGGAGCAGGGAGGCGTGTGAGGCAGTGGAGCACAGTGGTCAGGGGCTTCGGCTCAAGCATACCGGTGTGATTCTCAGCGCTTCCACTCTCTAGTTTTTACCTGTAATTTCCTCCCTCCCTCCCATTTTATTCAGATATAACTGATGATAATTTAACATCTTAAGTTTCAGGTTTTAAAAAAATTATAAAGGGATAATAAGTGGGCAGTAAGTTTGTCAACCCCGTGACCTCATTTCTCATATTGAATTCTTCTGTGAACCCCTTTAGTTCCATGGCTACAGCACATCTCAGTTCCGCCCACTTCCTCCACTCTCCCCATTGGCTCTCTGGGCCAAGCGTCCACCATCTCTGATCTCGGTGGCAGTAATGGCCGCCTCATTACTGCCCCCACTTCCACTCTCACTTACTTATCTAACGTTCATTCCCCACACAGCAACCAGTATCATCTTTAAAAAGTGCAAATCAGATCATGCCATACCTCTGCTTAAAACATTCAGTGCTTTCATGTGGCCTTAAAACAGGATCACAATTCCTCACCTTGGACCCCAAGGCCCTGCATCATCTGGCTCCCACCTACATTTCTAGACTCACCTTGGACTGCCCTACATCTGGCATCTTTTCTGCTCATCTAGCAAGCGGGCTGTTTTGCACCTCAGGGCCTTTGCACTTGTTCTCTCTGTCCGGAATCTCTTCCTCCAGGTCTATGCATGGCTGTCTCCTTTGTGTTCTTCCTTAGCTTGGGTTTCACTATTCCAGAGAGTCTTCCCTGATCATGCTCTCTGAAGTAGACATCACCTCTCTGGATATTTTTAATATCTTAATTTAATTATTTTGCTTTCTAGTACTATCATCATCTGTAATCATCTAATTATTATTTGTTTTCTTTTTTATTACTGTCTCCACCCACCTGGAAAGCATCCTCCATGATGTCAGGGTCCTCTTTGGTTTGCTTGGTGTATCCTTAGGGATTAATCCCCTTTCTTGGAAATTAATATACTCAATAAATAGCTATTGAATAAATGAAAGAGTGACAAGACATGTTAAATGTTTAGCATAATGCCTGGCACATAATCAGTTCAGTTCAGTTCAGTTCAGTCACTCAGTCATGTCCAGCTCTTAGTGACCCCATGGACTGGAGCACACCAGGCCTCCCTGTCCATCACCAACTCTCAGAGTTTACCCAAACTCATGTCCATTGAGTCTGTGATGCCATCCAACCATCTCATCCTCTGTCGTCCCCTTCTTCTCCCGGCTTCAATCTTTCCCAGCATCAGGGTATTTTCCAGTGAGTCAGCTCTTTGCATCAGGTGGCCAAAGTATTGGAATTTCAGCTTTAGCATCAGTCCTTCCAATGAATATTCAGGACTGATTTCCTTTAGGATGGACTGGTTGGATCTCCTTGCAGTCCAAGGACTCTCAAGAGTCTTCTCCAACACCACAGTTCAAAAGCATCAATTCTTCGGTGCTCAGCTTTCTTCACAGTCCAACTCTCACATCCATACATGACCACTGGAAAAACCATAGCCTTGACTAGATGGACCTTTGTTGGCAAAGTAATGTCTCTGCTTTTGAATATGCTATCTAGGTTGGTCATAACTTTCCTTCCAAGGAGTAAGCGTCTTTTAATTTCATGGCTGCAGTCAGCATCTGCAGTGATTTTGGAGCCCCCCAAAATAAAGTCTGCCACTGTTTCCACTGTTTCCCCCTTTATTTGCCATGAAGTAATGGGACCAGATGCCATAATCTTAGTCTTCTAAATGTTGAGCTTTAAGCCAACTTTTTCACTCTCCTCTTTCACCAAGAGGCTCTTTAGTTCTTCTTTGCTTTCTGCCATAAGGGTGGTGTCATCTGCATATCTGAGGTTATTGATATTCCTCCTGGCAACCTTGATTCCAGCTTTTGCTTCATCCAGTCCAGCATTTCTCATGATGTACTCTGAATATAAGTTAAATAAGAGGGTGACAATATACAGCCTTGACGTACTCCTTGTCCTATTTGGAAGAAGTCTGTTGTTCCATGTCCAGTTCTAACTGTTGCTTTTTGACCTGCATACAGATTTCTCAAGAGGCAGGTCAGGTGGTTTGGTATTCCCATCTCTTGAAGAATTCTGCACAGTTTATTGTGATCTACACAGTCAAAGGCTTTGGCATAGTCAATAAAGCAGAAATAGATGTTTTTCTGGAACTCTCTTGCTTTTTCTATGATCTAATGGATGTTGGCAATTTGATCTCTGGTTCCTCTGCCTTTTCTAAAACCAGCTTGAACATCTGGAAGTTCATGGTTCATGTATTGCTGAAGCCTGGCTTGGAGAATTTTGAACATTACTTTACTAGCAAGTGAGATGAGTGCAACTGTGTGATAGTTTGAGCATTCTTTGGCATTGCCTTTCTTTGGGATTGGAATGAAAACTGACCTTTTCCAGTCCTGTGGCCACTGCTGAGTTTTCCAAATGTGCTGATATGTTGAGTACAGCACTTTTACAGCATCATCTTTCAGGATTTGAAATAACACAACTGGAATTCCATCACTTCACTAGCTTTGTTCGTAGTGATGCTTCCTAAGGCCCACTTGACTTCACATTCTAGATGTCTGGCTCTAGATGAGTGCTCCAGCGCCATGCAGCCCCTGGCACATAATAAGTGCAAATATTCTATTGTTGTTTAGTTGCTCAGTCATGTCTGACTCTTTTGTGACCCTGTGTGCTGTAGCCCACAAGGCTTCTCTGTCCATGGGATTTCCCAGGCAAGAATACTGGAGTGGCTTGCCATTTCCTTTTCCAGGGGATCTTCCCAACCCAGGGCTCGTACTTGCATTTCCACATGTCCTGCACTGGCAGGTGGGTTCCTTACTGCTGAGTCACTGGGGAAGCCACCAATATATATTAGACAATTATAGTTTAGTTATTTTACCATCTATTTCACAGGGCTGGTGAAGTGATTACTTGGGATGAAACGTGAAAGGCACTAACTGCAGCCACCATTTATGGAACACTTAGAGTTGCATTCATGTAAGGGGGATGAGGGATTCCCTGGTAGCTTAGCTGGTAAAGAATCCACCTGCCATGCAGGAGACCCTGGTTTGCTTCCTGGGTCAGAATGATCTGCTGGAAAAAGGATAGGCTACCTACTCCAGTATTCTTGGGCTTCCCTGGGGGCTCAGCTTGTAAAGAATCCACCTGCAATGCAGGAGACATGGGTTCAATCCCTGGGTTAGGAAGATCCCCTGGAGAAGGGAATGGCTACCCATTCCAGTATTCTGGCCTGGAAAATTCCATAGACTTTCTAGTCCATGCGGTTGAAAAGAGTCGGACATGACTGAGCGACTTTCACTTCACTTCTCAATGGGGATGAAGAAGGTTGGCATTTGGCTGTTTATTAGGGAGCCCATAGATATTTAGCTGAATTTTCAAGCATTTGCACTAATATTATTCAGATTTTAAAATCCCAAGTGACCAAGTGTTGTATTCCATGTAGGGAAGTATAAGACAAGTGAGCATATTATTCTGGGCACAGTTTGTTCTATGAAGCAAGTTACTAAATAGACCTTATTGTTGGAAGCATCATTAACTCAAATATTCCATTAACTTGCCCTTCCTACACTTGACAGAATCAATCTTGTTTGTGCTAGAAAATTTGTCCTCCTATAACAGGGATATAGATGAAACTATTTTTAGGTAAAATCTGAAAAACTATCAGCTGAAAGAAAGATTCTTCAAATATAAAGGCTGCTTTGTTGTTATTCAGTTGCTCAGTCATGTCCAACTCTTTGCAACTCCAGGGAATGCAGCACGCCAGGCTTCCCTGTCCTTCACCATCTCCTGGAGTTTACTCATACTCATGTCCATTGAGTCAGTGATGCCATCCAACCATCTCATCCTCTGTCATTCCCTTCTCGTCCTGCCCTCAACCTTTCCCAGCATCAGAGTCTTTTCCAGGGAGTCGACTCTTCACATCAGGTGGCCAAAGTATTGGAGCTTCAGCTTCAGCATCAGTCCTTCCAATGAAAATTCAGGGTTTATTTCCTTTTGGAATGACTGGTTTGATCTCCTTGCCATCCAAGGGACTCCAGCACCACAGTTTGAAAGCACCAATTCTTTGACATTCAGTCTTCTTTCTGCCCAGCTCTCACATCCATAGATGACTCCTGGTAAAACCATAGCTTTGATTAAATGGATCTTTGTTGATAAAGTGACGTTACTGTCAGGAAATTTATTCTGGGTGTGGGATCTCCCAGTGTAGCAGCCCAGAGGCACATCTTACACTGCCTCTCTTGGCAAAAGCCTGGTGCATGGGCAATGCTCATAAATGTTTGTTAAGATAATGGAAAAGTGAATTAAAGTCTAGGTCCATGCCTGCTGCACAGCCTGAGCAGAAAGAATATGAGATCAAAAGCTTTGAGTATGCCCTGGTTCAAGCCACTATCCTGTTGTTTACTAGCTGTGTAACCTAAGGCAAGTGATTTAATTCCCTCAAGGTTGGATTTGGAAACCATAATGTGGGAGAGCACTGTTAATTCTGTAAGACTGGTGTGGTAACAACTGGGAGATAACGTAGCTAGCTGAGTGGGGTTAATTGTTTTTACTTCTCTCCCTTGCAGCTGGTCTCAGAAAATTAGCTTGTTTTTCCTTCTTTTCTAATCTTTTCAGCCTCTCTACAGCCAAAGGAGACCCACAAGCCATAGAGTGGCCCATAGTCTCTACACACTCTTGTTTCCTAGAAGATAAATCCAGGGGCTTTTGATTGTATGTCTCTTAAAAAAATTATTTATTTGGCTGTTTTGGGTCTTAGTTGCAGCGCATAGGATCTTTGTTGCGTATGTAGGGTCTTACCTTGAGGCACATGGGCTCTATAGTTGTGGCGTGCAGGCGTAGTTGCTCCACAGTATATGGGATGTTAGTTCCCTAATCAGGAATTGAACCTGTGTCCCCTACATTGGAAGATGGATTCTTAACACTGGACCACCAGGGAAGTCCCTGTATGCATTTTAATATTATTTAAAATGTGAAACACAAATAGGAGAGTGTTCATATAATAAACACAGTCACTGATAAATATTTTGTAATTTGCTTCTGAAAAACTAACTGGAATCCCAGCTGGCCTCCTAACTCTATGCCCTTGTTCTTGTGAAAGGGGTCATCAAGCCTGCTAGCCTTCCAACTTCTTCCTTAGGAAGAAGGGATCTCTTCAAGCAGTTATGAAGAGACAAAGTAGATTAGTAGGTGCTTCTTCCTTGTTTCAAGTGAACAATTTGTATCTCTGAGGATCTTTAGCCTGAGTGATTTTCATTTTAACAGAATCTATGCCTCACCCAGGAATAGTCATCTCAAACATACCTCACACTGGATAGTGATGTGGTCTGCAGGGGTTGTCTTTGAATAAATAAGAGACCTCTAATAGGTTTTCAGACTACCCTGATAATTCCCAGCAAATTCCTATATACCTGAAAGAAAACTTGACTTGTAAAGATTTTGCTTTAAATCTCAGTTCTGAAACTAGGTTGTAATTGAATTCACTCACTCAATTCACTACGTCATAAACATTTGTTGAGTCATTCCATGTGCTGTGTATTGTGCTAGGAACTTAGAATTAAAAAGATGGAAAGACACGTTCTCAGTCTCCAAAGAGCTTCAACTAGAATGGGAGAGACAAGCACATATAAGACAATTCTGTGATAGAGGTGGGGAGAGCGTGCAGTTAGTTAGAAAGGAGAGAGGAGTTATTTCTTCCTGGCTTGGCAGGTGCTAGGAACTTGAGTTTTAAATTAATTATTTACCCCCCAAATTTGTGACTTCAAGCAAAACTTATCATAGCTTTTGTGGGTAGGAGCACAAATGATGTACCTGGAATGATGTGCCCACATCGTTCTTTTTTACAAATGTATTTATTTGGCTTCATCAAGTCTTAGTTGTGGCATGCAGGGTCTTTGTGGTGTTATGCAGGATCATTTGTTGTGGCGCATGGAATCTCGAGTTGTGGCACATGGGCTCAGTTGCTCAGTGTCAGGTGGGATCTTAGATTCTAGGCCAGAGATTGTACCTGCATCCCCTGCATTGCAAGGCAGATTCTTAACTGCTGGCTAAAGTCCAGGGAAGTCCACCTGCATAGTTCTTGCTGACATGTTCTTTCATGACAAGGCTGCAATTGACATGTCAGCCATCCTGAGTGCTTGGCTGGGGCAAGATCTGCTCCCAAGCTCACTCAGGCTGTTGAACTGAGGTCTTTATCAAGGCAGACTTAAGATGGTGGAAGAGAAGAAGCACATTCAAGGAAGAGGGACCCACATGAGCTGAAGCATGAAAGCATGAGCACTGCCTGACTTGAGAATATCAACATTTTAAAAAAATTAATTAATTTATTTTAATTGGAGGCTAATTACTTCACAATATTGTGGTGGTTTTTGCCATACATTGACATGAATCAGCCATGGGTGTACATGTGTTCCCCATCTTGAACCCCCCTTCCACCCCCCTCACCATCCCATCCCTCAGGGTCGTCCCAGTGCACTGGCCGTGAGCACCCTGTCTCATGCATCAAACCTGAACTGGAGATCTATTTCACATATGGTAATATACATGTTTCGATGCCATTCTCTCAAATCATCTCACTCTCACCTTCTCCCACAGAATCCAACAGTCTGTTCTTTACACCTGTATCTCTTTTGCTGTCTTGCATATAGGGTCATTGTTACCATCTTTCTAAATTCCATATATATGTGTTAATATATGGTATTGGTGTTTTTCTGACTTATTTCATTCTGTATAATAGGCTCCAGTTTCATTCACCTCATTAGAACTGATTCAAATGCATTCTTTTTAGTGGCTGAGTAATATTCCATTATGTGTATATACCACACCTTTCTTATCCATTCGTCTGCTGATGGACATCTAGGTTGCTTCCATGTCCTGGCTGTTGTAAACAGTGCTGTGCTGAACATTGGGATATACACGTCTCTTTCAGTTCTGGTTTCCTTGGTGTGTATGCCCAGTGGTGGGGTTGCTGGGTCATATGGCAGTTCTATTTTTAGTTTTTTAAGGAATCTCCACACTGTTCTCCATAGTGGCTGTACTAGTTTGCATTCCCGCCAACAGTGTAAGAGGGTTCCCTTTTCTCCACACCCTCTCCAACACTTATTGTTTGTAGACTTTTGGATAGCAGTCATTCTAACTGGTGCGAGATGGTACCTCATTTGTGGTTTTGATTGGCATTTCTCTTATAATGAGTGATGTTGAGCATTTTTTCATGTGTTTGTTAGCCATCTGTATGTCTTCTTTGGAGAAATGTCTGTTTAGTTCTTTGGCTCATTTTTTGATTGGGTCGTTTATTTTTCTGGAATTGAGCTGCATGAGCTGCTTGTATATTTTTGAGATTAATTCTTTGCCAGTTGCTTAATTTGCTATTATTTTCTCCCATTCTGAAGGCTGTCTTTTCACCTTGCTTATAGTTTCTTTTGTTGTGCAAAAGCTTTTAAGTTTAATTAGGTCCCATTTGTTTATTTTTGCTTTTATTTCCAATATTCTTGGAAGTGGGTCATAGAGGATCCTGCTGTGGTTTATGTCAGAGAGTGTTTTGCCTATGTTTTCCTCTAGGAGTTTTATAGTTTTTGGTCTTACATTTAGATCTTTAATCCATTTTGAGTTTACTTTTGTGTATGATGTTAGAAAGTGTTCTAGTTTCATTCTTTTTTGCAAGTGGTTGACCAGTTTTCTCAGCACCACTTGTTAAAGAGATTGGCTTCACAGATGAATTCTATCAAAAACTTAGAGAAGAGCTAACACCTATCCTACTCAAACTCTTCCAGAAAATCGCAGAGGAAGGTAAACTGCCAAACTCATTCTATGAGGCCACCATCACCCTAATACCAAAACCTGACAAAGATCCCACAAAAAAAGAAAACTACAGGCCAATATCACTGATGAACATAGATGCAAAAATCCTTAACAAAATTTTAGCAATCAGAATCCAATAACACATTAAAAAGATCATACACCATGACCAAGTGGGCTTTATCCCAAGGATGCAAAGATTCTTCAATATTCACGTATCAATCAATGTGATACACCACATTAACACATTGAAAGATAAAAGCCATATGATTATCTTAATAGATGCAGAGAAAGCCTTTGACAAAATTCAACATCCAAATATGATAAAAACCCTCCAGAAAGCAAGCATAGAAGGAACATACTTCAACATAATAAAAGCCATATATGATAAACCCACAATAAACATTATCATCAATGGTGAAAATTGAAAGCATATCCCCTAAAGTCAGGAACAAGATAAGGGTGCCCACTCTCACCATTACTATTCAACATAGTTTTGGAAGTTTTAGCCACAGCAATCAGAGAAGAAAAAGAAATAGAAGGAATCCAGATTGGAAAAGAAGAAGTAAAACTGTCACTGTTTGCAGATGACATGATCCTCTACATAGAAAACCCTAAAGACTCCACCAGAAAATTACTAGAACTAATCAATGATTATAGTAAAGTTGCAGGATATAAAATTAACACACAGAAATCCCTTGCATTCCTATACACTAACAATGAGAAAACAGAAAGAGAAATTAAGGAAACAATTCCATTCACCTTTGTAAAGAAAAGAATAAAATACTTAGGAATAAATCTACCTAAATAAACAAAAGACCTATATATAGGAAACTATAAAACACTGATGAAAGAAATCAAAGATGATACAAATAGATGGAGAAATATACATGTTCATGGATCAGAAGAATAAATATAGTGAAAATGAGCATATTACCCAAGGCAATCTATAGATTCAATGCAATCCCTCTCAAGCTACCAATGGTATTTTTCAGAGAACTAGAACAAATAATTTCACAATTTTTATGGAAATACAAAAAACCTTGAATAGCCAAGGCAATCTTGAGAAAGAATGGAACCGGAGGAATCAACTTGCCTGATGTTAGACTATGCTACAAAGTTACAGTCATTAAGACAGCATAGTACTGGCACAGAGGCAGAAATATAGACCAATGGAACAAAATAGAAAGGCCAGAGATAAATCCACGCACCCATGGACATCTTATCTTTGACAAAGGAGGCAAGAATATACAATGGAGAATTTCAACATTTGACTGGAGTTCAGGAGGCAGGGGTAGGATGGAGAGTGATGAGTGTGATAGCAGTGATTGAAAGTGAGGCTACAAAGGTAGGGAAAATTCAGTTTACAATGGGCTTCATGTAGAGAAATAGAGAAAACTGAACTTTATCTCAAGGTGCTGAGGAACAATAAGGTTTTTTTAAGGAAAGTCATGATTATATATTTACTGTCAAAAGATCACCCTTGGCATTGTTCGTATGTGTGTGTGTGTGTGTGTGTGTGTGTGTGCTCATTTGCTCAGTCATGTCTGACTCTGTGTGACCCTATGACTGTAGGCCCCTGGGCTTCTCTGTTCATGAGATCTTCTAGGCAAGAGTACTAGAGTGGGTTGCCATTTCCTTCTCCAGGGGACCTTCCCAACCCAGGGATCAAACCCATGTCTCCTGCATTGGGAGATGGATTCTTTATCACTGAGCCAACTGGGAAGCCCTATTATTGATACAGGGGTTATTTATTCTACCTACAGTTGTCTCCATTAGATTCTCATAATCAATATGCATGCCAACTTCTTTGGTCTGTAGAAGCAAGGTGTTTTGGGGCTGTACAAGGAGCCATCAATTACCTGTCTCTGGGTTACAGGAGCGTGTGTATGGTGCTGGTGGTGGAATGGCAGAAGGATGTGCAACTGATCTGTTTTTCTACTCCAGGAAAATCGGCTAAACTTACATTATGAGCGGTTGCTTGTCCATCTCTTAGTGGGATAAAATGGAATTAGCTCTACAGATTGTTCATTTTAGCCCCTCTAATTGAGAGCCATCCCACTGTCCCTGTCTTGAAGCTTAGTTTTCTGAAGTTGGAAAGTTTATTTACTTATTTGTCTGCACTTGGTCTTTGTTGCAGCATGCAGAATCTTTAGTTGTGGTGTCATGGCAGGAGATGCATTGCTCATAAGCACCTCACTGTTTTGGGGGCTTCCCAGGTAGCACCAGTGGTAAGGAACCCACCTGCCAATGCAGGAGACATAAGACACTCAGGTTCAATCCCCGGGTTGGGAAGATCCCCTGGAGGAGGATACCACAACCCACTCCATTATTCTTGCCTGGAGAGTCCCATGGACAGAGGAGCCTGGCAGGCTACGGTCCATAGAGTTGCAAAGAATCAGACATGACTGAATTGACTTAGCACACACTTGAACTCTTAGTTGCAGCATGTGGGGATCTAGTTCCCTGACCAGGGGTCGAACCTGGGCCCCCTGAATTGTGAGTGTGGAGTCTTAGCCAATGGACCACCAGGAAAGTCCCTGAAGTTGGAAAGTTTTGGAAAGCCATTAGCAAAATAGATACTAAAAGACAATAAATATGGGCATACTCTAGTGGTCTTTTAGAGATTTAGAGGCTTTTGACATGGAACACAATAAAGCAATCATACCTTGGTTTCTTGTTTGTGAAGTAAGGATCTTGAACACGGTGGGCTCTGAGGCTCCAGAGTTTCACATTCTGAGCTTATCTGTAAGTTCAGACTGAGAAGTCTGCTTGTTTATTTTACTTCCAGAGATTAATCTTCACTCAGGCTCATTCTTCCCATTTCAGCCTGACACAAATTCTTTGATGGTTGGGGTCATATCATTGTGGATTAAGGCTTTTCTTCTTGTATTGTTGCAAAATGTGTAGAGAATCAGTTGCTAAGATAATATTGGGACTTGTAAATGCATTTACTTCCCTCTGTACTGCTGACAAGCTGAACTGTTTTCCTTTCCCAGGAGAGACATTGCCATTTCCAACAGGGAGTATATAACGCATGAAAAGAGGAAGAGCCGCCTGTGATAAGGCAGCCGTGGACGGCCTGTTCCACTGCTGTCAGTCTGCTGGGAAGTAGAAAGAGGCCATGCTCGCACTGTGTCCTCAGTCCTCTCGGCCACACTCAGCTGCTGGTGGAGCAGAGCTGTAGCCAAGCCAAACCTGTTTGGGGGCCCATGTGGTTAAAGGCACAAATAAAGTTGCTATGAACATTCTCATATAAATTTGTGTGTGTGCATACATATGCTTCCATTTCTCTTGAGTAAATACCTAGGAATGAAATGACTAAATAATATGGTATGTATATATTTAGCTTTTGAAGAAACTACCAAACCGTTTTCCAAAGTTGAGTTACCATTTTACATTTCCACCAACAGGGTATGGGGGTTTCACTTCCTCCACTTTCTCTAATGCTTGATATGATCAATCTTTTTAGTTTTAGCTATTCTAATAGATGTGCAGTGGTGTCTCACTGTGGTTTTAATATCCATTTCTTTAATGGGTAGTAATGTTGAGCACCTTTTCATGGGCTTGTCATTTGTATATTTTCTTTAGTGCAGTGTGTGCTCAAATCTTTTCCCCAATTAAAAATTGGACTGTTTGTTTTCTTGCTTGCTTTTGATAGTTCTGTATTTTCCAGATGTATGTTCTTTATTTGGCTTCCCAGGTGGCTCAGTGGTGAAGAATCTGCTTACCAATGCAGAAGACACAGGAGACTCAGGTTAGATCCTGGGGTTGGGAAGATCCTCTGGAGGAGGAAATGGCAACTCAGTCCAGTATTCTTGCCTGGAAAATCCTGTGGAAAGAGGAGCCTGATGGGCTACAGTCCATGGGGTAGCAAAGAGTCAGATACAACTGAATGACTGAGCATGCATGCAAAGTTCTTCATCAGGTATACAATTTGAAAAAATTTCCTTCTAGCTTATGATTTGTCTTTTCTTCTTTATAGTCTCTTCTGAGGAAGAGAAATTTTACTTTATTTTACTTTATATTCTTTTTGGAGGTTAAATTTATTTTATTTAAAAATTATAGTTGATTTATAATATTGTATTAACTTCAGGTATACAGCACAGTGATTCAGTGTTTTTATAAATTATACTCCATTTAAAGTTATTATAAAATATAGGCTACATTCCCTGTACTATAGAGTATATCTTTGTAGTTTGTTTATTTCACACATAACAGTTTGTATCTCTTAATCTCCTACCTCTATTTTGCCTTCCCTTACCCTCTCCCCACTGATAACCACTAACTGGTTCTCTGTCTGTGAGTCTGTTCTGTTTTATTTTTAATAGGTCATATATAAGTGAGAAAATATGGTATTTGTCTTTCTCTGTCTGACTTACTTCACTAAGCATAATGCCTGTCAGGTCCATTTCAGTTCAGTGCAGTTCAGTCTCTCAGTCGTGTCTGACTCTTTGCCACCCCATGGACCGCAGCACACCAGGCCTCTCTGTCCATCACCAACTCCCGGAGCCCGCCCAAACTCATGTCCATTGCGTCAGTGATGCCATCCAACCGTCTCATCCTCTGTCATCCCCTTCTCCTCCTGCCCTGAATCTTTCCCAGCAACAAGGTCTTTTCAAATGAGTCACCTCTTCCCATCAGGTGGCCAAAGTATTGGAGTTTCAGCTTCAACATCAGTCCTTCCAATGAACACCCAGGACTGATCTCCTTTAGGATGGACTGGTTGGTTCTCCTTGCAGTCCAAGGGACTCTCAAGAGTCATCTCCAACACCACAGTTTAGAAGCATCAATTCTTCGGTACTCAGCTTTCTTCACAGTCCAACTTTCACATTCAAACATCACTACTGGAAAAACCATAGCCTTGACTAGATGGACCTTTGTTGACAAAGTAATGTCTCTGCTTTTGAATATACTATCTAGGTTGGTCATAACTTTCCTTCCAAGGAGTAAGCATCTTTTAATTTCATGGCTGCAGTCAGCATCTGCAGTGATTTTGGAGCCCCCCAAAAATAAAGTATGTCATTGTTTCCATTGTTTCCCCATCTATTTGCCATGAAGTAATGGGACCGTGTACCATGATATTAGTTTTATGAATGTTTAGTTTTAAACCAACTTTTTCACTCTCCTCTTTCACTTTCATCAAGAGGCTCTTTAGTTCTTCTTTGCTTTCTGCCATAAGGATGGTGTCATCTGCATATCTGAGGTTATTGGTATTTCTCCCTGCAATCTTGATTCTAGCTTGTGCTTCATCCAGTCCAGCATTTCTCATGATGTACTCTGAACATAAGTTAAATAAGCAGGGTGACAATATACAGCCTTGGCGTACTCCTTTCCCCATTTGGAACCAGTCCGTTGTTTCATGTCCAGTTCTAACTGTTGCTTCTTGACTTGCATATAGATTTCTCAGGAGGCAGGTCAGATGATCTAGTATTCCCATCTCTTGAAGAATTTTCTACAGTTTGTTGTGATCCACACAGTCAAAGGCTTTGGCATAGTCAATAAAGCAGAAGTAGATGTTTTTCTAGAACTCTCTTGCTTTTTCTATGATCTAATGGATGTTGGCAATTTGATCTCTTGTTTCTCTGCCTTTTCTAAATCCAGCTTGAATAAACTATTGGGACCTAATTAACCTAATTAAAAATAAACTAATGGGACCTAATTAAACTTAAAAGCTTTGTCCAGCAAAGGAAACCATTGATAGAATGAAAAGATAGCCTATTGAATGGGAGAAAATGTTTGCAAATAATAGGAAGGATAAGGAGTTAATATCCAAAATATATAAACAGCTCATACAACTCAATACCAAAACTCCCCATGACCCAATTAAAAAATTCATAGGAAGGCTGAATAGACATTTTCCAAAGAAGATGTACACAGAGCCAATGGGTCACATGAAACATTGCTCAACAGTGCTAATTATCTGGGAAATGCACATGAAGGGTAGAGTTTTTAGATATAAAGTCCAGGTTATCAATTTGTTTTTTTATATATCATGATTTTGGTGTTGCTGCTAAAAAAATCTTTGCCAAAACCTAAAAGGTCTTAGCAATTTTTTTCTTGTGTTTTTTTTCTACAAGTTTTATAGATTTTAGGCTTTACCTTTTTTTTTTAAAGGATTAATGAATGAATGAATTTTTTGGCTGTGTTGGGTTTTCATTGCTGCATGCAGGGTTTCTCTAGTTGTGGAGAGCGAGGGCTACTCTTAGTTGGAGTGTGTGGACTTTTCATTATGGTGGCTCCTCTTGTGGAGCACAGGCTCCAGGGTGCACAGGCTTTAGCAGTTGGGGCACATGGCCTCAGAAGTTGCAGCCCTTGGGCTCTAGACTGGGGACTCAATATTTGTGGTGCATGGGTGGCTGTTCTATGGCATGTAGGATCTTCCTGGACCAGAGATTGAACTTGTGTCTCCAACATTGCAAAGTGGATTCTTAACCACAAGACCACCAGGAAAGCCCTAGGCTTTACCTTTAGATCTGTGGTCCATTTCAATTAGTTTCTTTTATATGATGTGAAGTATAGCTTAGGGATATCTAGTCATTTCACTTGTTGAAAAGTTAGTCCTTTGCCACATATGTGGTTTCAAATTTTTCTTTCCATATGTAGCTTGTCCTTTTTTCTCTTAATATTATCTTTTTCAGTACTGCTGCTGCTGCTGCTAAGTCGCTTCAGTCATGTCCGACTCTGTGCGACCCCAGAGATGGCAGCCCACCAGGCTCCCCCGTCCCTGGGATTCTCCAGGCAAGAACACTGGAGTGGGTTGCCATGTCCTTCTCCAATGCATGAAAGTGAAAAGTGAAAGTGAAGTCGCTCAGTCGTGTCTGACTCTTAGCGACCCCATGGACTGCAGCCTACCAGGCTCCTCCGTCCATGGGATTCTCCAGGCAAGAGTACTGGAGTGGGGTGCCATTGCCTTCTCCGTTTATAGTCACATCTGGCAATTTTGTCTTTTATGGTTTGTAATTTCGGAGTCGTGTTTAAAAAGTCATTGCTGCTTAAACAAAATTTCTAGGCTAGGATTGAATTTCCATCTTTTAGTTATCTGTCCACTGTGTGATTATCAAATATACAAATATGGATGAAATATTCTTAGTGTATGTAGTATATAAATATTATGAAGAATATATGTATTGTTTCAGAAATTTAAGAGGGGTTAGGGCAGCGATGTGTGGCAAATTAGTGACAAAAGGTATTTTGAAACTTTCATGGGAAGAAAAGAAGAAAAAATTGCCCTGGATTTTTGTTTTGTTTTGTTTTTCTTTGAGAACAGATGAACAATAGTGGAGATGGGATAAAGTTTAGCATCAGTGCTAAATAGGTGGTATTTATATTTGGACTTAAAGTGAAAGATTAACCATAAAGTATTAGTGACTATAATCTTATCATGTGAACAATTACTGGGAATTATTTTGGGTATGGGCTTCTCTGATAGCTCAGTTGGTAAAGAATCCGTCTCCAAGGCAGGAGACCCTGCTTCGATTCCTGGGTCTGGAAGATCCTCCGGAGAAGGGATAGGTTACCACTCCAGTATTCTTGGACTTCCCTTGTGGCCCAGCTTGTAAAGAATCCACCTGCAATGCGGGAGTCCTGGGTTCTATCCCTGGATTGGAATGATCCCCTGGAGAAGTGAAAGACTACCTACTCTAGTATTCTGGCCTGGAGAATTCCATGGACTGTATAGTCCATATGGTCGCAAAGAGTCAGACACGACTGAGCAACTTTCACTCACTTCACTCATTTTGTGTACAGAAAATAAAACACTCACGTTCCTTTGTCTACATCTGCCTAGCAAATACCCAGTTTGGGACCCATGGCACAATTTGCCTTCCTTCCACTTACTAAGAGCAGGAGACTATCCCTGGTCAGTAGCTTTTCCTGTTCAAATCATCGCTACTTTCCTTAGGCTCTCTGGCCAACTCATACATCTCCTTGATTCTGGCAGCTGCCTCACCTTGTACCTCATCAGTTCAGTTCAGTTCAATCGCTCAGTCGTGTCCAACTCTTTGTGACCCCATGAATCGCATCATGCCAGGCCTCCCTGTCCATCACCAACTCTCGGAGTTCATCCAAACTCATGTGGATCGAGTCAGTGATGCCATCCAGCCATCTTATCCTCTGCTGTCCCCTTCTCCTCCTGCCCCCAATCCCTCCCAGCATCAGGGTCTTTTCCAATGAGTCAACTCTTTGCATGAAGTGGCCAAAGTATTGGAGTTTCAGCCCCAGAATCAGTCCTTCCAATGAACACCCCAAACTGGTCTCCTTTAGGATGGACTGGTTGGATTTCCTTGCAGTGCAAGGGACTCTCAAGAGTCTTCTCCAGCACCACAGTTCAAAAGCATCAATTCTTCAGCGCTCAGCTTTGTTCACAGTCCAACTATCACATCCCTACATGACCACCAGAAAAACCATAGCCTTGACTAGACAGACCTTTGTTGGCAAAGTAACGTCTCTGGTTTTGAATATGCTATCTAGGTTGGTCATGACTTTCCTTCCAAGAAGTAAGCGTCTTTTAATTTCATGGCTGCAATCACCATGTGCAGTGACTTTGGAGCCCCCAAAAATAAAGTCTGACACTGTTTCTACTGTTTCCCCACCTATTTCCCTTGAAGTGATGGGACCGGATGCCATGATCTTAGTTTTCTGGATGTTGAGCTTTAAGCCAAGTTTTTAACTCTCCTCTTTCACTTTCATCAAGAGGCTTTTTAGTTCCTCTTCACTTTCTGCCATAAGGGTGGTGTTATCTGCATATCTGAGGTTATTGATATTTCTCCCAGCATTCTTGATTCTAGGTTGTGTTTCTTCCAGCCCAGTGTTTCTCTTGATGTACTCTGCATAGAAGTTAAATAAGCAGGGTGACAATATATAGCCTTGACGTACTCCTTGTCCTATTTGGAACCAGTCTGTTGTTCCATGTGCAGTTCTAACTGTTGCTTCCTGACCTGCATACGGGTTTCTCAAGAGGCAGGTCAGCTGTTCTGGGATTCCCATCTCTTTCAGAATTTTCCACAGTTTATTGTGATCCACACAGTCATCAACACAAATTGTACCTCATGGAAGCTATCAAATGTGCTGCCGTCCCCTGCACTTAAACTTGTACCTACCTGGACATGTATCTATATCCTCAGCTATCCCTCCGTCTTTTACTCCAGTCCAGAAACAATGAAGGTTCTCCTCGTTGCAGGTCACTTCTCACCTCCCTTTATCCTTGACACCCCTTTCCCTGATTCCAAGATGACCTTCCTTTGTTATTCCCTTTGTTTCTCATATCCACAATGCTGCTTTTCCACTGGGCTATTCTTGCAGTAAATAAATGTGATCAATAAATGTGATCATCGCTCTCTTATCCTGAAATTATTTCTCCCATGCACTCCAGAGCTGCCTTCATTTTTTTGCTTCCTATCTTATCCATGCTTTTTAACATTACTAGTGCTACTTCTCCTATTCCAGCTTCCTCTTCCACCTGTTGCATCCTGGGCTCTGCACCCACCACTCTATTTGAACCACTCTCTCCCTCAGGTTCAAAAACTCCTTAATTGCCATATCTAATGGACATTTTTCAAGACTATTTTTCGGACTTCTCAGTTGTATTTACTTCTTTTTTGAAACTCTACACCCTTGGGTACCATGAAATTGTACTCTGTTGGTTCCTCTTCTGCTTCTCAGACTATTTTTTTGTCTGCTCAGTGAATTTTTTTTAAAGTAAGTGACACATCTAAAAGAGTGATAAATGTAGGCACACTGGAACTATTTTTGTTTCTTTGTCAAGCTTTTTAGGTTGGGTACTCAAATGAAAATCTTATTGTTAACTTTTGTTTTTTCGGTTTAGTAGGTCATATGTTCTAATTCTAGTCAATTAACTTTTTACTTAACATTTAGCCTAGCAGAGAAAGTGTCCATCTGAATCTGTTTACCTTCTCTCTTTGCAAGAATCTGGATGGGCATTAATCTGTGCCCTGAACTAGCTGAATTCAGAGTGTTCAACTCATAGGACTGAAATATATAATGCTGTGCTTTAAAATTATGCAAACCTTAGGAATCTGTAAATGAGAATTGAATTTGGAGCCTAGAGGTGGAAAATGTGATTAAAGAGAATATGATAGCTTCTGAGATTTTTTTTTTTTTTTTTGGGCAGGAGTAAAAAATAAAAGGCAAATCTTATTTGCTTTTTTCTCTACCACGTAAAAAGGCAACACAAAGGCTTAGAAATACAAAGTTGCTTTTGGCATTTAAATAGATTTTTGCCACATAGTACAGTAATCCTTGTTTTAGTCAGCAAAGGAGTGTGAAGGCACAAAGTTAAGGATAAATTCTTTATACTTACAATTTTTTTTGTTTATTTCTGACCTTTAATGGCAAATTCTGTTAACTGCTTTTACTTTTTCTCTTTTTTAAAAAAACATTTTATTGGGATACAGTTACAATGCTGTGTTAGTTTCAGGAGAACAGCAAAGTGAATCAGTTGTACATATACATATATCCATTCTTTAAACATATGATTTTACTGCTGTGTTTGACAGAACAGAGAGAAAACATTAAATATGAATGTATTTTTTCCATCAGTATGATTATACTTTTGTTGGATAGAATGAACCTCTTAAAAGTCTAGTCTAATTGAAACCACTTTGGTCATTTAAAAAAATTGTCAATGGTCATTTCATTTGTTTCAGAATTTCAAATCTATGGATACTTAAAAAAAAGAAAACTATCTAAATGGCTTAAACAGAGGTCTGTGAAGGTTGATGCAGGATAAAGCAATTGTGTTTGTATTTATTCTGCACTTTATTATAAGAGATTTTGTTTCCTTTCACTTGCTCACATGAAATATGGCTGGCTGATGCCCCATAAACAGTACTAGCCTTCTGCAACTGAGAAGAGAAGTGGCAGCGTGCCTGACTAATGGCCGTTAAAGTCTCCAATGCACAGGGATCAAATTAAATAAGGCTCTGTGTTGTCAAGATTTAGAATCTACTGCTGCACCAACATTTATTCATCTGCTTTTTATTTAGCTCCAAAGGCTTGCAGGTCAGCCGCCTCTGCTCCGGCTGCCTTCCGGGGAGGCGGAAGGGACGGGCGCATTTACAGTGCCTCGAGGTGGCGGTGTTTGACGGGTAAACCCCCCTGGCCAGTGTAATCACGAAGTTGACATTCCTCTTTCTCTCCTTTCCTCTTCTCTCTCCCTCTTTCTTTCTCTTTTGCATGCTATTTTTAACCTCTCTTTCCCAAGAAGCATTTTATTTATGTCTTTATGAACATATGTATTGTTTACTTACCTTTCCATCTCTGGAATGATGGGAGGTTCCTGAGTGACATAGGAGGGACCATTTCCTTACATTTAATAAATGTACATAACAGGTGATTTTTAAAAATCAAATACGAAGCCTCACCAAAAAGAAAGTTACATAAAATAACCATAGACCAAATGTGATTGTAAGCCATCCTGCAGTCTGTAGGAAAAAAGTGGCTGGGGAGACTGACTGCACGTGCTTCCCTGGCGGGTGAGGACAGAAATGTTTCCTGGTTGGTGGTGCAGACAGCTCAGGCTGAGATCTGAAAACCTCCTCTTGGCCATTTCGCTGCTAACCTCTGAGGACACTGCCGTTTTTTGCCTGGCTGACAGTTTTATCGATGGGGCTTGAGGATGAAGGAGGCCTGCACCGCGCTTCCAGGACTGATTGGTCTCTGCATGACTAAGGGCAGGGTAGGGGTGAGGGGGGCTCAGTAATCATGGTTTCACTAATCCTGGAGGCTGGATGCATGTGGGACAGGGTTAACCTGGCCCAGTATATTGTTCCACTCAGTCATCCTAACTGTACTTTAAATTATAGATGCCTCATGAGTGCCAATATGCTGTGTAATGTTTGCTCAGCAGAGCCAAAGCTTCAGACTTTCATTGCCAAGATCCAGAGGCCATCTAGGCTGCCTCCAGTTAAACTGCACCATGTTTTCTTCCTGATTCCTTTTCTTTCCTCCTGTTAATCTTGTTCTCTACATTTTCCATCTCATTTCTTTGGTCTTAAATTCAGTTTCCTGTCCCCTAGATCTTTACAGGTTCCCATTTCACCACTGATATGACCCTGGATATTATCAATCTCTGTGTTGCTTTAATTTTCATAACTTCGGTTATTAGTGAGATGAGTACATAAAAAGCAAACACACATTACTTCTTTTGTGAGTAGCTTGTTCATGTGTTGTATTTTTCCCCCCCATTGGAAAGTCATCTTTCCTTTGTTAGTTTTTATAAGTTTTTAACATATATTATGTACATTACTTCTTTGTCATTTGTTTCAGGTATTTTTAAAAACAATTTTCATTTTTCTTTTTTAGTTTGTTTATGGAAACTATTTTTCTGTGTAGAAGACTTAAATCCTTGTGAATTTGAATCTATTATTTCTGCTGTGATTCTTAGCTTTATTGTCTGGTTTTCAAACCTCAATATTGCAAAATCTATTTTTGTACATTTTTTCTTTTCTTTTCAAAACCATTGAGTTATCATTGACATACAAAAAGATGCACATTTTTAATATATTAAACTTAATGAGTTTCTAAATATTGCTCTTCCATAGAGAGGAACAAAATTGTGCCATTTGCAGAGATGTGGATGGACGTAGAGACTGTCACATGGAGTGAAATATGTCAGAAAGAGAAAAACAAATATTGTATTTAACACATATATGTGGAATCTAGAAAAATGGTACAGATGCACCTAATTGCAAAGCAGAGATAGAGACACAGACGTAGAGAACAAATGTATGGACATGGGTGGCGGGGGTTGGGGGGGAATGGGGGAGGGATAAATTCGGAGATTGACATTGACATCTATATACTGCTGCTGCTGCTGCTGCTACTAAGTTGCTTCAGTTGTGTCCAGCTCTGTGTGATCCCTGAGACGGCAGCCCACCAGGCTCCCCCCCGACCCTGGGATTCTCCAGGTAAGAACACTGGAGTGGATTGCCATTTCCTTTTCCAATGCATGAAAGTGAAAAGTGAAAGTGAAGTCGCTCAGTGGTATCCAACTCTTAGTGAGTCATGGACTGTAGCCTACCAGGCTCCTCCGTCCATGGGATTTTCCAGGCAAGAGTACTGGAGTGGGGTGCCATTGCCTTCTCTGCATATATACACTACTATGTATGAAATAGATAACTAATGAGAACCTACTGTATAGCACAAGGAACTCTTTTCAATGCTCTCTGGTAACCTAAACGGGAAGGAAATCCAGAAAAGGGGATATATGTATATGTATAGCTGATTCACTTTGCTGTTCAGCAGAAATGAACACATTGTAAAGCAACTACACTTCAATTAAAAAAAAACAAGACCATAGTAAAATAAGAGAATGACTTAAAAGAATGATTTTCTAGATAAGTATTTACACGTGAAATTATCATCTTAATTTCTGTTGTAAACATATCCATTACCTCCATGAGTTTTCTCTTGCCTTCTTTCTTTGTTATTTTCATTGCATTTTGTGATGAGAATATACTATAAAATCTATCCTCTTAGAAAGTTTTAAAATATATAGTTCAGTATTATTTACTACAGGAGCTATACTGTGAAGTACATCTCTAGGACCTAGTCATCTTGTATAACTGAAACTTTTTATCCTTTGCTAGGGAGTTTTTCCTTACTTTAAAATCTTTAACCCAATTATGACTATCTTCTGGTATGGGGTAAAGAGGAAATCTAACTTCATTCCAGTTTGAGAATAATACATTGTTTGACCTAATAAACATAAATGCATTAAGTACCAGGCACATAAACTGACTCTGTGATGTAGGTTCTATTTTTATTCCCGCTGATCATCAGAGAGCAGTGAAGCACAGAAAGTCACAGAAGGCTCTAGGAATCCTAAAGGTGAGTCTCTTTCAGCAGTCTCTTTCTGTCTCTTGAGGGTCAAAGATTTAAAAGTTTAGTGTAGGTCTTCCCTGGTGGTCCAGTGGTTAACAATCTGCCTGTCCATGCAGGGGACATGGATTCAATCCCTGATCTGGGAAGATCCCACAGGCTGCAGAGCAACTAAGCCCGCGAGCTGCAGCTACTGAAACCCACGTGCCCTCAAGCCCATGCTCTGCAATAAGAGAAACCATCTCAATGAGAAGCCTGCACACTGCAGCCAAGGGAACCCCTGCTCACTGCACCTAGAGAAAGTCCATGCACAGCACCGAAGACCCAAAGCAGCCAAAAAAAAGTAAGTAAAATTTAAGAAGTTTAGTCTCAGAGATTTAAGTAGGATAACATTCTTTTTCTTAATTATATTTTTATTTTCCCTTTGAAACATTTAAAATTAGGATAAAACAATGTACTTACAGAGTGAATTATGAAATAATAAAAGTATTAAAGGCTAAAAACAAAACTTAAAGATTATAAATATAAATTTACACATGTAAATTTACATATGTATATTTATATCTATGTGCCTTCCAAATTCACTCAATACATCTGAAAATGCTTCACCCATTTCCGTACAGCTGCTGGTAAGCTGGTAAGTCACTTCAGTCATGTCCGACTCTGTGCGACCTCATAGATGGCAGCTCACCAGGCTCCCCCGTCCATGAGATTCTCCAGGCAAGAACACTGGAGTGGGTTGCCATTTCCTTCTCCAATGCAGGAAAGTGAAAAGTGAAAGTGAAGTCACTCAGTCGTGTCCGACTCTTAGCGACCCCATGGACTGCAGCCTACCTACCAGGCTCCTCCATCCATGAGATTTTCCAGGCAAGAGTACTGGAGTGGGGTGCCATTGCCTTTTCCTTCTGTACAGCATCCACTGTATTATCCTTAGATGCTCACCTGTCCAGGCCTTTTTGGATACTGACTGCCAACTTTCTGGCTCTTGCTCTTTCTTTGATAAACGGGCTACATTTCCTAGTGTTTGGGATGCTGTGTGTTTCTTCACAGCCTGCCCAAGCTCCCTCTCCTAAATGAATCTTGCATGTTTCAGGCTCATTAACTGTATATTCTAACGAGTTAAGTTCATTTGAGTTACATTTGTTAATTTACTCTGCTAGGGAATTTCTCACACTCTGTGTGTGACTTTGCCCTGGTGGCCTGGGAGAATGATCATTGTTTATTATCTGAGAGTCATGTCACCAAGGGAGAAGATTTGACTTCTTCACTTTTACCTGTAACCCCAGATTTCATCTTTGTATACTTGACTTCCTGCATCTGGAAGCAACTTTTTGAATAAAATGAAACCATCAAAGCAGTAGAGAGAACCAGTGCACTCAGGGGAGCTGGTGTTAAGATAAGGCTATTATAGCATGTAAATTATCAAGTAACTGTTTTGAATAAAAACAGTAGTCAAGTCAACATCTCTTGTGATTCAAACAGAATTATCTTTCAAGTTTTGCAGGATGCAAACTGCTAGTGTTTCAAGAATCAGATATTTAACAAAGAAGAAGCCAAAACAGATGTAAAAGAATATTTCACAGCCACTTCAAGAATGCATGCTTTTGTTGGACTGAGTTCTGAAAGCAGATTGGTTTTTGTTTGAAGACCAGTATTTACAGTGCATTTGAAAATCTGGTCTCATATTGAATTTGAGTTCTGATTCAGGGGGTGATATTCAGCATGGCCTGAGATCATACAGATTTTGTTTTGAGCTGTAGAATCTGTCCTTGTCTCTCTCTCAACACACACACACACACACACACACACACACACACACACACACGCCGTAGACCAGGAGTCACAGGATGAAATAATAGGACCCATTTCTGACGTAACTGTTATGCATGTTCTGCAGATGAAGTCCACTCTGCAGAAAATCAAACATTCTTTAGTTTTCAGCAATGCCCAAGTCTGAATAGTGTTTGAGGAAGAGAAAGAAGCATAGTAGATAAAGGCATTCAACTGAAACTCTGAACCTTGCCCAGTTGTAGCCAAGCACTGGCAATTCTGCTTTATTGACTATGGCAAAGCCTTTGACTGTGTGAATCACAAGAAACTGGAAAATTCTTCAAGAGATGGGAATACCAGACGACCTGACCTGCCTCCTGAGAAATTTGTATGCAGGTCAAGAAGCAACAGTTAGAACCGGACATGGAACAATAGACTGGTTCCAAACTGGAAAAGGAGTACGTCAAGGCTGTATATCGTCATGCTGCTTATTTAACTTATATACAGAGTATATCATGTGAAATGCCAGGCTGGATGAAGCACAAGCTGGAATCAAGATTGCTGGGAGAAATATCAATAACCTCAGATACGCAGATGACACCACCCTTATGGCAAAAAGCAAAGAGGAACTAAAGAGCCTCTTGATGAAAGTGAAAGAGGAGAGTGAAAAAGCTCACTTAAGACTCAACATTCAAAAAATGAAGATCATGACATCTGGTCCCACACTTCATAGCAAATAGATGAGGAAACAATGGAAACAGTGAAGGACTTTATTTTTTTGGGCTTCAAAAAATCACTGCAGAGGTGACTGCAGCCATGAAATAAAAAGATGCTTGCTCCTTTGAAGAAAAGCTATGGCCAACCCAGACAGCATATTAAAAAGGAGAGACATTACTTTGTCAACAAAAGTCCGTCTAGTTAAAGCCATGGTTTTTCCAGTAGTTATGTATGGATGTGAGAGTTGGACCATAAAGAAAGCTGAGCACTAAGAATTGATGCTTTTGACCTCTAGTGTTGGTGAAGACTCTTGAGAGTCCCTTGGACAGCAAAGAGATCCAACCAGTCCATCCTAAAGGAAATCAGTCCTGAGTATTCACTGGAAGGACTGATGCTGAAGCTCCAATACTTTGGCCACCTGATGTGAAGAACTGACTCATTGGAAAAGACCCTGATGCTGGGAAAGATTGAAAGCAGGAGGAGAAGGGAATGACAGAGGATGAGATGGTTGGATGGCATCACTGACTCGATGGGCATGAGTTTGAGCAAGCGCCATGAGAATGGTGAAGGACAGAGAAGTCTGGCGTGCTGCAGTCCATGGGTCACAAAGAGTTGGACACAACTGAGCAACTGAACTGAATTGGCAATTCTCTGTGAGGACTTTAGAAGTCTGGGTATATCGAAGAGCCGACATCTCTGTCTACAAGCATGAGAAATGGAACAATATGAACTCAGAGATTAATGGAATCAGAGAGAGTTACAGATTCAGGAAGCAGAAAAAAGTCAGAAGGACTGGGGCCAGATCACAACAGTGCTATTTTCATTGTCTACTCTTTTTTTTTTTCTTTTAATTTTATTTTGTTTTTAAACTTTACATAATTGTATTAGTTTTGCCAAATATCAAAATGAATCCGCCACAGGTATACATGTGTTCCCCATCCTGAACCCTCAATCCTTTTATGCATCACAGCCTTGTCATGGTGAAGGGGCTTGCCTAACCCAGTGAAGCTATGAGCCATACTGCATAGGGCCACTCAAGATGAATGGGTCATAGTGAAGAGTTCTAACAAAACATGGTCCTCTGGAGGAGGAAACGGCAATCCACTTTTCCCCCATTTTTCTGAGTGAGAAGGAAGTCGAAGCTAACACTAAAACCATACCGCATATTATGTGTAGTTAACTGTGCTTAAGTTATCTCTGCTAAATTGTCAAGTTTAATCCATTGTGTGGGGTCACTTAACGCCTTATAGTTTCCTTTGTTACTATAAAATTCTTAGTAGAATAATTTCTTCATATACTGTGAAGAGAAGTGCCAGAACTTTGTTGAATCTCTGCTGATAGCTTTATGCAAGATTCTAGAGGGTGGAGCAGGTTTGCATTCCACAGAGGATGGTTTGTTACTTAAGGCCTATGCGAGCATGCTAAGTTACTTCAGTCGTGTCTGACTCTTAGTGACCCCATGGACTGTAGCCTGCTAGGCTCTTCTGTTCATAGGATTCTCCAGGCAAGAATACTGGAGTGGGTTGCCATGCCCTCCTCCAGGGGATCTTCCTGATCCAGGAGTCGAACGCGTATCTCCTGAGTCTCTTATATTGGCACGCGGGTTCTTTACCACTAGTGCCACCTGGGAAGCCCATTTAAGGCCTGTGACTTGGGTTAACCTAGGAGAAAGAATTGTATGGCATTACAGGCAGTGAAGAGGCTTTGTCTCATATCTAACCAGACCTTTAAGTATAAAGGAAGTTGAGCTCGGGGCAATAAATGGCTTGTGCAAAGCCACTGAGGCCACAAAGCACGGGTATGTTGTTGCCAGGACTGGTATGTTGCTCTCCAGGTCCTACCCCTCAGTTCTTCACCTTCTGCATCTTGATTCCACCAAAATTGGTTCTTCCGGCAAGGGAGAGAATCTCTTTTAATCTGTTTCTGAAATAAAATTTTCTCTGCCATTTGCAACACTCCAGAGAATAGGAACATAACAAAATCATTGTTTTGCGTTAATACTTCCATTTCCAGCTATCTCGGCAATCAATCAGAACTTTTATCTTCTTGCCTGAAGAGACAAGGACATTTAATTCACAGCAATTTCCTTTTTCCTTTCTCTCAGAGACTCTATTAAACAAAACATGATGGATCACACTCAATATTTGCATGCCAGCTAAAACAGGGACAGAACGCTGCTAGAACAGAGAGGATCCTACCTTTGCCTAAACCTGACAGAGGTGAAATGGAGGTTAGCGCTGGGAAATGCTCAAATTCTGCCCTTGTGAGTCTTCTTCACTCTAGGAAGGTGGCCCAATTAACAGCCAGAATGAAAACTGGAAACTGTGCTTAAAATTAATAAATTCTCATCAACAAAGATCATGTTGTTCAGTCGCTCAGTCATGTCCCACACTTTGCAACCCCATAGAGAGACTCTTTGTAGCCAGAAACAAAGATCATAGTCCTACCTAATTAAGGCTGGGCTTCCCTGGTGGCTCAGTGGTAAAGAATCCATCTGCCAGTACAGGAGACACAGGTTCAATCCCTGGTCCTGGAAGATCCCCTGAAGAAGGAAATGGCACCCCAGTCCAGTATTCTTGCCTAGAGGATCTCAGGGACAGAGGAGCATGGTGGGCTACAGTCCATAGCGGGTCACAAGGAGTTGGACACGATTTAGAGACTGACCATCAACAATAATTAAGGGCACTTTTTGGTTTGTTTTGGGTGCTCCATGTGGCTTATGGGATCTTAGTTCCTGGACCAGGGACTGAACCCAGGCCCTCAGGCAGTGAAAAGGCCAAGTCCTAACCTTTGGACCGACAGGCAATTCCCAAGGCTAGTTGTTTTTTGATAACACTTGAATTTTAGAAAACTGATCTGGGGCATAATCTGGCCAAGAATTCCTGTTACTCTACTGGTCATTTCAGTTCATTCGCTCCTTCCCATAACGATTAGAACAGAAAATTTTTAAACCTGTGTATTTATAGAGACCATTCATTTTTCCTCTTCTTCACAGTACCCTGGAATGCTTGCCTTGTATGTATTTTAGAACAACCCAATGTATCTTACAGTCTTTTGCAAATGGAGCTGTTGATTGTAGTATTGACAGGACCACAAGGGGATGCCCAGTCCAGCTGCTAGTTTTATGCAGAGGATGATATTTCTACCTGTATTTTCTTTTCTACAGGGAGTTTATCATTTGCTTGAAAACAAGGTTAAATAGTGATGTGTTGACGTGAATGTGAGTCTCCTGCCTCTTAGTGACAAAGCTGTTTTCATTCATATATTTATTCATTTAAGAGATCTTATTGTGCTGGGGATATAAACAAGATGTAGTATCTTCCCACAAGAAATTTAGACAGGAGAGGTATTATAGATAAATTAACACTAATAATACGGTGTGATAAACACCATTGTGGAATGAATGTGAGATTCTGTGGGAGCACAGAGGAGAGATTCAGAATGCTATTTGGGGGATTTAGGGAAATTGTTAATTTCCTTAATCCTCCTGTAATGCAATTTAAGGAAAGAGTTCCAGAAAAAGTAAAATCTAAATTGCAACCTGAAGGCTGGACTGGAGTTAGCTTCGTGATGCAGTGGGGGAACCAGGCAGAGGGAATCATCTGAAATGAGAAAGCCTGGCTCATTCATGGGGAAATGTGCCCTTTATGTACAGGATGACTATATATGGACAATGATGAGAGAAGTTGGAAAGAGAAATTGTTTAGGCTCCATAAACCATGTTAAAGATTTTGAACTTGCTATGTATTGCAGTGGGAAAATGTTGAATGATTACTGGAACACGAATGACAAAAATACCTTTAGGCTACAGAACAGTTCCCTTGTGTCTCAGAGGGTAAAGAATCTGCCTGCAATGCAAGAAACCCAGTTTGATCCGTGGGTTGGGAAGATCCCCTGGAGAAGCGCATGACTATCCACTCCAGCATTCTTGCCTGGAGAATTCCATGGACAGAGGAGCCTGGTGGGCTGTAGCCCATGGGGTCACAAAGAGCCAGACACAACTGAGCAACTAACACAGAGAACAATTATTTGGGCTAGGGTATGGGTGATAGATTAGACAAAATCAAGGAAACAGACACCCCCACCACAGCCTGGATTGTCTACCTACAAAGTCTTTTGTCACAGTTGATCAGAAGGAAACTTATTTAGGAAATGAGCAAATGTTGGCATTTATATTGATTTGGTAACCATGCTTCATAGTCTTTCCAGGTTCCCAAACTCCAGTACTCTTGCCTGGAAAATCCCATGGGCGGAGGAGCCTGGTGGGCTGGAATCTGTGGGTTTGCAAAGAGTTGGACACGACTGAGTGACTTCACTTTCACTTTTCACTTTCATGCATTGGAGAAGGAAATGGCAACCCACTCCAGCGTTCTTGCCTGGAGAATCCCAGGGACAGGGGAGCCTGGTGGGCTGCTGACTATGGGGTCGCACAGAGTCGGACACGACTGAAGTGACTTAGCAGCAGCAGCAGCAATACTCACAGCTGTTTTCCCTCTTTTGACATTCCTTATTATATGTCTCTTATTCATGGTCCTTGATTTTAATTTGTTATCTACTTAAGGAAGGAGGCTTTATGCAATCTCAAGCCTATGGGCCCTCCAGTGACTTTTCAAAGATTGCTCATCCTTTCCCAAATTGTAGATTGGCCATCCTTTCCCAAATCCTTTCTTTGTACAGTGGGATCCACCTGAGGATGCATTATGCTGCTGCTGCTAAGTCGAGTCAATCATGTCCAACTCTGTGTGACCCCATAGATGGCAGCCCACCAGGCTCCCCCGTCCCTGGGGTTCTCCAGGCAAGAACACTGGAGTGGATTGCCATTTCCTTCTCCAATGCAGGAAAGTGAAAAGTGAAAGTGAAGTTGCTCAGTTGTGTCCGACTCTTAGTGACCCCATGGACTCCAGCCCACCAAGCTCCTCCTTGCATGGAATTTTCCAGGCAGGAGTACTGGAGTGGGGTGCCATTGCCTTATCCATGTGTTATGCTAAGTGAACATATATGAGAAGTAAATAGTCTCCAGTCATAATGCCTACTTCACTAGCTCCTCACTGCCCATGACAGGCCCACCATCGTGCCATTTTGTAGAGACCAACACTACTCTCAGGAACAATCCTCATGCAGGTCACGTCAGGGGATGATTTGTTTTGGCCCCATTCACTTTCTTTCTTTCTTTTTTTGCAAACATTTTAATTTATTTATTTATATTTTTCCATCATGGTTTATCACAGGATATTGAATATAGTTCCCTGTGCTATACAGTAGGACCTTGTTGTTTATCCATTCTAAATGTAATAGTTTGCATCTACCCACTCCAGATTCCCAGTCCGTCCTTCTCCCTTCCTCCCTCCCCCTTAGCAACCACAACTCTGTTCTCCATGTCTGTGAGTCTGCTTCTGTTTTGTAGGTAGGTTCATTTGTGCCATATTTTAGAGTTCACATATAAGTGATAGCATATGATATTTTTCTTTCTCTTTCTGACATGCTTCACTTAGTATAATAATCTCTAGTTGCACCCAGATCAGATCAGTCACTCAGTCGTTTCCGACTCTTTGCGACCCCATGAATCGCACGCCAGGCCTCCCTGTCCATCAACATCTCCCAGAGTTCACTCAGACTCACGTCCATCGAGTCAGTGATGCCATCCAGCCATCTCATCCTCTGTCGTCCCCTTCTCCTCCTGCCCCCAATCCCTCCCAGCATCAGAGTCTTTTCCAATGAGTCAACTCTTCGCATGAGGTGGCCAAAGTACTGGAGTTTCAGCTTCAGCATCATTCCTTCCAAAGAAATCCCAGGGCTGATCTCCTTCAGAATGGACTGGTTGGATCTCCTTGCAGTCCAAGGGACTCTCAAGAGTCTTCTCCAACACCACAGTTCAAAAGCATCAATTCTTCGGCCCTCAGCCTTCTTCACAGTCCAACTCTCACATCCATACATGACCACAGGAAAAACCATAGCACCCGTGTTGCTGCAAACGTTGTCCCCATTCACTTTCAATGCTAATGTGAGTTTGAATTAGAGGCCAAGATGGATCACTTCTAAAGTCAAGAGACAGTGGCTTGGGACTTCCTTGGAGGTCCAGTGGTAAAGCATCCACCTTGCAATCAGGGGACGTGCTCCCTGGCCAGGGAACTAAGACCCCGTATGCCACGTAGCACCTACACCTGTGCACTGCAGCTGCTGAGCCTGCAGGCTGCAACAAGAGAGCGTGTGCACTGCACTGAAAGGATTCCACACGATGCAGCAAAGATCCTGTGCGCCTCAACTAAGACCTGATGCAGCAAAAAAAAAAAAAAAAAAAAAAAAGAGAGAGACAGAAAGAGAGACGGTGGCTTATACATATTCCAGGAGGAGCTTAGAGAGTAACCTGACAAGGAGTGGGTGATAGGAGGGCTGAAGAAGATCGTTGGAGCTGCCAGGACCTCCTTTCCCCATGACTCTGCTTCTTTTATTTCAGACAATTTCCTGTATTGAACAGAAAGTGTTAACTCCTACCTTCCAACAGAGGTGTTCACACTGACCCTAGAGTTGATCAGATCTCAAAGTTCGTATCCCCCTCCAATTCACTCACTAAGGTTATTGTCTCACAGATACACAGATCCGGCATTTATCCACCTAGATACCAGAAACAAGCCTAGGATATGCCCTATTTAGGCAAAGCCATCCTGGGATCCCAAACCTGTTTCCCCAGAACCTACAATATTCGTTCAGCTAACATTTCCTAACTTGAATTAAACTTCCAAATATGTGAATGGCTCGAAATCTCCACGTGCAGCTTGCATTTTGCAGACAGTCCCCATGCTGATGGTGCAGTGTTGTGGGGTGGGTAGGGAGGAGGCCTACTATTTGGGACCCAGAGGTGGCACCCGCTCTAGGCTGACAGGGGCCTATCAAGGTGAAGGTGATGGATGGATTTGCACGAGGGAGGCAGTTATTTTAATAAGGATTATCTGAGTTAGCTCAGAATAACCAGCTGCTTGTCTCCACAGGGAGCACCATTTGACATAAATGAAGACAAGGACAATGATTGAGTCTGAAAGAGAGTTAATTGAAAAGGAGTAACTTGCTCTGATCTGCAGATTGAGCTCCTTAGGAGGATTCAGGGGAGCCAGAGTGAGTCAAACGATTTTACATGCAGGAATTTCCCTGGAAGATGCAGACGCTGTTACTCGATTGACCTCAAATCAGGAAAAGGCCAACATCACAGCAGCTCAAAGCGTGTTAGTTTCCTGGGGATGCATCTCTTAATTGCAATGTTCATTACAGTGGTGCCTTTTTAAAAAATTTTAGAGTTAGACAAGCTTTTAAAAAATATCAAAGGCAGGGAGAATGAAAGAGTGGGGAGTTAAGTATTTGACCCATCTTCATCTAACAAATGGAGAAGGCAATGGCAACCCACTCCAATACTCTTGCCTGGAAAACTCCATGGATGGAGGAGCCTGGTAGCCTACAGTCCATGGGGTCTCGAAAAGTCGGATACGACTAAGCGACTTCACTTTCACTTTTCACTTTCAGGCATTGGAGAAGGAAATGGCAACCCACTCCAGTGTTCTTGCCTGGAGAATCCCAGGGATGGGGGAGCCTGGTGGGCTGCCATCTATGGGGTCGCACAGAGTTGGACATGACTGAAGCGACTTAGCAGCAGCAGCAGCAGCAGCAGCATCTAACAAAATGTCTTCAGCTTTTGGATTGAAAGACAATTTTGTTCAGTTGAGGACCCATTTCTCTATTAACTCTTCTAGAAATCAAGAATTAATAAGCATCTGTTGAGAAAAGCTGGTATTGATTTTTCTCTTGATGAATATGAGCTACATACCATACATTTTCTACTATGTTATTCAGATCTCTGCTCAAATGTCATCTCTTTGGACAAGTTGTATAGGACCAATCACTCTGTCTACATGAGAGCCCCATCATTCTCTATCAATAATTACCCCAGTGCATTTTTTTTTTTTGGTGTTGAGTATGATATTATATTAAGCTTTCCTGGTGGCTCAGTGGTAAAGAATCTGCCAGCAATGCAGGAGACCCAGGTTCAATCTCTGCGTCGGGAAGATGCCCTGGAGGAGGAGGGCATGACAACCCCTCCATGGGTGTTCTTGCCTGGAGAACTTAACGGGCAGAGGATCCTGGTGAGCTATAGTCCATGGGGTTGCGAAGAGTCGGACATAACTGTGTGCCACTCATTCACTCATGATGTCATACTGCATACTTATTTTTCTTTCTAGTCTGGGTGACTGTGACCTTCATGAAGGCAGGAACTTTGTTTAAGTTACTACTGTATCTTTAGTACCTAAAATAGTGTTTGTCACTATTAAAAACAAATGACCAAGTACCCTGGGCAAGAATTTTTGTGTTTATTTCTAGTGTGCTATATTCACTTTTTATTTCCTTGTGTGGAAAGCTATTTTATTGCAGATTTTAAAGTTCTTTTATGAAGAAACAATAATAACAAAGAGATAAAAGTACTATTAGCAATAAACAACAGGAAAGCTTGTCACAGTGGGGGAAGAAACACCAAAAATTAACAGCTGAAGAAATAAAGTGTCACAGAAATGAGCAGCCTAAATATAAGTATATCACAAAACTACGTTAGGTGAAGTGAACTATGTAAGAGCCATGGCATAAATTTCATCATAAAATTGGTATATATGATTCTGTTAGGTGATCAATGAACCCTGTGACTAGTCCTTTGCTTTTTATTGAACTTTTTATTGAGATAATTATAGATTCACATGCATTTGTAAGGATTAATAAAAGAAGATCCTGGGAGCTCTAATGCCAGCAGGACTGGTCACGTGCCACCTATCTTTAGGGGCAGAGAGCCACACTGTTGATTTTAAGAAATGAAAAGAGGATTGTTCCAATGTAAGATAACATCACAGGGGGCTCCTGAACTCACATCCTCCTATACACATGAAACCTATAGTTACACATGGAGCTGCTGCTGCTGCTGCTGCTAAGTCACGTCAGTCGTGTCCGACTCTGTGCGACCCCATAGACGGCAGCCCACCAGGCTCCTCTGTCCCTGGGATTCTCCAGGCAAGAACACTGGAGTGGGTTGCCATTTCCTTCTCCACACATGGAGCAGTTCCCTCCAAAAGAAATCCAGAAACTAGCTGAATGACTCTTACACATCATGAATGGGAAAAAACCCACATCAAGAAGGGTTGGACAGGTTGAGATATACTCTTACTCTAAACCTTCCCCTGGCTCAGTCACCTACACTTTAGTGGGATCTTACAACTCCCAATTTCTCCTTGAGGAGTGAAGGACTTGGACTCAACATTAAGCAACCCAGCTTTTAAAACTGCCACCTGGGAGACAGGTCCCTCATCTCAGAAAGCCAATAGGACTTGGCGTCTCAGAGACTCACAAGGCTGTAGCAAGCCAGGAACCAGTTATATTTAAATGTATTTATTTTAAATTAAAGGATAATTGCTCTACAATATTGTGTTGGTTTCTTCCATTCATCAACATGAATTAGCCATAGGTATACATTATGTCCCCTTCTTCTTGAACCTTCCTTCCACCTCCCTTCCCATCCCACCCCTCTAGGTTGTCACAGAGCCCCAGTTTGAGTTCCCTGAGACATACAGCAAATTCCCACTGGCTATCTATTTTACATATTATAGTGTATTTGTTTCCATGTTACTGTCTCCGTTTGTCCCACTCTCTCCTTCTCCCTCTCTCTCCGCAGTTCCATTCTTTACATTTGCATCTCCATTGCAGCCCTGCAAATAGGTTCATCAGTACCATTTTTATAGATTCTATATGTATGCATTAATATGTGATATTTTTCTCTTTCTGACTTACTTTACTCTGTTATGACCAACCTAGACAGCATATTAAAAAGCAGAGACATTACTTTGCCAACAAAGGTCTGTCTAATTAAAGCTTTGGTTTTTCCAATAGTCATTTATGAATGTGAGAGTTGGAGTATAAAGAAAGCTGAGTGCCAAAGAATTGATGCTTTTGAACTGCAGTGTTGGAGAAGACTCCTGAGAGTTCCTTGCACTGCAAGGATATCCAACCAGTTCATCCTAAAGGAAATCAGTCCTGAATATTCATTGGAAGGACTGATGCTGAAGCTGAAACTTCAATACTTTGGCCACCAGATATGAAGAACTGACTCACTGGAATAGACCCTGATGCTGGGAAAGATTGAAGGCAGGAGGAGAAGGGGATGACAGATGATGAGATAGTTGGATGGCATCACCAACTCAATGGACATGAGTTTGAGTAAGCTCCAGGAGTTGGTGATGGACAGGGAAGCCTGGTGTGCTGCAGTCCATGGGGTCGCAAAGAGTTGACTCATGACAAAGAGTCACTCAACATGACTGAGAGACTGAACGGAACTGAATTCACTCTGCATAATAGGCTCTGGGTTCATCCATCTTATTAGAACTGACTCAGATGTGTTCCTTTTTATTTCTGAGTAATATTTCCATCGTAAGAAACGGTTTTCGAAAAGGACTGGCTGTGACTACCCCTGGCCCTCGCCCCCAGCTCAGCCCAGATGAAGCAGATTGGAAAGCCTATCTCTACCTTTCTCTGAAAGAGGCCTCTTCATACATCACAAGCTGCTGCCTGAGGGTCAGATTCCTAATGCAGCACATCTGTGGGGGCTGACTGAGTTCCTCCCCTGAGACTGAGGAGGCCAGTGGGTGAGAACTATCTCCGAACTCTCTCTCCAGCCTGCTCCAGGACGCCGGTGTCTCCACTGTATTTGCTGGAATATTTCCACAGAGATGTCAAACTGCCCTTCAGAAAGGTTTGGAAATGATTTTATTCTCTAGTAATGAATGAGAATGGAGGTTTCTCCTCATTCTTGCAAACATTGGCTGTTATTTATTTTTAAATGCTTGGTGTTTTTATTGTTGTTTTTGATATGGACCATTTTTGCAGTCTTTATTGAATTTGTTACAATATTGCTTCTGTTTTGTGTTCTGGTTTTTGGCTATGAGGCATTGGGGTCGTAGAATCCCCAACCCCAGTATTGGAAGGTGAAATTAACCACTGGACCGGTAGGAAAGTCCTTTGGCTGTTGTTTCTTAAAATCTATATCATTGGCCATTTTCTAATGTGATGGTGGATTTTTGTCTATTTGTTTTGGACCAGTGGCTTTCAACTCTGGCAGCTTGTGGATCTCCTGGTGAACTTCTAAATAATACTTGAGTCTCAGCCCCAGCTGATTAAATTACAGGCTCCTCAGGCAGTTCTGATGTTCAGCCATGGTTGACAGCCACTCTTTGGGGCTAGGATGGGAGTTGATGGAGGCACAAACTGCTGAGGTATAGATTTGGTTCAGGAGCTCATAGTAGAGCATGACATCAAGTCAGACCAACCACCCAAATAGCCAGATCAGCTGACAAATATTATTTAATGAGCTCTGCAGATAATCAAGGCTCACTCTGTTTCCAGTGACATCATTTCAAAGCAGTGTTGTTGGAGAACTGGTGAATTTGGCCAACGCAGCCTGGGTGTGAAGTCCTGAGTCCCCGCTTAGAGTCACAAGTTTAATGAACATCTGGGTTATCAAGAATAGAAACGGCTTCTTGACAAACAATGCATATTGTGTGTGTGTTTAAGCTTTTTATTTTGAGATATTTGTAGATTCCCATGCAGTTGTAAGAAATAGTATCGAGAGATCTCACATACCCTTTACCCTAAACTGTAGGACAATATGGCAGCAGGATATGGGCCCTGACAGTCAAGGAGCAGACCATTTCCATCACCACAAGGAATCTCCCATGTTGCTTTTTTTTAGCCACACCCACTTCCCTTCTAAGGCAACTCCTTCCTTAACTACTGGCTACCATGAAGCTAGTCTCCATTTCTATATACCTGACATTTCAAGAGTGTTATATAAGTGGAATCATACAAGATACAACTTTTAAGGATTGTTTTTTCCCACTCTGCACAATTCTCTTGTGATTTATTTAGTGTGTCTTATTTATTTATTCCTTATTAATATTTATTGATATTCCTTTTTATTTATCAATATTCCTTTTTATTTCTGGGTAGTATTCTGTAGTAAGGATATATAGTTTAACCATTCACCAGTGAAAGAAGGTCTGGGTTGTTTCCAATTTTTGCAAAGAAAGTTTCAATAAACATTTATGTGTGTGTGTATATACATATATAAATATATATATTTGTGTGTGTGTGTATGTGTTAGCATATCTCCATTTCTTTGGGATAAGAGTGCTCTTGCTGGATGATTTGAAAATTTATTTTATTTTATTTTTGCAAAACTGCCAAACTGTTTTCCAGAGTGACTGTACTATTTTACATTCACACCAGTAATGTATGAGTAATTAACTTCCTCTACATCCTCACCTACATTTGATGTTGTCATTTTTAAAAATAAATTAGCTATTCTGATAGACATGTAGTGATAACGCTGCTGCTGCTGTTAAGTCACTTCAGTCTGGTTTTAACTTTGTTTCACTAGTGGCTGTTGATATTGAACATCTTTTCATGTGCTAATCTGCAGTCTGTGTATCTTCTTTGGTGAAATATCTGTTTATACCTTTTGCCCATTTTGTGATTGGAATGTTGGTTTTGTTGTTGTTGTTTTTTTTTTTACTGTTGATATTTGAGAGTTCATTATATGCTTGTTCTTTGTCAGATATGTGGCAAGTATCTTCTCTCAGTCTGTGGCTTGTTTTTTCGTTCTCTTAACAGGGTCTTTTGTAGAGCAAAAGTTTTAAAATGAAGTTCAGTTTATCAAATTTTCCTTTCATGGATTAAACTTTTGGTGTCAAGCCTAAGGGCTCTTTACCTAGACTTGTATTCCAAAGATGTTTCTCATGTTTCCTTTTTTCTAAAAGTTTTATAGTTTACATTTAAGTCTGTGATCCATTTTGGTTTAACTTTATATGTTTCTTTTTTCTTATTTTTTTGTTGATAGATCTTCAATTGCTTGAGCACAATTTATTGCAAAGGCAATCTTTTCTCCATTGAATGATTTTGTACCTTTGCCAAAAGTCAGCTGGGCATGTTTGTATGTTTCTGGGCCCTCTGCTTTGTCCAGCTGATCTATTTATTCCTCTGGTAATATCATTGTAATGGTTACTGTAGCTAAATAGTAAATGTTGAAATTGAGTAGATTGATTCTTCATACTTAGTTTTTTGTTTTTGAAATTGTTTTACTTTTATAGTTCCTTTATGTCTCTACATAAATTTTAGAAAAATTTTGTCTATCTACAAAAGATATTGCTGGGGTTTTGGTAGAAATTTTGTCACAGCTGTATATCAATCTGGGGAGAATTGACATCTTTACTGTGTTTAGTCTTCCAATTCATAAATGTAGTACCTCTCTCCATTTGTTTAGATTTTCCTTCCTTTTCCTATTCCCTCTTTCCTCCCCCTTCATTCCTTCTTTCTTTCCTTCCTTCTTTTCTCAGTATTATATAGTTTTCAGCATGCATATCCTGTACGTGTTTTGTTAGATTTACATATAAGTTTTTCATTTTTTTGAGCAATTGGAAATGGTATTGAATTTCTACTTTTGGTGTCTATATACTCATTGCTAATATATAAAAGTATAACTGATTTTTGTATGTTTTCTTGTATTTCATGACCTTGCTGAACTTATTTATTCCATAATTTTTTTTTTTCAGATTCCTGGGCATTTTCTCTGTAAACTATAATGTCATCTGCAAGCATTTTAATTTTTTTCCTTTCTGATCTGCATGGCTTTTACTTCTTTTTCTTGTCTTCTTGCACTGGCCAGCATTTTCAATGCTATGTTGGATAATAGTGGTATGGGTAGACATCCTTGAATTGTTCTCAGCCTTAGAAAGAAAGCATTCTGTCATTGACCGTTAAGTATAATGTTAGCTGCAAGTTTATTTATTTTTTTTGTAGATACTCTTCATCAAGTTGAGGAAGTTCTCCTCTATTGCTATTATTCTGAAATTACTTTTTTAAAACTATGAATGGGTGTTGAATTTTGTCAGTTGCTTTTTCTGCAGCATTGATTTAATCACGTGATTTTTTTTTTTTTCTTCTTTAGTGTGTTAATATGGCAGATTACACTGAGTTTATAAAACTCATGGGTTGCAGTGGTGATGGGGGTGGTTGTTGTTTTTTGTTATTTAGTTGCTCAGTCATGTCTAACTTTTGCGACCCCATGGACTGTAGTCTGCCAGGCAGGCAGAGGGGATGAAATTTCCAGTTCTCTACTTGGCCTTCTGTAACAGCATGTTGGTGTTGTATTGTAGCCTTCTAAGCACAGAAATATAAATTCTCCACTCAGCCGTTTCTGGGCTTTTGGTGACGGGGGTTGGAGCCACAGTTTTGTATTGTTTTTCTGGTGTTTGGCTACAACAGAGCAGTTATTATGTGAAACTCTTCTTAGGCTGTCCCTGATGGGGTTCTTTGATTGAGAGAGAGTAAGTTTAATTTATTTATTCTTTTACTTGTGGATGTTTCTGGTTGTTTGGCTTGGGATATTTGAGGCAAAAAGAAGATTCAAGGAACTTACCACTGTGTCCTTCCCCTGGTTCTGTTGAGCCTAATTGGTCTTCTTTCCACCTTTCAGGGTTTCCTTGTCTTTGTGTATAATGGCCAGAGATTTTATTTTTTATTATTTTATTTTAAGATTTATTTTTTTTATTGATGTGGACCATTTAAAAAGTTTTTTTTTTTTTTTTTTTTTTAAATTGAGCTTGTTACAGCATTGCTTCTGTTTTATGTTTTGGTTTTTGGCCTTGAGGCATGTGGGATCTTGATTCCTCAACCAGGGGTCAAACTGCACCCCCTGCATTGGAAGGTGAAGTCTTAATCCCTGGACTGCCTGGGAAGTCCCATGTCCAGAGTTTTTAGTTGTACTTGTTAGGAGGAATAGGAGGAAGTATTTCTACTCTGTATTCTCAGAAGTGGAAGCATGGAATTTTAGTTGTGGCCACGTTGGATGCATTAGGTTGAACTAGTCAGGATAAGACATTTATTTACACATGGCGACTTTCCTTCCTCATCGTTCTGCATGATAGAAGTATTATTTGCCTGCTTTAGCAAATGGAATCTTGATTACATGTTTTCCAGTACTGAAAATGTTGAATATTTTGTTTCACACATTTCACTTAAGCCTAATATCTGTCTCCATAGTTCTCTCTTATTAGTTATTATTTTGTTACTTGTCAACAGGACTCCAACTAGAGACTTTTGTGTGGAAAGAATGAAGGTTTTAGGGGAGGCATAACTCTTTTTGTGGGAATTGTCCTTGGGGATGGTCTTAGGGAAACACAAAGGGAAAGATAGGAAAGAGGGAGGGAGACAGACATTGTGTAGAGTCTATATGTTACATGCCTCACAGAGGTTATCTCATTTAATCTTACAGAAGTATTGTTACCATCTCTGGTTTTCAGCTGGGACCTTGGCTAGAGAGGTTAGGATGATTTAAGTAGATGTGTCCAGATTGGTTTTTAAGCCTGTATATTGACAACAGCTTTAGTTGTTCTCCCAAGCTGCCTTCACCAGGTCATGAAATCATCACACCTCTATATTGAAGTTTTGCCCTCAGTTTATGCCCGTTTATTCTGAAGGATATACTGTGGATAAGACAGTGAAGATAAGATCTATGATTACCTCATCCTGCTGGCTTCAGTGACTATCTTGCACTTTATAAAATGATACCCAGCCAATGGAATATGACAGTTATCTTTCCTAATATTTCAGCCTAGGCAATTGGATTCATGAAAAAACTTCTGAAGAGGAGTATGGGATAAGGATTTTGGGGAGAAAGAAAAAAATTATCAAAGGATGACAGCAAAAGAATATAGGCTAGAGAACTGTGTATCTCAATAAAGCATCACTAGCAGTCCAGCAGAAGCATTTTAAGCATTAAAAATGAGAGTATTTTGACCTAGTCAAGTGTCACCCAAACATAAAATTGTGGCAAATAATGTAAATTAGGTAATAGAATTTTGGTTCAGGAGAGAAGTATCAATTAGTTCAGTTTAGTCACTCAGTTGTGTCTGAACGCTTTGCGACCCCATGGACTGCAGCACCCCAGACCTCCATGTCCATCACCAACTTCCGGAGCTTGCTCAAACTCATGTCCATCTGCTATCTAACTCTGTCATCCTCTGTCATCCCCTTCTCCTCCTGCCTTCAATGTCAATATAAAACACAAAAATTGTATGATGTGGGATTCAGTAACATAGGCTAAAATACAGTAGTTTCATGAATTATTTTCTGAGGTGTGACAGTGATATTGTGGCTTCATAGGAGAATGTCCTTATTTAGGAGATGCCTGCCAAACTGTTTTGATGTCAAATGTCATGATGTCTGCACCTGACCTTCAAATTGTTCAGTCAAAAAAAAAAACAAAAACTTGGAATATTTTATTCCCATATTCACTTTACTTTGTTGCCACCTTCTCCCTTGGGCACAGTGCCTAGGGCCCAGATATTCTGGAGGGTCTACAAAAATGTTTTTTAAACATCCTTCTAAAATTAAAAGACAAAAAATGAATTTCTAGGTCAAATATTTTAACTTATAGTATTCATAATTCACCTTTATGCCAACACAGCCCTAAAATAGACTTTTAAATCTATTTTTATTGAGGAAGAGGCACACAAAAGTGTCTATGGCCCAGGAAAGCCATGAAGTGGTTCTCGATGCCACCATTAGGATTAAACTTCAGGAGATCCAAGATCAGTGGTTCCTTGGGTATTATGGACAATCAACACAGTGCCGGCTGTGACCATAGTCTCAGTTAGCATTTGTTGATTGAATGAAAGGATCTCTGACAAATTTTATGAACATTGAACATATTCTGCTAAAGGGTATAAAATGCTCTTCTAATAAGCTAGGTATGTATTATTTTTGGATTATCAAACATTTTGAATTGTAACTGTCTCATTCCCTCTTTATTGGTATGGAAATTTGAGAATTGGATACATAAGAAGGAAAAGATGGATCAATGATGGAGGCATGATTTGTTGAATACTCACTATATCTGCATTTATATAGTATATAAATACAGATACATAGTGCATTTAGACACTCAGTTCAGTACAGTCGCTCAGTCATGTCCGACTCTTTGCGACCCCATGAATCACAGCACATCAGACATCCCTGTCCATCACCAACTCCCAGAGTTCACACAAACTCATGTCCATCGAGTAGGTGATGCCATCCAGCCATCTCATCCTCTTTCGTCCCCTTCTCCTCCTGCCCCCAGTCCGTCCCAGCATGAGGGTCTTTTCCAAAGAGTCAACTCTTTGCATGAGGTGGCCAAAGTACTGGAGTTTCAGCTTCAGCATCAGTCCTTCCAATGAACACCCAGGACTGATCTCCTTTAGGATGGACTGGTTGGATTTCCTTGCAGTCCAAGGGACTCCCAAGAGTCTTCTCCAACACCACACTTCAAAAGCATCAATTCTTTGGTGCTCAGCTTTCTTCACAGTCCAACTCTCACATTCATACATGATCACTGGAAAAACCATAGCCTTGACTAGACGGACCTTTGTTGGCAAAGTAATGTCTCTGCTTTTGAATATGCTATCTAAGTTGGTCAAAACTTTCCTTCCAAGGAGTAAGCGTCTTTCAATTTCATGGCTGCAGTCACCATCTGCAGTGACTTTCAGTTCAGTTCAGTCGCTCAGTCATGTCCGACTCTTTGAGACCCCATGAATCGCAGCACACGAGGCCTCCCTGTCCATCACCAACTCCTGGAGTTCACTCAGACTCACGTCCATCGAGTCAGTGATGCCATCCAGCCATCGCACCCTCTGTTGTCCCCTTCTCCTCCTGCCCCCAATCCCTCACAGCATCAGTCTTTTCCAATGAGTCAACTCTTTGCATGAGGTTTTAGAGCCCCCCAAAATAAAGTCTGACACTGTTTCTGCTGTTTCCCCATCTGTTTGCCATGAAGTAATGGGACCAGGTGCCATGATCTTCGTTTTCTGAATGTTGAGTTTTAAGCCAACTTTTTCACTCTCCTCTTTCACTTTCATCAAGAGGCTTTTTAGTTCCTCTTTACTTTCTGCCATAAGGGTGGTGTCATCTGCATATCTGAGGTTATTGATATTTCTCCTGGCAATCTTGATTCCAGCTTGTGCTTCTTCCAGCCCAACATTTCTCATGATGTACTCTGTATATAAGTTAAATAAGCAGGGTGACAATATACAGCCTTGACGTACTCCTTTTCCTATGTGGAACCAGTGTGTTGTTCCATGTCCAGTTCTAACTGTTGCTTCCTGACCTGCATATAGGTTTCTCAAGAGGCAGGTCAGGTGGTCTGGTATTCCCATCTCTTTCAGAATTTTCCACAGTTTATTGTGATCCACACAGTCAAAGGCTTTGGCATAGTCAATAAAGCAGAAATAGATGTTTTTTCTGGAACTCTTGCTTTTTCCATTATCCAGCAGACCATTCCACATGGACCACAGCCTTGTCTAACTCAATGAAACTAAGCCATGCCGTGTGGGGCCACCCAAGATGGATGGGTCATGGTGGATAGGTCTGACAGAATGTGGTCCACTGGAGAAGGGGATGGCAAGCCATTTCAGTATTCTTGCCTTGAGAACCCCATGAACAGTATGAAAAGGCAAAAAGATAGGGCACTGAAAGTTGAACTCCCCAGGCCAGTATGTGCCCAATATTTTACTGGAGATCAGCGGAGAAATAACTCCAACAGGGTATTAACCCCAGAGCATCAGATGAGGGTAAGCACCTCTGTACAGCTTTCTTTTTCACATCCAGTTCTCTTTCCTAGAATCACAAGGTGATTTCCGATACCTCAGTTCCAGGCATTACTATTGATAACAGTTATAGATAAGGCACTTAATCCCGAATCATTCAGTCAACAAATGCTATGTGAAAAGCTAAAAATAATCCCTGAGTTTTCAAAGGCAGCTTGCTCAAGACACTTGCAAACAACACATTCATGGGAGGCAGAGTGGAGTGAAGCAGACAAGAGAATGTGCATTGGAATCCAGTAAGCTGGCTTCAGGTCCTGGCCTGGCCACTTTCTCACTGAGTAATAATGAGGAGTTGCTCAACCTCTTGGGCCTCTCTTTGCTCATCTACAAAAAGAAGTATTGTTCATTTTTATATATGAGGTATTTTATAAGGATTAAATGAGGTCATTCCCATAAAGTGCTTTTGAGCACATGATAAATGTGCACGTGGAAAATGCCAACAGATGCTTCTTGTTACATTGTTGCTGCTGCTGTATGCAAATTATCTGCAGAAAAATATTCATAAAATCATCCTGTGGTTTCCTCCTTCAGACAGACACATTGGGTTCAAAGCATGCAGAAAGAGGGCCTGAAATGCAGATATATAGTGTCTAAGTGCTTTGACTCCATCCCTTCATTCTTTCTGGAGTTATTTCTCCACTGATATCCAGTAGCATATTGGGCACCTACTGACCCGGGGAGTTCCCCTTTCAGTATCCTATCATTTTGCCTTTTCATACTGTTCATGGGGTTCTCAAGGTGTCCTCTGCATATCTGAGGTTATTGATATTTCTCCTGGCAATCTTGATTCCAGCTTGTGCTTCATCCAGCCCAGCATTTCTCATGATATACTCTGCATATAAGTTAAATAAGCAGGGTGGCAATATACAGCCTTGACGTACTCCTTTTCCAGTTTGGAACCAGTCTGTTGTCCCATGTCCAGTTCTAACTGTTGCTTCCTGACCTGCATATAGGTTTCTCAAGAGGCAAGTCAGGTGGTCTGGACTTTAAGAAAGATCTTGGGGACAGGTTAATGAGGACAGGAAACTGCTGGAGACGGTTGCAGGAGCTGCTGCAACACTAGAGCATTTTGGTGGGCTGTAAAGCTACTGCAGGACCAGTTCTCTTGGCCCAGGTTCTGATGGGGGAGGTTCCCAGGCTGGGGAGGTGATGTGATCAAAGGGCTCCAAGTTGAGGAGGACACTGGCACAGAGCAAGCAGTCTGTGTGCAGGAGACCTGGGTCTATCAAGGAATTAATGGGAGTGTTGTGTTAGTTGCTCAGTCGTGTCTGATTCTTACTGACCCCATGGACTTTTGCCTGCCAGGCTCCTCTGTCAATGGAATTCTTCAGGGAAGAATACTGGAGTGGGTTGCCATTCCCTTCTCCAGAGCAAGCAGTCAGTGTGCATGAGGCCCAGGTCTATCAAGGAATTAATGGAAGAGGAGGCTGGAAATGCAGGTTGGAGGAAAACAGGGATGCATGGAAGGCTTTTAATGAATAGAGGTAATGCGGGACAGGCAGGGAAGGGCAGCATTCCAGTTAACTGTCAGCTACTCTGATGAAGTAGAGTACACACATTATCAGACCTGTGTTTTAGAGAGAATGGCAGATATCTAAAACCATGGAGAGAAGCTGGTGTTAGAAGGAGAGGAAAGAGGAGGAGGAGGAGAAAGAAGGAAACTATTGTAATAATATAGACAGAAGGTGATGAGACCCTGCACCAGGGCCAGGTCTTTAGAAATAATTTTCAGGGGATAAATGTTAGATACTTTATACGACAACATCATACCTTAGTGAGGCTTGTTTGGCAGAAGGTTTCTTCCCAGAGGCAGAGTTAACACAGGACACATAGGCATGAATTACAGGAATTAGAAGGATGTATGCTCAGGCATAGCAACCCACTCCAGTATTCTTGCCTGGAGAATCCCCATGGACAGAGGAGCCTGGTGGGCTACAGTCCATGGGGTCACAAGAAGTCAAACACAACTGAGTGACTAAGCACAGCATAGCACATGCTCACCACATCTATTTATAATTCTGATATCCAATGCGGAAAAATCATCGTCAGCATCAGTGTCTTAGGGTAAACAAGATAATAAGATCTCACACGTTATGATGTAGAGATAAGAAGTCAATTTTCAATTTTTAGGTTTTTGTTGTGACTTTATTTTTAAGCTGAGAGTGAGATTGATCGAACTTGGTGTGCCCCCTTTAACTGAAAGGAGTTGGGATTCAAGAATGCTTTCATTGGTTCACTCTTCTGTGTTTGTATTCCTTTGCAGGTGTATGTGGTTTTGGGGGTGTCTCTTCTCTAGGTGGAGGCTACATGGGGGTAGATGATGTAGTATTTGTTCTGAAAAGCAAAGGAGGTGATGGATGTGAATATAGATTCCGTAATGCTGAGTGTGCTCTTTGTTTATAGCAGAGCACTTTGCACTCAGGCTCAGATTTTATAGGCAACTTTGTTTTAGTATAAGTGTAAAATTTTGCTAGATGTGTCTCCAGCAGACTTTCACCAGAAATTCACCTCTATTTGAACTGTGTAATCTTCCTTAAGATTCCAGGAGAGATTTTAGTACAAAGTAACTCTTAAGCTATGAAATGACACAATCACAGTACATAGGATACCCAGTGCTAGTGAGTAGGCTCTGCAGGCTTTAAAATGGATTCTCTCCGTTTCTAAGTAGAAGTAGCAGCAGAAGTCAAGTCAGTATTTCTGTGTTCCCAAGGGCCCACTGTTTTATTCTTTTTTTTGTCCCTGATATCCATTATGAATACAATCTTGCTTTACAAAATAAAATAGGCAATAGTATGGTAGATTGGATGAAAATTCTCATTTCTTCACTCCCTTCCTGTGTTACTATTACACATCTACAGCCTCTGTTGTGTGACTTTGCAGAACATCTCCCCAGAGGGTATGGTTTCCTTCCCCATCCCTTGGTTTGTGACAATGTCCAGTTCTGAGAAGGATTCCCAGGTGGCTCAGCGGTTAAAAGTCTGCCTGCCAATGACACAGGAGATATGACTTTGATCCCTGGGCCGGGAAGATCCCCTGGAGAAGGAAATGGCAGCGACTCCAGTATTCTTGCCTGGAAAATCCCATGGACAGAGGAACCTGGAAGTCTATGGTCCATAGGGTCACACAGAGTCAGACACAACTGAGCTACCAACACTTTCATTTCACACTCTCATGGGTGCATGTTAATTTGCCTACTTGTCTGTATCTCCATATGTTGCCTGCTTAGAGGTTAAGTCCTGTCCCATTTCCCTTAGTAGGCCATACTACTTTGTACACTTTGATATCAACTTAAAAGTTTGTTTTTGTACTCTCTGCCTGCCATTAATAATAGTGATAGGAAAATAGCAACAATAGATTACATAGTGATTAAAAATACAAGCTTTGCAACCAGATTGCTTTTGTTCAATTATAGCTTTGCTTCTTAGCTGCTATCTGACCTCGATGTCTTGGTACCTCAGTTTCATCATCTGCGAAATGGTAATAGTAACAGTGTACCTACCTCCGAAGACTAAAGGAGTAAACGAGCTAATACATGTAACATGTGCATAGTCTGTCTTTCCATTATGCTATGCTAAGTCACTTCAGTCGTGTCCGACTCTGTGTGATCCCATAGATGGCAGCCCACCAGGCTCCCCCGTCCCTAGGATTCTCCAGGCAAGAACACTGGAGTGGGTTGCCATTTCCTTCTCCAGTGCATGAAAGTGAAAAGTGAAAGTGAAGTCGCTCAGTCGTGTCTGACTCTTAGCGACCCCAGGGACTTCAGCCTACCAGGCTCCTCTGTCCATGGGATTTTCCAGGCAAGAGTACTGGAGTGGGAGGTATCAGTTAAAGTGGAAAATGACCAAGCACATGAATTTTTTAGATTAATTGATTTATTTTAATTGTAAGATTAAATATAATTATTTTATATTAAAGATTAAATAAATATTTTATATTAAAGATTAAAGATAATTATTTTACAGTATTGTGATGGTTTTTGCCATACATTGACATGAATCAGCCATGGGTGCACATGTGTCCCCCAGTCCTGAACCCCCCTCCCATCTCTCTCCTCACTGCATCCCTCTGGGTTGTTCCAGAGCACTGGCTTTGAGTGTCCTGCTTCATGCATCAAACTTGCACTGGCCATCTATTTTACATATGGTAATATACATGTTTCAAGGCTATTCTCTCAAATCACTGCACCCTCGCTTTCTCCCCTATAGTCCAAAAGTCTGTTCTTTACAACTGAATCCCATGGATGGAGGATCCTAGTATGCTACAGTCCATAGGATCACGAAGAGTCAGACACAGCTGAGGTGACTTAGCATGTATGCATGCAGACATTACAGAAGAAAAGGTTAGTGAATTTGAAAATGTACCTATAGAATGATCCAAAATGCTCAATCCCCAGAGGAATTTACTCCATTGATTCTTGTGTCAGGGATACTGAGTAAGGAAACTTCTCAGTTTGTGTTCTTCCAAATATTCAGAAGGAAAAGGTGAAGGTGTGATAGCGACTATAAGCCACCCAGCTCCTTTTGAGGAGGTTAAACTAATATATATTATTTCTGGAACTCCAAACTGGTAAAGTTGAGGAACTTAGAAAATCCCCATAGTGAAGAGTTCGTATGTCCTCTAAAGGTAATCTTTTGGTCCTGGGTGGTCTCTCTCAAATACTGCTTCTTGAATAATCCTTTAGGTGGACATTGGGTGGTAGTGGGCTGCTCAAGACTTACTTTATTGAGGACATGGAAGAGGAATGATCAGTTTAGCATCAAGTAGATCTGCAATTATTACCCAGGTCTGACTGTACTGCCCTACAGCTGCCCCCCCCCCCCAAAAAAATGCACCTATTTGATAAAATAAAGGAAGTCACTTTTCAGACCATTAGCAGCAAGTATATTTGGCAGAATGATTGAAATTTTCATTTCGAAATATCCTTTGATATGAGGAAATATATATTTCCTAGAAACACTTTAGTTATTCCATTGCCACTGTTTTACCCAGATTTCTTCCTGGATGCTTTAGAACTTTTCCAAAGAATGTCTTTGCTTCCATAATTCAAAAGGACCATCTTAACGCATAGCCCTCTTATCGTTAGTAAGATCTGCTTCTCTACAGGTTACCTTTTGCAGGTGTTTCCTTTTGCCAATACTGCTGCTTTTCTCCTTGCTCATATTCTTCTTTGGTCTGGCTATCAATCTACCTCTGATTATTCTATATGGATCTCTTCTCTTCACTAGCACCATTTCCTCTCATATCTTTCTTCTTTGGAACTTAAATAAATGTATCCCAATTACAGAGAGAGTAATCTTCATTCTCTAATCAAAACTTATTAACTCCAAATGATCCATTCAACCAAGTTTCAATGAGAGATAGAAAAAGGTTTCTAATTCAAATGATTATTATGATGCATAACTTATATATCATGTGTATCAGAAATGTAATTAAATTGCATGTTATTTACTGACTTCATCATTACAGCTGCATGAATGAAGCTTAATCACTCAGTTGCTTTTAAACACATTTAATTTATAAACTGTCATGCCAAAAATTTTACTTTCAAGCTTTCCATAAAATGGTTAAAACCCCAGAGGAAGGAAGAGATGATAAAGCCTGCATGTATGATTGCAGGATTATTTATAGTGTGAATCTGGTACTTCTGACTTCAAAGTTGTAGAGGTTATATAACAACATTACTCTTAATCATTCTCTCTGAGACCACTGGAGAATTGTCTTTTAGCTCAGTGCTTGTGCTAATTATTGTAAATCTTCTCTCGTGAAAAATAGGAACAATCATTATTGTAGTTTCTCAGGAGTTTGGTGAATATCATACAAAATCAGAAGGGGTAGAAATAGCAAACTATTTGATGGCTGTGGCATGGCAGAGCTGGAAAGGCCCTAGACTGAGGCTATTAGTCCCGTTTCCTCTTTTGGTAGATGGGTAAACTGTAAAATTGCAGGGAAATGTATTGATGCCCACCAGTCAAAGGGCCACCAGAGACAGTTCAGGTCACAAGCAGTTGGGTTTATTACTTGATGCAACAGGGGCGATTAACCTGATGGGCACGTATGGGCATCAGAATAAGAGGCTCCAGGAAGATTTGTTACAGAGTTTGGCTTTAAGTTCGATGACTTGAAGGAGGGTTCAAGGAGTAGAAGTTTGCTATGCATAGGTATTATCAGGAAAAGGAATAATTCTATTTGAATTGTATTTAGGATGCAAGAGGAGCAGAGTGGGGATAAGGCTGTAACTGATTTTTCAAAAAAAGCATATGGTACTCATTGTAGCTGGGAGTGGGAGATGTTTGGATATTTCTGTGGTTTGCATGTTGTTCTTCTCTTTGTCTAGGATCAGATACGACTGCAAAGCGCTCTTGTGTTTTTCTCACTCCATCACCATGCTAGAGTGAGATCAGACGGTGTTGGTACTCTGTAATACCATTCGTGTCCAATAGAAAACCATATTCTAGCTGTACCAGGCCAGCTCCCAGCTTACAGCTATCAGGACTTCTGTGCTGTTCCTCATTAAGACACCCAAAATGGGAAGACTACGGGTGGTAGTGTCCAGACTTGACCGTAAATCTCTTGAGTTCTAGGATGGAGGCCTTTTCATTACCGCATACCAGACCACGGACATCTGTAATGAGAGGAAACCAACAAAGTGGACAATATGCAGAATGTGGAATTTGATAAAATCAGGACCAAATCCTGGCAGTGCCACTGAATTGATGTCCGTGAGTTTCTTGTCCTCAGTGAGGCCATTGAGTATCTTCAGATGAGTGTTGTTTCCTAATTCTGTGCAGTTAATTTTTCAGAAGGGTCCAAAGGATACAATTTTTGTTCAGCTTCAGGAAAACAGTATAATAGATGCCAGCTTATCCTGGAGGCTTAACTTTTATCTTAATTTAAAGTAGATTTAGATTTTTTTTAATCTTACAGTTTTTGAAATCCTTATGTCAGTACTGGCAAATAGCTGATACTATCAGTCCTTGGAATGTAATGAGATAATTTCCTGAATGTTATTGAATGTTAGGGAAAAAAATACCACACAGTGTATTTTTCCTCTTGCCCAATTTTAAGGCAGTTATTAAGACATAATACCTCAGGTTAGTAAAGTTGTATTCTTTCCTATTAAGCTCCAATTGGGAGTATAACTCTCAAGTAAAAAGTCTCAAGGATAACCTCCCTTGTTACATATTTCATTTCAACTCTTACCTTGAAAATTGTTACAAGGTTTTTACTTCTAGAAGGTATTTACAAAGACTATTTTGATTGTTTTTAAAGGACACAATCTTAGGAAAAGAATCACAACAAATATATACATGAAATAAGTTTAGAAAGCAATATGTCCATAATTGCTTTCAAACAAAATGTTCCTATAAATTAAATTTATGAATAAAACCATGCACATTTTCTGGAAGCCTTAGGTTTTCCTTTCAATGTTTCTTATCCAAGGGATGAGATGTAGAAAAGGACTTCAAATTTCATAGGGAAAATAAATTGCATAAATAAGGAAAATGATATTGAAACAGATAATATGGGTAAGTGAAATTTCTAGAAATCACAAGTTATAAGTAGAAAGTCTCTTCCTTTTACATTATAGTCACAGGAGTGTTCTGTTGGCACAGGAGTTGATTGTGCCCAGGGCACAGGGGCCACGGAGCTTGGAAAAAGGATTTGAAAGTAATCATTAGAAAGTAAAAGTCCCCCACAGCTCTTCCAAACCCAGAAATGCTGGATGAAATATACAACCACAGGAAACCTTAGGAGAGTGTCGATCTCAAAGATAAGGAAGAGAAATCCCATTTTCATACACCGTGAGGAATTCAAACCTGAACAGTGAGGTAAAACTAAAGTCTAATTCACTAAAGCTGAAGACCCAGGCCGGGTAAATGTGGGTGGAACTTCCCTATGAGGTTAGCTCTCATGATGAAAAGAATTCCCACTGAAGATGTCAAAAAGTATCAAGAAATTCTTGAGGAAGATAACAAGTCATTCTATGAAAATACAGTAACAAGTGGATGTGTCAACAGCCCAACAATTTCCAATAAAGAGCAATCTAGAGAGGACCTAAGTATTTTAAAAGGATGATCAGAGATGAAAGAAGAATAGAAACCATAACATAAAAACAGGACATTATAAAAAAAAAAGGAAAAGTTTATATAAAAGAACCAAGTAGGATTTATCAAAATAAAAGATAAATGAATAGGACTTTAAATTTGAAAGCAACAATAACACCAATAACATATTTAGGAGTTTAAAAGCAAGGTGACACTAAAAAAATAGAATATTTAGCTACTAATATTAAGTCCTAATCTATCATAATCACAGTGAGGCATAAATAAACAATTGGAAACAAATCCAATAACTGGATGAAAGAGCAGATTCTGTTGTGTTTATACAATGGTGTACTTAACTAGTGTAGTTGAAAATGAATAATATCAGTAGGTAGTAATCGAGACAGATTTTTTTTTTTAAAAGAAGCATTGAAAATGAAAGCAAACTACTGCATATTGCATGATAACATTCACATCCACTTGATAAACCCATAATACAATACAATATGCTCTCGGATAGATAATAAGTAATTAAAATGTAAAAACATGGAGAGAGAGAATAGCGTAAACTTTAAACCATGTTAACAGTTGCTCCTGGGGAGAGGTGGAGAAAAACCAAACTTGGGCCATTTTCAGCTGGATCTTCTAGTGCATCTGTAATATTTTATTTACTTATATTAAAAAACTGAAGCAAAAATAACAGTTTGTATTCCTAGAAGAGAGATAATTTTTATTGTACTTTATTTTTGGGTGTGTTTAAAATTTTTCACAATTTAAAATATAGGAAAATATTTAAAATATGAAAAACAGAACAACTTTCAGGTGAACATGGAATTTAATCACAACTCATAGTCTGTGCTTCCCCATACATAGGAGTGACTCTGCCGTGGGAGGCTCATTTTTGAAGTATAGTATAGTGGCCAAAGAGAAATAAAAGTTTTCTGTGTGAATTCATGCAACCCAAGTATGCGGAAAGGCGAGATTATTTTTTACTTTTTCTTCTAGCTTTATTTGAGATATAATTGACATTCAGCACTTTATAAGTTTAAGGTATACAGCTTAATGATGTGACTTACATACATCGTGAGATGGTATCACGACAAGCTTAGTGAACAGCCTTCATCTCATATAGATACAAAATTAAAGAAATAGAGAAAAATTTTTTCCTTGTGATGAAAATTCTTAAGATTACTCTCAACACTTTTCATATATAACACACAGCAATGTTAATCATAATTATATTTATCATGATGTGTATTATATCCCTAGTAACTATACATCTTACAACTCGGAGTTGGTACCTCTGGCCACCTTCATACAATTCCCTCACCTGCCCTCCCCATCTCTGGTAATCACCAATGCAATCTGAGAAGAGATTACCTTTTAAACGCAGTGTTTCTATATTTACCCTGTCATCCCCTCACCTTTGTTAGTCTTGTTGACAAGTCTTTTCCAACATAAATAGAAGTGCAAGTGAAAGAAAAATAGAAGTGGTAACATCTGAGAGGCAGAGTACTCCTCTGAAGTTCTTATAGTTCTCAGAGAAAAGAGGTCTTTCTCTTGACCTCTTGTTTTTGGTACAAGGTGCTATATGACAGCAGGTAAAAGGCAAGGATTTTCTGCATAGAGCTGTATGAACTTTGATCATAGTAGAATGAAGCCATTTGAAGAATCTAATCAGTATCAATAGGGAAACATATTTAATTAAAAAATATTTGTGTTTGGCTGTGCTGGTCCTTTGCCGCTGAGTGTGGGCTTTCTCTAGTTGCTGTGGGTGGGGGCTACTCACTAGCTGCCGTGCGCAGGCTTCTCACTGAGGCGGCTTCTCTTGTTAGGAGGCGCAGGGCCTAGGGCACTCGGGCTTCAGTAGTTGTGGTACACAGGCTCAGTTGCCCCACGGCATGTGGGATCTTCCTGGACCAGGGACTGAACTGGCATCCCCTGCATTGCAAGGTGGATTCTTAAACACTGGACCACCAGTGAAGCCTCCAAAAGCCTCTAGTTCCACAGTTCAGTGACCAAAGCCAGAAGTATGTTTCTACAGAAATAGGAATTAGAGAATTGGTAATTAAATCATTTTAGGCAATTAATAATTTAAGAGATAAGTTTCATATGCCCTTTGCACTTAATGTTAACTATAGTTTAACATTTTAATTGCCCCAACTGGATGTGAAATAAAGCAAATTTAATCCTGCAACTGTTCTTTTCTATTTACTTTAACTGATAAGTCTTTCCTGGGTCTGCACATGAGATTTTTCTTTTTGAAATATTTGTAATTGTGCCAAATATATGTAGATTAAAAAAAAATCATGTTTTTCAAAGCAATTAAAAGTTAGGTAGGCCCTATTAAAATTCAGAAGTAAAACTTGTCATTAAATGAAGTCGTCTGTGTGCTGAATACCAAAGGACTTAGCAGTTCGAGGTTGATGATTCTGAGCCTAAGCTAAGGCAGAGTAACAAGGCTTTTGTGACTGAAACATGAATTAAGCCACAATTTTAGAAAGTCAAAGGGAAAATAATTTGCATATATAAGAAATAGAGTGGGGCAGTTTTTTCTTTAAACATCTTTTGAAATTCAGGTCGATCCAATGAATGTGAAGAAAGGAAAAAAGTACTCAGGCCTCAGAATAAATAGAGTACATATAGAGTACATATAATAAAAAGAGATAATTTGGGCATATATCCATAGAACAAAGTTTCTGTTTCATTGGGGGCGGGGGGTTTCACACTGTGAAGGTGTTAAGCAGAGTAAAGTGGACGAGTGGTTGGTGCTGTAGAGGAACAAAATTTGCCATGCATCTTTCCACTACTGAGCAGGAGTTGTAGACAACACATCTCATCACTATTGAGGCCACACTACAGCGGGCATGCCATTACTAATGATCTTGAATTCTGGATCACAAGACCCACCACTAAGTGCCTGCCGTATCGATGACGCTTGCACTCTACGATCATCTGTTTTAACTTTTATGTCTGACTTCTTTCATATCTGTTTAGTCTGTCTGCTAATATCTCAGTTACCCCCTAAGACATCTCTCTCTCATTTCTGCTTAACGTGTGTGCTTTTCTTTATTTGATTTTCATTATTTGCTTTTCTTTATTTGATTTTCATTCTTGAATCATTCCTATTCTAATAGGAGGACTGAAGCAACGCAAGAAGTTGCCATATTTTCTTCATCATAGTTCAGTTGCTTGGTCATGTCCAACTCTTTGTGACCCCATGGACTGCAGCACGTTAGGCTTCCCTGTCCATCACCAACTCCTGGAGCTTACTTAAACTCATGTCCATTGAGTCGGTGATGCCATCCAACCATCTCATCCTCTGTCATCCCTTCTCCTCCTGCCTTCAATCTTTCCCAACATTCAGGGTCTTTTCAAATGAGTCACTTCTTCACAGCAGATTGCCAAAGTATTGGAATTTCAGCTTTAGCATCAGTCCTTCCAATGAATATTCAGGACCAATTTCTTTTAGGATGGACTGGTTAGATCTCCTTGCAGTCCAAGGGACTCTCAAGAGTCTTCTCCAACACCACAGTTTAAAAGCATCAATTCTTTGGCTCTCAGGTTTCTTTATAGTCCAACTCCCACATCCATACATCACTATTGGAAAAAACATAACATTGACTAGATGGACCTTTGTCAGTAATGTCTCTGCTTTTTAATATGCTGTCCTGGTTGGTCATAGCTTTTCTTCCAAGGAGTAAGTGTCTTTTAATTTCATGGCTGCAGTCACCATCTGCAGTGATTTTGGAGCCCCCCAAAATAATCTGTCACTGTTTCCACAGTTTCCCCATCTATTTGCCATGAAGTGATGGGACTGAATGCCATGATCTTCGTTTTCTGAATGTTGAGCTTTAAGCCAACTTTTTCCCTCTCCTCTTTCACATTCATCAAGAAGCCCTTTAGTTCTTTGCTTTCTGCCATAAGGGTGGTGTCATCTGCATGTCTGAGGTTACTGATATTTCTCCCAACATTCTTGATTCCAGCTTGTGCTTCCTCCAGCCCAGCATTTCTCATGATGCACTCTGCGTAAAAGTTAAATAAGCAGGGTGACAATATATAGCCTTGACATCCTCCTTTCCCGATTTGGAACCAGTCTGTTGTTTCATGTCCAGTTCTAACTGTTGCTTGTTGGCCTACGTACAGATTTCTCAAGAGGCAGGTCAGGTGGTCTGGTATTCCCATCTCTTTCAGAATTTTCCACAGTTTGTTGTGATCCACACAGTCAAGGCTTTGGCAAAGTCAATAAAGCAGAAGTAGATGTTTTTCTGGAACTCTCTTGCTTTTTCCATGATTCAATAGATGTTGGCAATTTGATCTCTGGTTCCTCTGCCTTTTCTAAATCCAGCTTGAACATGTGGAAGTTCACATGTTTCTTTATTTGGTAACTAACAAAATATTCTCTCCTTTGAAACTGAAAGTCACTCAGTCATATCTGACTCTTTGCGACCCCATGGACTGTACAGTCCATGTAATTCTCCAAGCCAGAATACTGGAGTGGGTAGCCATTCCCTTCTCCAGGGGATCTTCCCAACCCAGGGATAGAAGCCAGGTATTCTGCATCGCAGGCAGATTCTTTACCAGCTAGCTGAGCCACCAGGGATGCCCGGGAATACTGGAGTGGGTAGCCTATCCCTTCTCCAGGGGATCTTCCTGACCCAGGTATCTCTCCTTTGGGTAAAGCCTGATTTGGATCTAAAATTTAAAGCCAGTTTCAACCCAAATGTTGGGGTGGTTCTTAGACCTATGGGCAAATTTCATGAATTTAAGATTATTTTTTTCATAGTCTTCTGATTTCTGAAGGACTGTGGATCAACCAGACATGATACTAACATTATAGCTAGACCCTAACTGTGGTTCTGTAGAACTCTGTTGCAGAATAGATCTGTCTGCAAAAGTGGTAAACTAAAATAATTTTGCCTATCCACTGATGCTTTAGGAAAGCTCAGCCTACTACAACATTGCACTCAACATGAAGACAAGCCACAGATATGGAATTCAGGGTCAGACGTCAGCAGTCCCCTGTGAGGACCACAGGGCAAATTTCTGGAAATGTTGCGGTGCCTACAGCTCAGCCTTTGTGAAAGAGCCCATTTACCTGTGTTCGGAGCTGTCATGAACTTTGATGACCTGACAAGGTTCAAGTGCCCCATGGGAATCACTTGCTAAAGCTCAAATTTGAAAGTTATCCATTTACAAACAGATAAAAACAATGAGCAAAACAAAGTAAACAAACAAAAAACCTTCCAAGTTACATGGCACAATGTGGACTGCTGAAACCAAATGTCTAGAAGCAGTCTTTGCTTGGGCCATACCAGATACCTCAGTCTCCAGTTATTATTTTACTACCCAACTTCCAGTCTTTGTCTTTTTTCCTGGTCCTTGAACTAGGACATTAGAAGGACAGTATCTAACAGTTCCTTTGCCCATTCAATTAAAGACAGAGGAATTAGACAAAGGAATTAGAGATCAAAACACCAACTCATTACTAATAGGTGTTTGGAAAATATGACTTAGTTGTATGAGAACTGAGATCTTTTTAATGCCGTATCCCAGAAGTAGATAGGTTTATCAAGACAACCTTAGAAAGTATAGGCAATTCTTGAGGAGTGAAGCAGCCAGCTTCTGAGCAGACCACAGCATGTGCTTCCTAAAGTCTGGCTGGCATTTCTTAGGTTTTATCCCAAATTTATCAATCATCTTGTCACTTTCCTAAGAGTGTTCCAGTAACAGAAGTCCCTCAATATGAGAACAGGAAGCCAGAAAGGAGGAGGTTCCCTTTAACAAAGGAGGTAAGACATGAATCCATATATCCTTTATACCAACAAGGGTGAAGGACCTCTTAAAAACAAACTCAGCTGCTTTAGTTCTTACTTCTAAGGAAGAAAGAAGGATTCACTTATGATTATTGTCATGAGGAAGACAGCTCTTACATTAGATCTTTTTAAAAACTCAAGAAACTTTGATGAAGTAGCCAGTTATTTAAAAAATAAAATGTATTAATAAGAACAAATGATATAAGGGGAAATGTGAGAGTGGGGAAAATCGTTGACCAGGAACTTAAAATAAGTAGGAATAAATATAAACATTAGACCTTAGAGGACAGGAGACACAGCTCAAAGCAGGGAAATTGTAGAGGCATCCTTGGCATAAATATTGCAAGAGAGTAAGATAGAAAAGCTGATAGTGATGTGAATCTTCTCAATTCTGTCATCACAATTTAAGCTCCACTGCCTTACTCCACCCTTGGTTAGCTCATCTCATCCTGAGTATCAAGTTAATCCTAGTTGTTATTCAGTTCAGTTCAGTCTCTCAGTCATGTCTGACTCTTTGCGACCTCATGAACAGCAGCACGCCAGGCCTCCCTGTCTATCACCAACTCCTGGAGTCCAGCCAAACCCATATCCATTGAGTCAGTGATGCCATACAGCCATCTCATCCTCTGTTATCCCCTTTTCCTCCTGCCCTCAATCTTTCCCAGCATCAGGGTCTTTTCAAATAAGTCAGCTCTTTACATCAGCTAGCCAAAGTATTGGAGTTTCAGCTTCAACGTCAGTCCTTCCAATGAACACCCACGACTGATCTCCTTTAGGATGGACTGGTTGGATCTCCTTGCAGTCCAAGGGACTCTCAAGAGTCTTCTCCAACACCACAGTTCAAAAGCGTCAATTCTTCAGTGCTCAGCTTTTTTTATAGTCCAACTCTCACATCCATACATGACCACTGGAAAAACCATAGCCTTGACTAGATGGACCTTTGTTGACAAAGTAATGTCTCTGCTTTTTAATATGCTGTCTAAGTTGGTCATAACTTTCCTTCCAAGGGTAAGCATCTTTTAATTTCATGGCTGCAATCACCATCTGCAGTGATTTTGGAGCCCAGAAAAATAAAGTCAGCCACTGTTTCCACTGTTTGCCACGAAGTGATGGGACTGGATGCCATGATCTTAGTTTTCTGAATGTTGAGCTTTAAGCCAACTTTTTCACTCTCCTCTTTCACTTTCATCAAGAGGCTCTTTATTTCCTCTTCAATTTCTGCCATAAAGGTGGTGTCATCTGCATATCTGAGGTTATTGATATTTCTCCCAGCAATCTTGATTCCAGCTTGTGCTTCCTCCAGCCCAGCATTTCTCATGATGTACTCTGCATAGAAGTTAAATAAGCAGGGTGACAATATACAGCCTTGACGTACTCCTTTTCCTATTTGGAACCAGTCTGTTGTTCCATGTCCAGTTCTAACTGTTTGCTTCCTGACCTGCATATAGGTTTCTCAAGAGGCAGGTCAGGTGGTCTGGTATCACTTATAAAATTTTTTCTAAGGCTCTTAAAATGCACAAGTGGTCACAACTGGATCTTAGTACTTCTAATCCAACATACTTTTCTGGTTCATCTTCTAATTAAGAGTCATATCTTGGCAAGTTGTGGTCTCAAAGGAATGAGTTCTGGACATTGTCATAGGCCACAAGGCAGGGGGTGGTCGGCTGGATCATCCAGCCTTCTTGTGGGACTGTGCAGCAGGTAGTGATGACATAAGGAGCAACCTGAAGAAGGTAGTTTCTTTGAGCAGCACTACAAGTTTAAAATCAGGTAAAGATCTCTCCTCCTGCCTGGGCATAGAGAAAAAATGACTTGATGGGCTTGCATTCATGGAAACACATCCATCTCTGTCTTCCCCACACATCTTTGAAGGGAAGCGCAAATTATTTTTAATGTAGACATGTTATGCCTTGTAAACATAATTAGGAGACACATCATCATGATGTGACTCTTCAATGTTGTGAAAATCTTTTAGACAACGCACATTCAAATGTAGTAGAATTTTAGCCCTCCTTACAATCTTTATTTAGCTAGTTGTCAGGAAAATAAAGAAATCTAGACTTATATATTATTCAAATTTAATACATTAAAAATTCATCTCAAGTGAGAGTAGGGAGGTGAGCACAGTAGAATGCTAATAATCTTCAAAGGTGATAACTTTAGATAATGACTCTCATTGTCAAGTCTCGCCTGGGTCTTGATCTCTACCGCCCTTTCACTTCCCATAACTAGAGATATCTGGCTGCACACTTCAGGTTATCACTTAAATCAAGCCTTTGTGATTTAAAATGGAGGCGGCCATGTGGGTAATCGGGTCTTGGTTATTCCAGTTCTGATAACTGAGCTTTTGCCCCTCATTCTCAGCTTTTGGCTTACCCAAAACTTCCAGGGATGGGTCCTCTTTGCCCTTACTAGTTTCCCGCCTGAGAGCATTTCACAATACTTTTTAAGTCTTACCATGTGTCCTGTTTTATTTAGCTGTGCTGGGTCGTCTTCACTGCAGTGTGGGCTCTTCATTAGGTGTGCAGTTTTCTCCAGCTGAAGCACGTGGGCTTCTCTACTTGTGGCATGTAGGCTTCGTTGCCCTGCAGTGTGTGGGATCTTAGTTCCCTGACCAGGGATCAAACATGCATCCTCTGTTTTGGAAAGCAGATTCTTAACCACGGGACCACCATAGAAGTCTCCCATTGGTCCTATTTTAAACATGAGAGAGCCTCTTACCTCTTAGGGGCTGTGAGGATAAGTAAGATGTAATTCACGTGAACCACCTAGACCACAGGCACTCTAATGCACAGTAAGGCCCTGCTGTCCTTCCTCTCTTTCTAGGCATTTATTGAAGGCCAAGTGTTGTACTTATCACCCCAACGATTGAAGTCATTTGATGACAAATCTGTTCAGCCATCTGCTATAGCATTTGGAAGCTCCAAATATATAACCAATACTGGGCACACACATCCCAGCCAAATGCACTATAACCCTCCCAAAAGCTAGTGTGATGTTGGATTGTCCCTCTGAATGATAACAAGATTCCCCAGTAGAATTTAAGAGAATGCAAAAATTTCTGATACTAGTCACAAAAATATATGCTCTATAAACCTCAGTTTCCTACATTTTTATCTCTTGATCAACTACTATCAGATGCCTACTAACCTGCTCTTTTTTTCCTGATTTTCCTTACCTGGATATTTTGTACTATTTTAGTCAATTGTATACACACCCAGTAGCTAATTATAGAAACTCTGGCACCTACTAACTGGCTAAATGACCTTAAGCAACTTACTTATTCTCTCTGAATCTCAGGCAGTTCATCTGAAAATCCAATAATAATCTCAAAGAATGATTGAAGATAAACTGAGGGGATATATCTAAGCAGAAGTTCTCAAACAGTTTTGACTCAAAGCTCCTTTCATTCTTAAAAATTATTGAGGATCTCAAAAAACTTATTTACATGAGTTCTATCTGTTTATACTTACTCTTAAAACTGAGAAGTATTTTTTAAAGCACTTATTTGTTAATTTATTTACATAAAGCAATAATAAACCTATGACATGTTAACATAAATGAAATTAAAATAACTATGCATTTTTAAATTTTTTTAAATTTTATTTTATTTTTTAACTTTACAATATTGTATTGGTTTTGCCATATATCAACATGAATCCGCCACAGGTATACACCTGTTCCCCATCCTGAACCCTCCTCCTTCCTCCCTCCCTGTACCATCCCTCTGGGTCGTCCCAGTGCAGCAGCCCCAAGCCAGAACTTTAGTGAGTGGCATTATTTTATATTTTGTCAATCTCTTTAATGTCTTGAAGAAAGCTGGATTTTTGTATATTCCTCTGCATTTGATCTTTTGAAATATATTGTTTTGGTTGACATACATGAAAAGAATGTGGCTTCATATAGATATGTTGCTAGAAAAGAGAAAATTGCTCTTATAGCCTTTTTAGGTAATCATGGATATGCTCTGTTATAGATATTCTACGCAAACTCAACAAATGATGGTTTATAAAAAGGTTAGTTGCATTCTGGAGTCTTAAACTGTATCAAAAAACATTCATACTTTGTAATATTCAAATCCATTGATCCGGCTTGTGCTTTGAATGGATCCTTCATTTAAGTACGGTTTAATGCATTGTGCATGGGTCAGTTGGAAAATATTGGTTTACTGAGTTGTGCAGGTCATCCAAATGTTGACATATTTTGTCATAGGATATATATATAAAAAAAAGATCACATTTGTTAAGCTCACCATCCATTGGATCAAAAATGTCTTTAAGTATTGGAAACCTGTCAAGCTCATGGTGGTAAACACAAGTCTTCAACATTCTAATTTTCACTTGAAAGTTCAAATTTTATCAGTGGCCACAAATATTGTTAGTTGTTTTTCTTGAGGTGACAGGTTTACTATGTTCATTTTCAAGAAAGTGTCTGCCAGATACTGAAGTCTGAAAAACATCATTTTGTGCTTTAGCTGTTGATTCAAGTACAAATGGTATCCCATGAAAGAAGTGGCAAGTGCAGCTTGCAGCTCAAATAATTACACGAGTCCCTTTCCTCGAGACAACCACAGCATGCACTTCAGCGTGTAGCAGATGAACTCTGTGTGCACTTTTCATTTAATCATATAGTATATTAAGAAACGGGCACTCAGGGGTAAAACTTAGCAAAATTAATTCCTACTGCTTCATTAAAAACAATCTTAAATGAAGCTGGCTTTTAGTTTTTAATTTTTTTTTGTCTTTTAATTTTCAAAATTAAAGTCTTTGCTGTTCAGTTGCTCAGTCATATCCAACTCTTTGCAGTCCTGTGGACTGCAGCACTCCAAGCTCCCTGTTCCTCACCGTCTCCTGGAGTTTGCCCAAGTTCGTGTCCATTAAAGTCTTTAATTTTTTCTTACAAGTGCATTGCTATGAAGAGTACAATTAGTACGATACATTTTAATTTTGGTGCCTTGATTCATACTAAGGTGCCATCAGTTTTTCCCTTGATTATTCTTACAGCATCAATACAAATGCCAGCATAATGAAGACAGACATATTACTTCTTAGCATTATTCTAAAAACAGTTTTGACTTTATAGAGTCCTTGATAGGGTCTTGCAGAGAAGGCAATGGCACCCCACTCCAGTACTCTTGCCTGGAAAATCCCATGGGCAGAGGAGCCTGGTAGGCTACAGTCCATGGGGTCACTAAGAGTTGGACACGACTGAGTGACTTCACTTTCACTTTTCACTTTCATGCATTGGAGGAGGAAATGGCAACCCACTCCAGTGTTCTTGCCTGGAGAATCCCAGGGACGGGGGAGCCTGGTGGGCTGCCATCGATGGGGTTGCACAGAGTCGGACACGACTGAGGCGACTTAGCAGCAGTAGCAGCAGCATAGGGTCTTGAGGGTCCCAGGGATTCTTAAACCATACTTTGAGTAGCATTAGCTGTTACCTGACCTAGGACAGAGTAGGCCCTGAGTAAGGAACATCGATTCCATTATTAGAATGTAAATATTTTATCATGTATGTGTATGTAGCTCATCTTTCAATCTATGGTGTGGAGGGTTGAGTTCATGGTACGTTATCATCCTGGGTCTGTGGGAAAGGCCCTCTCTCCAAGTTTCTGCCTATTAAGAATTTGAATCTCTTCCCTTCATTCCCCCAGACTGAGTACTAGCAGCTGCTTCCTGTGATAACTAAAGTGCTCCCTTTGTGCCTTTTTGGGTAACCAAAACCTGGTGTAGAAATAAGCAAAGATCACCTGGATGAGAACAAATACAGGCTGTTTACTCTGTTTACTCAAGGTCATCCACCGTCACCTGCATTTGGCAGAGTGCTAAAGGCAGGAATGTGAGTGGGGAAGCTTGATAGTGAGAAAACAAAGGAAGGGCTTTGGGCATGCCCTGATAGGAGGTTTCTGTATGAAAAAGCTGGAAGTGGGCTCGTTAGAAGTGGGCCTTCTTGTGTGGTTGATTTCAAGGGCATATTTGGGTTGATCGATGTAGTAGTTGTGGGGTCGGAGTTCCATTGTCACATATGGTCTAACCATTGCCTGTTTGTGTATCCAGTCTCTCACTGGTTAATAGTTCTTTTTATTTATTTAAAAAATATTTCTAATAAATGTTAACCACTTACAGTAATTTATCAATTTACATTGTTTTGGGTTGTGCTGGGTCTTCACTGCTGTGCAGGGGCTTTT